>NC_142514.1:99482666-99790333 GCF_057876585.1 Rhinolophus sinicus | reverse complement strand
AGTTGGCACATCCACCCAGCAATTATCGTCAATCTCCCTTGTTCCTGTGGCTGAATAGCAATTTACTTTCAAACTTAATAGTCAATACTCAGAAAGGTAAAACTGCCTGGGTCACTCTTGGGAGGTGATTTGAGAGTTTGGTGGGAAAATGGGGCCGGGGCAGGAGCTGGGCTCAAACGTCCACCTTCAAGCACCCACTTCCTCTGGACATTTAATCTTGGGGTCCCGATTTTTACCCTTCTGAACCTCTCTACAAGCCAATCAGAAGGATGGTACAGATTTCCCCGTTCTGCGGGTAGGAGATCTAAGGGTGAAGTCAAGGGGCTCTGCCAGCTTGTAGCCTCTCAGTCACCTTGGATTTCAAGGACTCTGCCTTTCCATCTCACACTTCCCTTGGTGGTCTGCTTTGTACAGAGTCCAACCCCCCACACCTTCAGAGGCTGCAAAACAGAACCTGATGTGCCCACCTAGCCTCCTCCCTCGGCCCCCCCTCTCATGCCCACAGAGAGAGCCCAAGGGCTGCAGCACCCACAGGGAGGGAACCCTGCCCGTACTCCACCCAGCAACCACCATGCACTGTGCTGCCTCCTTACTAGGTTGGGCAGGGTTTGGTGTGAACAGCAAACCCATAGTTCCTGCTTAGTCGGGGTCTATTGTCCTATAGTTACACATTCCACAGTCTAGGAAAACAAGGTCTATTTAGCTCATGCAGAAAGAGGGGAGAAAGAGATATCCCTTGTGGAAGGGAGTAAGACCAGTCCTAACTGCAAGGCAAAGGAAGGGAAGCTTAGTGCCCATTAAGCACAGTGAAATGCTGCCATCTTCTGTCGATGTCTCAGAACTGCAGGGAGCCCTGGGGCTGGTTCTCTGGCTGGGAAAGAAATGGGAAACTATCCAACTGCTTCCACTGGGCCCCTCCTGTCCAAGTGCAGAAGGTCAAAAAGATGGAAAAATCAAGTTTGGCCCCAAGTTGAGATGTTATTGTTGATGACTGGACAACAATAATAATATTGTCACGTCTTAGTTATTGAGTGCTTCCTATACCAGGTGATTTGCATACACTGTTTTGTTATTCCCAACAATCCTTTAAGATGCTGTTAACCTCTTACAGGCTGGGTGGCTTGCCCAAGGTCACACTGCTGGTGAATGGTACAGTCAGGTTTCTAACTTAGGCAGTCTGGCTCCAATCTCTGTACTCTGACTCAGAAGTCCACACAATGAAATGTCCTGGATGCCCTCACTGGGCACCTCCCCAATTCCCTTTTTGTTTGTTTCACCATCTGCTCCTACCACTTCTCTTCAAGTGAACTGCTTCTAGCCTCCAAGCCCTGTCCATATGCCTGTACTGTTCTAAGAAAACAAGACAGAATAAACCCTGATATCATAGAGTCCATCTTGTGGTGTGTCCTGAAGATCCAATCCCAGAGCTTGGGTAGGACCTGAGCCCCTGATAGTTGGGGTCTAAAGATAAGGTGAGGCAGTTGGACTGTGTGGGCAGAGACTCAGGGGTTTGGGAGTCCAAGCCACCTTGCTCTTACCCCAGTCCTGATCACGGAGCCCCAACCTGGGACCAACCTCAATTTCCCACTCCCTTCCAACTACTTTCACTGTTGTCTTTACTGCATAGACTATTAGAACTGGGAAAGGGCCTCAGGAATGATCCGGTGGACACATCTCATTTTGTAGATGGAGAAGGTCAAGCCCAGAGAGGACAAGCAGCTTGCTCATATCACACAGCCTGAAGTGGCAGAGCCAGGAAGAGAACTCCTAACTAGTTGAGCCCTGCTGAGCCCCAGCTCTTCCTCCCTCATCCTCCAACTCAGACCCCAGTGGGTCCTCCCTCATCTGCCAATGGATTACCTATAACACTCCCAGAATCACCTAAAGCCCAGAGCTGGGTGAGGACAGGACACAGGGGAATATGGACCAAGATTTTGCTGGACCTGAGAGGACCAAGAATGGAGTCTTCCTTTTCTCTTTTCTCTCCCATTCTGGGGAGAGATGCCTCTCTTCCACAACTCTCCCCTTCCCTGAGCCACTTTGAGCCTGCAATAATCTTGATGTTTTCACTCATGCTGAGGAGGGGGGCATTCTAAAAAGTAGGAAGAAAAGATTCCCCTGATTGCTTTATAATTCCAGCTCTAATGTTAATGGAACTGGTTGGGACTGACAGGGGGAGTATGATGCTTGGGGAGGTCCTCAGCGGAGGGCCGAGGGCCTCCAGACACTGCTGTGTTCCTCTCTTCCCACCTTGCCGGCCTCCATACTGCTGGTGGCTGCTCCCGGTGAGGCCCAGGCCTAGAACAGGTGGGGGCCTGACTGTCCCCATGGCTTTCATCTTGGGAACTCAGCCAGATGAGTGTCCCTGTCCATTTCCCCTCCTCTGGAGCTGGTGGGCTTGGGGAAGGGCCCAAAATGAGAGAGTCAGGGCCTCTGTCGGAGAATCTGGGCGTCCCTGGAGACCAGGAAAGTAGCCCATCTCACCATCATGGCCACAGGGACCACAGATCCTGAAGAAGGTCAGAGAGGCTACAGGGCACTGAGTGCCCATGGAGATGGGTTTTCGGAGTTGGGAGGACACTCCTCAGAGGACATTGTTCATGGAGCTCCAGAGAGCAGTAGCCAACCCCAGGGACACTGTGCTCCTAGTTCCCAAAGGAAGACACCGAGCTCACAAAGCGTTCCACCAGAGATGTGTGGTGTCTTTCCTTCCTGGCAGTGTCTGAAGGTCCTCCTCAGATCCCTTAGTCTTACTCTCCCTTCTTACCCTTTCCTCTCTGTCTTCTTATCCATTTTCCCTTCCCTTTTCTTATTCCAAGGAGCCCCCTTCTGGGAAGCCTGGCTGCTGGTTCAGCAGGGTGGGGAGAGGCAGGAGGAAAGTGTGTTGCCCCTCCACTATAGACAAGCAGTGAGTTCATTTAGGTACTTTCACCAGCTGGGGCAGGAGGTGGGTGCGGGGGGGGGGGGGGGGGGCGTTGTGCAGCTGCTCCCCTGGTGTCATTTGGCCCTGAGTAGGAAGTGGAGCAAGGAAGGCTATAAGAATGGAGGGGCCTGGAGGTGTTGGGCCATACCAAGGGAAAAGGTGCAGTTTTCTTGCACCTTCTTTCCCTCCCTGTTCAGCCAGACTTCCTTCTATCTTGCTTGACTCTTCCAGGAAACCTTCCCTGACTGCCCCTCCAGGCCTCTCTGAGCTCCCAGGGATTGGAAGGCCTCATTTCCTTCCTCCATGCCCCAAACCCAGAATGGTACTGCCCGCAGGAGCCGAACTCTCCTGCCAGCCTTCAGACCAGGGAGTCTTCCCCACTACTGAGAAGGCCCTTAGGTCTGAAGCCTCTGGTTAGCCTTACACTCCAGCTGGTGTGTAGCCACTCCTGGGCCCTGCTCCCTTCTGGAGACTCTGGGGTAGGCTGGCCAGGGTGTCTGAGCACTCACAGCCCTCAGGGTAGTCAACATACCCCAGGACCCCACCCCACTCTCCTCCCTTCTGCTCACTGTTAACAGAATCCTGCTTCAGAAAGGTACAGTCTCCTGTACTGCACCTCAGGGATTCAGATGGAGATGGAAGGGGTGGAATGGAGACCTCCTAGAAGAAAAAGGGAAGATGACCACACACTCATCAGAGGTTGAAAAAGTGTGTTCAGCAGAACTGCAGCCAGTCCCGCTGCTGACTCTGAGGGAAATGCTTATTCAATACAAAAGAAGTAGGTAATCAATGGTTTATTCAGTGGGGAAAGCCCAAGCTGAATGTCTCCCTCCCTCCCTCCCTCCCTCCCTCCCTTATCCTTGCAAGCTGGCCCAACCTCCCCATAGACCTTATAGGCCTGGAGAGGGACTATGAGAGGAAGAATGACCCCACCTTGCTACTCCTGGTTTGGTCTCCTCTCCAGGCCGTGGGCCCCTTGATAATATGCAACATGGAGGGCACTCAGAGGAAAGAGGAAGGCTCTATGATGGGGGCAGTGGATGGGGGTGGGGGCAGTGTTTAAGGAACCCTTGTAAATAGCGTTGGCAATTACCAGTGCAGCCATACTTTCACTGGTATGCTCACTTCCATTGCCAGGAGAATGCAAAATTGTCAAACCAATGAAATTATATAGGTAAGTGATATTTCCCTCAGGGCATCTGGGCCAGTAGATATTTTCTTGGGTGGATTATATCATGTCAAGAAAATTGCTCATCTCAGCAGATAGAAGAGAAGAAAATCTTGGCCAAGATCATTCTGCCAGCCAGGAGAGCCTGTCCTCAGGGACTGCAGACTCAAAGTGGATGTAATGAGACCCAAGGACAGGTAGAATGATGCCAAGACACTGAGAAGTGGTGGCCAAGGGCTGCAGGTTCTGCCAGGCTGGGCATTGGTAGGTAGGATCAGAGCAGGGCACATAGGACCAGTCTTCTCCAGATGGGCCATGCTGCTGGGAAGAAAAAGGTGAGCACATGCGGAGGGGAGATAGGCAGCTGTCTTGGCCAGGCACCTACTGACTGCATCATGGGGCAAAGGGCCTTGGAGAAAAATGCCCAGCAGGTGTGAAGACAGCTGGGGCATGGGCAGAAGAGGCGGGCTGGTACTACTTGGGCCCCCACTGCTAGCCCCAATGATCCCACCCAAGAGCAGGAAAGAGGGGTGAGGGGAGAGAAGTCCACCTATCTCCCACCCCTGTGATACTTGGCCTCTGAGCCCAAGAAAGATGGTGACCATTGAAAGCCTTGGAGCAAGAGAGGGGCCTGGATGAAGTATGGCTAAAGCAGAAGGAGAAGGGAGGCCAGGACAGCCCTGAGAGGGCTGGCAGAGGGCTGGGGGAGGGCAGGCACAGGACTGGGCTCCCTCCCACCCAAATAAGAGCAGTAACAAGAGCAGCAGCGTCAACTGGGGAGGGCAGGAGTGGCGATGCCTCATTCCCGCCTGTCTGGAAGTCATGGGGTCTCGCTGGACCCGATCCCACTGCCTTTGTTGACGTAGAATGGCCGGTAGTGAGACTGCAGGGAACAAGAGCAGTTAGGGAGGGCAAATGGCAGTGGAACATACTAGCCAGACCCACCCTACCCTAACCTCCCCCAGGAAGCAGCAGTGGTATGAACCCCAACAATTCTAGGGCCTGTGACCTAAACCTGCAATCTCTATCTACTCTGTGACCAGAGTGGAGCCCCAATGTTATCAGTCTCCAGAAAAAGAGTTCCAAATTGCTTTGGAGGGTGGACTAGGTGCTGGCTTCGGTGCATAGCTTCCCAAGGGGAGGACTTGGAAGGTGACTGTAGTGAGCTATGTAGCACTTTTTCTAAGATGAGTTTGTGAACTTAATTGTCCGACCTGCTATATCTATTCCTAACTGTGCAGCCTCTGCCTTACCACGCCATCACTCTAATTGGTCCTATGCTGTCAGACCTGGAAAACTGGACCCAGGGAGGTTGGACTCATCTCTAGGATGGCTGTCCCCTGGACTTAGCAGTTTACATTTCCAGAGCTGGCAGGGACAAAGCCATCATTCAACAAGCATAGATGCCCAACAACCATGTACCAAATGAGAAAAAACTGAGCTGCCTATATTACAGATTGTAAAACTGAGCCCAGAAAGGGCATGCTTACCTAGGTCCCCTGCCTATTAGCCTTGGGTGCCTACTGCCCTTTGCTGCATGCAGGTATTCAGGCCACTGCTGCCTCCTTCTCCCACCCCATGGCCCAGTGACGTCACCATTCTCCCATAAGCCCTGGGCAAGTAATGACCAGTCGTCCCTGGGGAGCTCCATTCAGTGCCTAATCTGGACATGCCTCTGCCCAGGTGGGCTTTCCTCGTGGCCCCTCACTCACCAACAAAGTCTGCTTGCCAGATTTCCAAGTCTGGGGCTGGGCCTTGGGGCTTTGGTTCCTCATGAGGGAGGGATAGCCTGCAGAGATAAGAGGTTCCAGTCAGAGGGCATGGACAGCATGCCCCCTGGACACACATGCCATCTCCAAGTGAGCACCAAGCTCCATCCAGCCCATTACCAAGTACAGCCACCCCCTTGAAGAGGTATGCAGTAGCCAGGGGTCTCCACAATGGGAAATCCTGAAGAGGTTGCCAAAGGGAGGAGACCCCAAGGCAGACAGGAGGAGGAACAGGCCAGGTGGGCTGGGCCAGGCAGCAGGTGTCACCTCCAGATCCAGGTCAGGACCACAGCACTCTACGCCACCCATCCTGAGGAGTCACACTCCTGACATTCCACTCCCCCATCCCCAAAGCCCAGGAAAGCCATTTCACAAGTACAACCTGCTAGGATTTTCACCAGGAGGTGCTCATACTCCCCTGTGCTGCATGGATAATGCTCCCCATTTGTTGGCTTTATTTATGCCAAGCATCCATAGGCTGACACTTTGCATATGTCTCATTGAGCATCTACCCAATTTCTGTGAGTTTAGCAGTTTTCCCTGAGTTTTACAACTAATAAGCAACAGTCAGGATTTGAGCACAGGTTTTGCCGGACTGCAAAACCCACCCTCATTTTCCTCCTGTGCAGTTCTGTTGCCTCTCCCCTGCTTCAGAATCAGGAGGCTGGGATCCAGGGAGGGGCAGTAGTCTTCCACTTGGCTGTGGTCTAGGTTTAAGACAGCAAACCCAAGGAGCCTGGAGCCCATGGGTGCTATCTGGGTCTGGTCCTGAAGGCACTGGAAGAGGGTGGGGCTTTCGAGTCTACCTCCCCACCCCTCCTTAGAGGGATCTGTAAGGAGCTCTAGTCCACAGAACTGTGAAAAGTACTCTCAGGGGCAGCTGTCAGTCTGCAGGGATAGGCAATGGTACCTGGGAAAAACAGGCTGTGACCTGGACACAGAGAAGGTCAACACGGTCTGTTCTTGGCTGTGGCAGCTTCGAGCCCTGTCCTGGCCTGCTCTTAGGGACAATGAATCGGTCAGATCCAGAAACCACCTGCAGCACTGCCAGAATGCCAGTTAGCTGGACCTTCTCTGGGTTGGCACTTAGCAAGGGGGAAGAGACAAAGCAGAGAACCGGGGACTCTCCTTGAATCTGGAGATGGAGCAGCCTAGGAAAGAGAGGGTCCCGTGGGTTCTGAGTGGGAGGACGAGAGAATATGATTTCAGGTCTCACTTCTCCATTCCCAGAAAGAAAATCCCATGCCAGCCAGCCATGAAAGAGGTGAGGATAGGGATGGGGGAGGGGGACCCAGGAAGCCAGCCTTGTGCAGCAGGCAGAAGTCCAGGGGAGGGGGAGCCAGGGATGGCAGTGGGGCATTCATCCTTACTCCAGGGACTTCTGGGGAGGAGGAACCAGAACACCCTAGAAGTGGCAGCGAGCCCCCGCAGTACCCCACCTGCCCACTGCGGCAGAGAAAGGGCAGGGATTAGAAACAAACAGGTACCAGGATTATTTTTAAACAGCCCACTGGTGTCCAATGGTTTGGAAAACTCTGTGGTGGCCTGTCCCAAGGTGGTGAACTGATAGGGGACTTTCCCAGTGCCTGCTGGGAGAGAGAGAGGCATTAGCAGCACTGTGCTGGTCTCAGGAGGGGCCAGAGGGAGTCGCACCTTCCCCATGGCAATGCCATTCCACAGCCCTTGCTCAGCCCTGCCCAGCACTCTGCCATAGGCAGGGGTTCTGCTTGCACATATACAGCCCTGCCCAGAACCTCCATCCAAGGCCATGCTCAGTGGATCTGGTGAGTTGATCTCTGTGAGGGTGACAGCGGATGTCCCTGGGTTATTCCAGCAGGGCATGGGATGTTTGACAATGGGCTCTCCTAAGGCCAGGCATTCTACAGAGAAGGCCCTGCAGGCTGGTGGGGAGATACTGAAAAACAGGAAAGCTCAGAATCACACCTGAAGGTGGCCATCTTCCCTGCTGGGTGGCCTTTGACCAGAGAGCAGGGAGGGATCTGCTGGAAGCCAAGCAGGCCAAGGGAGACTCAGGCTTTCCCAGGGGCTCCTGCAGGCTGAGACCCTCAAGTCACAGTCCTTTTCCTTCACCGTGCCGATCATTCCAGTAACGTCTGCCCTGGGCTAATATCCCAGCCAGGAAGGGACACCCGGATAAAGCCATCTTCAGGGGCCACTGCTGAGGGGTCTGCCTGCCCTGCTCAGCCCCTTTCCCTCCCCCTCGCCCCACCCAACCTGCTTGTCCTTTTGTCCAGGCCAGATATGTTGGGTGCTAGAAGACAGACTAGGTGACTCCCACCATAACCCACCAGAGCTGTCATTTGGGCATTTTGGAAGAGACATGAAGCCACTGTGACCTAGGGTTTGTCTCCAGCCGATGATTCAAAATGACCCAACCCCAGGGGACAAGAGGCATTGACCACTCAGCCTTTTCAAAGAGTTCTGGGGAGCAGAATAAGACTTGGCAGCCATAGGGATCATCTAGTCCCACCTTTCCCAAAGGAGCTCAGCGGGACTCTGCCTCCTTAGGATGTTGATCAGCGCCATATGGCCACAGGGTTCTAGAGTCAACCAAGGCTGGGAGTCATTATGTGAACAAAGTTAAATAAGCTTTCTGCAGCAGGAAGACTCAGGGGTTCAGCACCCTGGGAATGTCTGGACTGGGAGTTGTAGAGGATGTGGTATGTCCCCACCTCCCTGACACTGAGGCCGGTTGTCACAGCACATTCTTAGGAACCAGTGTATGAAACAAGCTCTGAGAAAGACCATTGTGGCCTAGCCCTCCTTGACAGCAAAGACATGGATGGAGGCAGCCTTCAGTCCAAGGCTCTGTCCCCTTCAAGGTGAGGAAATGGTGAGTAAGTGAGTAGAGACCATTGCAGGGCTTGGTGGGTGACAGGAAAAGCAGGGAGGACAAGGGGGGCGTTGAGAGCTCACCTTTCAGGGAGAAGGAGGAGCTGCCTTGGACGGTGGGCAGGTCGTCAGAGCTCTGCATGGTGGAGGAGAACTCCCAGACCCGGGACGTGTAATTACCTGGTAGGGAAAAGGAAGGGCATCACACCAAGGCAGCCTGGCATGGGGGCCAGAGGCAGGATGAGGCCATTTCCGTGACTCTCCAGCCCCCTTCATGTCTGAAGCCAGGATGCTGCTGGGCTCCAATCATGCCTCCCAGCAAACCTTCCTGCCATGAAAGTTGTCCTTCTAAACTATAAACTGTTGTCATATCCCTACCTTACCTAAAGGTCCACTCTCCTCAGACGGATGTACGAAGTCTATAATACATGGCCCACAGCTCTTTCATGAGATGCTGCCCCCCTCCCAGCACCACAGTCTCCACTAGGCTTCATGTCTCTCCCTTTCTCTCCATTGTTCAACATTCCACCCAGGATGCAGTCTGAATTCCTTACACACACCAGGCCTCTCTTGCAGAGACCAGGTCTTCTGCCTAGGATACTCCACCTGCTCTCCCACCCTTAACAAATTCATTTGTTGGGTCTTCAGGTGTCAGCTTCCATGTCATCTCCCCAAGTTTGTGGTGCCTCAGCCCATGCCCCACCTCACCCTGCACCTCTTGCCTCCTAGGTTGTAGTTGCATGTTCAATTGTTTGTCTCTCCCACTGAGCTCCATGGGGCAGGGGATGTGCCCATCTGGCCCAGCATGACATTCATGCCTAGCACAGAACCTGGTTCCCAGAAGGTACTCATTCTATGGTTGACAAATGAATGAAGGAGCAAACAAACAAATGAATACAAACACATGCTAAAACTTGGGGACAGAAACAGCTGATACAACTCCTGGAATTCAGTTTGCCAAGTGGAATGGGCTGCAAATGTTCATTTGCAAGCATGTCTCTGTGGTCTAGAGGAAAGGAGGCAGTGGCAGAGTGTGCAGGACAGCAGGGGCACCACTAGGGCATTTGAGTGGGGGACCTCTATGGATGATATATCCTTCTTCAGCCCCTCGCTTCCGGGAGGCCTGGGGAGGCCTGGGGAGACGCCCTCATCAAGCTCACCCCATGCAGAGTCCCCAGTCCTCATGATCTTCTCTCACAGCTGCGTGCAGGGAGGGCTGGGCTGATGTTTGGACTCAGCAGTCAGAGATGGTTGGGGCTGCCCACATGCCCCAGTGTGAAGCCCCTCCCACAGGGACCTCAGGAAGCCTCTGCAACATGGCCCTCAGTGACTATGTCCACCCAAGGCTCTAGAGAACCATATGTCTTGCCCTTTCATTCACTCATTCATTCATCTACTCTTTCTTTCATCAAATGTTTCCTGAGCCCCTTCTTCTGGCCCTGGGGTTGCAGTAGTGATCAGGACAGATCCAGATTCTGCCCTCACAGAGCTCACAGTCTCCCATGCATGTGATAATACAGTGTGAATACAGTCCTGGACATAGAGGCCAGATTGCCCTGTGCACAGGTGCCCCTGACCATCCAAATCTCCGGGGCCTTGTCCTTACCAAAGAGCACCCCCCACCCCGTACTCCCTTCTTTGCCTCTTCAGATCTTCTAGTGCTCTGTCCGAGGCAGAGGTTCTGATGGAGTTGGCCCAGTGCCCTCCCTCCCTGCACATAACTGCCACGTACCCAGGAGCCTCTGGGATGGAAACACAGCCTCTCAGAATCTGGTTTCATTGAGCACATGGCCCTGCTCTCAGCACAATGTTGCCTTCAGTGCACTAGACAGAGAGACCCTGCACATGGCAGCTCTCCTTGGAGAAGCCACATCTCCACCCCCATTTCACCGTTTCTGGGTCTTAAGGGCATGTCATTTGCTCACCTCACATGGTTTTCCAGGGATGGGCCCATTCCATATCATGCCATCCTTTCCATTAACAGCTACACTAGTTTGTTTTAACCATTGGACTTTTCAACTCAGAAGTACACAAAGGTAAAGGTTCTTTTGTTGTTCCTCATGCCCTGATACTTGCAGAGGGAAGTCTCCACACCTAATCCTAGGTTCCAGTTCCCCTGACTCATCCTTCAAGGAGAAGATCACATGGATGCAGGGATTTCCAGTGACGCTAAGGTGCCCAGCTGCCTTTCCTCCAGCATAGTTAACAATGTCACACATGTGCATGTACACACACGCACACACATTCTTTAAGCTCAGTAGGACTCTTCCCCACACATCTCTGAACGTGCAATCCCATCTCAGATCCCCACATTCACCTTGAATTGGGGAGTCCAGCCCCCCAGCCCATGGCCCAGCTCCTACCTCCTGCCCACACTGTCCCTGGCCACCCTCAAGCTAAGCCACCTCCTACCTTTGGTGCCATAGAGATTGTTGAAGTTCTTCTGGTTGATCTCCTTGGAAAGGCGGCTGGGGGATGCCGGCTGGTATGATGTCCTGGCCCCAACTGTGAAGTAAATGGAGCATCATCACAGAAAGGTGGGTCTGGCTCAATCAGGTCCTTGTGGCCTCTGACTTGAAGGGAGTTGGGCAGGACTGTTTGCCCCCAATGGCTTCCATTGCCTGTCCCAGGACCTGGATTCCATCCCTATGATAGCTCTTTTGGGTCTAGAATAAGGTGATCACTTAATTTACCATCTGAAACATTTTGAGAGTGAAAGGATGCTACTGATAATTATACCAGGAGTACCAGGTATAAACTTAGACAGTCCTGGATAGACTGAGATGTGTGGTTATCTACTTGGGAGCTCTGAGGCTGGAAAAGCAAACACTGCCCTCCTGAGCCAGTCCCTGTGTGGCTGAGACCGCAGAGTCTGGGAAATGGGGTTCCTGTGAGGAAGGAGGGCCATGGTAACCATGAAGGGAGCAGAGGCTTTGGGCCCCTGGCTAAGTGAGGGCTTGATGAGCTGGTGCCCATGAACATGACCCAGGAACTTCCCCCCAGGGGCAGGAGACTTGTACTGCACAGATGCTTACCACCATCACCACCCCAAATTCAGGCTTGCACATCAATCTTGAGAAGATGGCAGAGTGGGATCCATATCCCCACTTTACAGAAAAAGAAAATGTTCCCCACGTGTGTCAGGGTCCTTCTATCTGCTTCTCCTCTCCCACTAACCAGCTCCCCTCCAAGTTCCAGCCCATCTAGCCCAGCACCTGCTGGGCCTTTCTCTAAACCTCTGCACCTACAGTTGCTCATTCCTCTCACCCCAGTGCCCTCTGTCCATTACAGCCACACTCTCTTTGTTGGGAACATTGCCCTCTTTTAGGGATCCTGAGGACTAACTTCTTCTGGGAAGTCTTGCCCAATCCCACTGCCCCAAATCTCTCAGACTCAAGCTGGTAGCCTTTTGGTGGACTTGTTTCCTGATCTTTTTGCTGACTCTCCTTGGCCCTTCCCTTGCTTCTACTTGCCTCGGAGCTCCCAGAGAGTAGATTTCCTCCTCTTTCCAGTCTCCAGTGCAGGGGCAGGGACACTGGATGAACCTGTTTCTTCCACCTACATATGTCACAGCCTGACTCATAGTGACAGAGTTAGAAGCTCTCCTAGCTTTTGAGTCCAACTTCCTCTCTTGTCAGATAGGGATATTGAGGGGGCAGTGACCACCCCAAGGCTCTCAAGATGACATCTTGGCAGGTCTGTGCTCTTTCCTTCATCCCTCATTACTGCTCTGTTCCCCTCATCACAGCCTAAAGTCTGCACTTCCCTCAAACTTCTACAGAGCAGGGGAGCCAAAGCAGAGACCAGTTCCGGGTCTCAATGGCACATCAGGGTCTTGTCCTCAGAGTATGGAGATAGCTAAGAGGGAGAAGGCCTGGGCAAAGGATGCCGGGGTGTCTGGTTAGTGCAGTTCACCCTCTCACAGTACTAGGTCCAAAGGACAGCACTCTGGGGGGTGCAGGGGGCAGCACTGCCTGTCCTATCCAAGAATGTGGGGCATGGGAGGGGGAGGGGACGCAGGCGCCAACTGCCTAGCTAGGCCTCCACCAGAAGTCCTGGTGTTGTTTTCAAATTGGATGAGGCAGCAGAGGTTCCTCTCTACTGAGCTCCTCTCTTCCAGTCACCTAAGCCCCTCCCATTGTGTGTGTGTGCCTGAAGTATGTGAATCAGTGCTGAGGACTTGGGGCTCCTCCCTCCCAGCCCCCTGTATCTTGCCCCTGTCTCCTTTCTGTCCTTTCCCTTCATCCCACTCTTCTCCAAGCCCCCTCCCCCACATATACCTACACACACCCCTTCTATTAAGGCTGGTGGGCCGAGCATACCCACCTTATGTAATGGACATGATTGTGGTTTGCTGTTGGCGCCAAAGAATGTGACAAGCTAGCACAGGGCAAGGACAGGCAGGTGTTGGTCTATACCCCTACCCAGGCTTTCACCTCTGTAGGCCAGGACTTTCTAGGGCCTGGATGAGGGCTGAGAGGGCCAGGCTGCATGGTACAGCTTCCCACAGAGGGCGAGAATGGGAGGAAGTTCAGAAGACCAGCTGTTGGCCTTACCCTTGAGGAGAAGAATGACTCTGGAGGAGCCAGCCCTCTCACAGTACTACAGAAACCTAATCAGAAGCAAAACACAGCTCAGCCTGGCAGATGGGAGCAAGTGAGACCAGAAGCCAGGAGACCCTCTGGAAGGAAAAAGAAGGAAGCGTGTGGGCTGGAGGTAAGGGGTGGGTAGGGACTGCCTGTGTCACAGGGGATGGAAGCCTCTAAGGAGCAGGGTGCCAGATAATTTGTCATCTAAACCAGGATGCTTCTGACAGTGAGAGGAGGCCCTGTTAATGATTATAACAGGACAACAGGTACATGCCAGGGCTATCCCAGGCAAACCGAAGACAGTCACCCTGCTCAGGGGGACCTGGCTGAATCACTCCACAAAGCAGCTTTCCCTTACCCTTGGGCGTGAGGTACATGGAGTATCTTTTCATCGTGTCTGGTGCATTCCACTCACTTGCATAGCTGTTAGTATAGTTGTTCATGTAGCGATGATCACCTCCTGGGAAGGAAAGAGGTTGGGTCAGCAGAGGGGCTATGGGAAGGAGAAGCTGGCCCAATAGGGGCAACCTTGGGCTCTGTTGAATCAGCCATAGTTTCCTCTGTCCCAGGGAGAGGCGAGGCTCCCCAACTTCAGAGAAGGTGACGTGTTGACCAGCATCTCCTCTGCTCTTGAGCTCTTACGGGGCTAGAGAGTCTGCAGTGAGCCATCCTCCCTCCCTTGGGCTGACCTTGTGAATAAGATCAAGTGCACAGCACTTTGCAGTTTACAAAGTGATACTGATATCCATTTCTTACTGGACGTGTACATCAACTCTGGGACTGTTATGAATCATACCCATGTGACAGATAAGGAAATTGAGGCTCAGGAGGTGAGTGAAGTCACTTGCCCAATGTCACATGGCCAGTAAGGGCAGAGTTGGGGTTTGAGCCCTGTCCCACTTCCTAGCTCTGTCCCAGCCACTGCTGGCAGCCCAAGGGGGTGGAATGACGATTGAGCAAAGGCATGCAGAGAGGAGTGAGCTGCTCAGAATGGTTACTGACTCCTCACCCTCACCCCTCCACCCACCAGCAGACCCACAAACCCAAACAAACTTCTGACTCAGTGCTTGTCTTCCCCAGCCACCCTCCACCCCATTCCTTTCTCTTGCTATTTCCCCATCTCCTACTTTCCCTCTGCCCTTCCTTCTCCCTCTCTCCTGGGCAAGAGAGAGCCCTCATTCTTCATCGCCATCACCTGTGCCTTGCAGGTCCTGGCACAGAGTAGGTACTCCATGACAAATAAATGGCCTCCTAGGTGTTGGCCCAACCCCCTCCCCACCTTCCCCAAACCCAAGATGAAGTTAGTCTGGTGTCTCCCAGCCCTCAGGCCTTTGACAATGGAATGAGACCCTGGTCTGGTGGGCAGGCCCGCCTTAGGGAGGAGAGGATGGTCTCTCCAAGGTCTGACTCACTGGCTACCCATCCTCCACCGTATAGCCAAACACATTCTCAACAACAACGTAGCAGCAACAAAAACCAACATGGGGGCCCAGGGCCCCACGCAGAGATGCAGGGCTACTGACATGAGCAGCACCCATCCCTGCTCCTGGTGGCCACCTCCCTATACACCTTGCAGGGCACAGAGCCACACCTGCGCAGAGGCTATGGCCAACACAAACTTGACCTAGAAATAGCACAGTGGGTGGATGGCAGGTAGGGGTTCCTTGCGAGACTCACAGGCCACAATGACGCAGTCAGAGCTATCCTCATAGGTCTGGCCAGACCTCAGCTGAGGGGCTCTTCCACCAGTGACTGTGATCATCACACTCTCCAACCCTTCTGCCTGGCTACCAGCAGCTGCAACTTCTCAGATGAGAAGGCAAGAGAGGCTGAGTAACAAAGTATAAAACCCAACTGTTGCCCTTGCTTAGTTGTGTGCCATTAGAAAAGCTACTTCTCTGAGCTTCAGCCTTCTGGTCTATGAAAAGCAATGTATCCTGCAGGGAAAATAAGATGTTGTAAGTGAAGAGGTCACACAAAGCCAGCATACAGGGAACACTCAGTCTCTGTCAGACATCACCATTGGTAGCATTGCCATTGTCATTAGAAGGAGGATTTCAGGACTCAAGTGCTGCTTAAAGCCAAATGATGATTGTCTTATCAGTCCTTAGGTATGATTAAATGTCCCCCAGTTTCACAGGGACACTATGTGATATCACCATTACAAAGTGCCCCGAACCCCGGTTCTTCTGCACACTATTACCCCCTTCTCATCCCCAAAAGACTCACAAGCTCCATCTGGAGACCAAAGACAGAGGTCACTTCTTTTGGTGTGTTTGGGGCCAGAAGTTGCTAATCAGGCTATGTCCTCAAGGCCTGTGTTGGGCCTAGGCCGCCGGGTAGGGCCTTGGGAAAAGTGTTCAGGCTTCAGCCCCAAAGGGACTGAACTGGGACTGGTGGAAAAGGACTTAACAGGGTAGTTTCTCAAGTTCAGAGTCTTTCTGTTGGCCTCTGCAGGGTACAACATGACTCAGAAAAGAAGCTGATTTCAGGGGAGCTGGTGAGTCACCGAGACATGATGTATCCCATCGTCTCCAGCCCCGCCCAACAGGCCAAGTTCAGCCTCTGGCTCAACGCCACTCGCAGTCACAGGGACAGGCAAGTTCTCACTCCAAGCACAAATGCTGTGCTAGGTCCCACCTACTGGACTCTGCAAAGCCATCAGTTTGGAGTCTGCCCTTACAAATGGCAGCATCCACATAGATGTAGATCTGAATGAAACTGATTCCGGAGTCTGGTGGATGACCACAGAGAAGAGACGTTTAGCAGCCGGTGCCCAGATTCTACCTGCCTTGGAGGCCCCTTGTTACTAACTTTAGCAGCAAGTTCAAGGCAGGACTACAGTCCCTGAATCCTAGTCCCAATACCTTAGTTGCAATGGGTGGCTGGGAACAACAAGGGGCCAGATGGCTGGATGTCAGCCTGCACTAGGCAGCAGGAATTGACTTAGGAGAAAAATGCCCATGGCCTTGAGGCCTGCCCACAAAAGACCTACCGTTTTCCACATGGCTCCTTTCAATGAAGTTACGGCTCAGGTCTGCCTTGCACATCTTCTCAACATGACGCATGCACACATTGAGCAGGTCGTCCTTGAAGTTGCCAAGTGACTGCCCCAGGCCCTCCCCCTCCAGCAGAACATGATAGGTGGGAAGGGGTGGGGGGAAGGAGTAACTGCTCATCAATGCACCAAATTCCTACCAAGAAAGGAAAGAAGCCATTAACCTTTGGGGTCCTTAGGAGCTTTGGGGACCCTTCTCTGTTGGTGGTTCTCACAGTCCAGTTGGAAGACTCAGCACTGGGAGCCAGAGGAGCTGGGTTCTAGATCCAGCTCTGCTATTAACTAGCCCCATTTCTCCTCACCAGGCACTGTATTCTTCTGTAAAATGAAGGGTTTGACTAAAATTCACTAGATGCTAACATCCTTGGTAGCACTAGCAGGCAGATATGTGACTCCATGGGTCCCACCTCCAACACTAGATATTTCACGCCTACCTCATAGGGGTTCATGAGAGTGACACAAGCTGTAAAGACTTTTGGATTGAAAGCACTAAAGAAATGCAAGGAATTCCTAGAGAAGTGTGGGTCAGTCATGGTGGTATCTCCACCTTTATATGCCACATTCAATCCTGCCCCTATCCTTTTGCACTTTTTCTCTCCCTTTCCCTTCCCTGGAGAATCCCTCTTTCTTCTCAAGTCCTAACTGACCTTCAAAACCAAATTTATATTCCACCTCCTCCACAAAGCTGTGTTAGATTCATTACTCCAGCTTGCTGGCCCTTCTCAGAGCTTCCATAGGCAGTTATCTCCTGAATCACATGTTTTATAATTTAATTATACACTCTTTTTATTCTCTAATTGTATATGTCTTATCTTCCCAGCTAGATTGCAACTCCTTAGGGGCAAAAACCATGTCTTATACTTCTCTATTCTCCCTAACACCTAACAGAGTACTGGGCATGCAGTAGTACCCAAAACACTCTAGCAGACAGAAGGGTAGATGGATGAATAGACAGACAGACAAGATCAAGGATAACAAATATGCCACTTATCTGTCACTCTCCCATACCTGAAGCAGGCATCACCAATCAATCACAGAACTCTTTCCTTGTGCACCTGAAGCACTATGAGTACATATCAGTTGAAATTGGTAGAAGGTGACATTTGTGTGCCATCTTTGGATTAGGTAGGGAAATGTCTTGAATAGAAAATTAAATGGATAGATGGAATAGAGCTTAGATAAATGGATGGATGGATGGATGGATGGATGGATGGATGGGTAGACAAATGAATGGATAGGTGGGTGTATGTATGGATGGATAGATGATGAATGAGGGTCTGAGTAAGTGGATGGGAGGATTGAAGGATTGAATGATGGAAGAGTTGCTTGTTACCTGCAGAAACAGCACCGAGTCGCTGATGCTGTGCAGCTGCTCCCTGGTCTGCTTGTCCTCATGCAGCACTTTGGTCCTTTCATCCAGAGCATCCACGATCACTTTCACTTGGTCCACAGCGTCCTGCTCCCGCTGCTCCAGTGCAGCTCTCACTTCCTCCTTTTGCTTCTCCAGGTCCCGCACCAGGTCCCGGAAGTTCTGCTCCAAGATGGCCTTCTCATTGGTGGTGAAACTCTGGGTCCAGATAAGGGGAGTAAGGAAGGAGTAATTTAAAAACCTCCCTAGAGTTTTCAAATTACTCCCTGTGCAACAGAGTTAGGAAATTTCTACTGCCCCTACCCAGCAAGCCTGTTTGGTCAAGAATCTCATTTAAAGGAATCATTGAGGGATGCCATCTATTGATAGAGATGGCCAGGTTTGTTTGTTTTTTTTTAGTCTACCTTTCTTTATCCATCTGTGGCTCCTCCCCAATTACCATTCCACCCTTGGGCAACACTGTGGGCCCAGAAGTGCCCCCTATGAGTCAGGGTGTACTCACTGAAACCAGGATCAAACATCATTCAGAAAGCAATTTGATGGGTATTTATGTGGCCAGGGTCAAGAGTCAATGATTTCAGATCGTGTTTGCAATTATTCAAACCATGGCAGACATCATCTAGCCACATTGGCACAGTAAAGGAGAAAGGGCATGCATTTGGTGGTGGGGTAGTCTGGTGGGCAGAGCAGACAAAGGAGATATTGGAAGACAAGTTGGTGTAGACTCTTTATTTGCTGAGATGATGAGTATTAGGTGATGGGCAAGATCCCATCTGGATTCCTGGCCCAGACTTAGAAGGAGAATTGGTAGTCAAGCCAAAGTGGGTGGGTAATCCCAAAAGAAAGAAGTGTGGGATATAAATATGTGTCTGAGGCCTTAAACAAGAGGTCTGCCTCCCTCCAGGCAGAACAGGTCAGGTAAGAGTACAACAAGAGAGAGGTCTGAGGGACGCTCACCTTGATGCGGTCCTTTTCCTTATGCCACTTCTCAGCTTCATCCTCAATCTCAATGATCTTGAGCTGCAGCTGTTCTTTTTGCAGTGACAGCTCTGTCTGCAAGGAAGGGGTCAGGGTTGGAAGAGAAATCAGGGGAAGGAGGTGAAAGAGAACCAGAAAATCAGGGAGTGGGCCCACCCAGGGAGAAAACTGGGACAGGGCTCACTCTTCATCCATTCAGCCCTTCATTCATCAAACACTAATCAGGGCCTAGGACATGCCAGGCACAATGCCAGTTGCCACGGATCCAAAAATACTGTCTCACTATAAACTCAGACCTCTGGAGTTAGACATCCCAGCTATGTCTTTAAAAGGGCTAAATATCTGCAAGACCCCTCCACCTAATGTGAGCAGGAGAGAGGCCCATTTATGGGGTTCCCACTCCTTTCAATGTTCCTGGGGCCATTGGGAAGATGGAGGAAAGCTCCTGCCTTTTTCAAGTTAAGGGGAAGGAGGGACCTCGCCCAGCTAGGCCCAGCCCAGGGAGTGCCCCGTGGAAGAAACAATGTGCAATATTTCTATGGCATGATGTGGGGCTCGTGTTGCAAGCTACAGCTAGCGTTGCCGCAGGCAGGGACTCTGTCTGGGCAGGCACAGCTATAAACTTGTTTATGGAAAAGGGAACACAGTCTGCAGTTTGGGCAAGACAGAAACTTTTATTCAGGGCAGGAGAGAGGACAGTGAGGGAGGCAGTGATGGGTGGATGAGAAAAGAGCAGGCGAGTTTCTAAGGATCCTTGCTCATGGCAAGATCATGGGTCTGGGGTGAGTTGGGAAGAGGATTTATCAGGAGTGTATTGGTATATGAGCTCTCATATCCATATTTTCCTTCTACTTGGAAAAATGTCCTTCTCTAAAAAGCAGCTATAACAAAGACATAGGGGAGGCTTGACGCTAGGCCAATTCAATTCAGGCAAACCAAGAGGTACTTCTTTTGTTCTGCTATATTCCCCACTAGTGCTCTCAAAGCATCTTCCAACTTAGAAGACAGGTAGGTGATCTCCATCTGACATAATGAAAGACCAAGGCATCCAAGAAGGCCTTGGAGTGCTCAGGTCTACCCACTACACTGGGTTTTGAATGCAGAGTCACACCTCTTTCTCCACTCATCTCTTTGAGGAAACCACGAGAACAGTCAAGATGAGGAAACTACAAACAATTAGGAATGGAGGTTTGTCAGCAAGGAGTCCTGAGCAGCTGGGCACAGACTTTACCACACGTCACACCTCCTGAACACTTCCCTAGCTGAGGTGGGTGTTGATGGGGAACCTGCTGCAGACACCCAGGGAAGTGGATTGATGGCAGAGAGAGCTTCCCTGAATTGTTTGGAAAATGTGCCCAAAGGGGTGGAGAGCTGGTGGGGAAGACCTGGGGGAGGTGCTACAGAGCTCCCCAACAGAAAGCCCCTGATTCTACCTCCCAGCCCCATTCACACTCCTGAGTTCTCCAACTAGGAGGCCTTAGCTTTCTTATCAGTAAGCATCTGCCCTGCTAGCAATAGGCTGGAAATACCACAGCATGGTAAACGCCATCATCAGAGATAGAAAATTGTTGTCAAGAGGAGGGCAATAAAAGAAGATGAAGTTGGGGATTTGGACTGGTGTCTGGAAAAAGGTTGGAGAGAAGCCAGCTGTCAATAAACACAGTGATAAGAGGATGGAGAGAGCAAAGGGAGTTAGACCTTATTGTGGACAGCAGAGACTCAATCCTCACACTGTCTGAGGATGCACAGCTTGAGATCCAGAACACAGCGGCTGGCATAGCCAATGACTTGGAAGGTCCCAGGAAGTCTAGGACTGGAAGGCAGACCTGGGCTGTGAGGAAGGGACCAAGAGGCTGGATGACGGGTCTGTCCCAAGCAACTTTCCCATCCCTAGAGAATTCCTGCATTGGCCTGAGGTCAATGGGACAGCTGGAGGCCTCCCACCCACTGCAGCTGACTAAGCCGACTTAGTTCTCCTAAACTGACTCAGGGATAGAGGAATTGGCACTTGAGTTTCTCATCTCCATCTTACCGTCCCCAAAACAAGGTCTGATGGACAGAAAAGTAGAGAATAAAAAAGCTTACACTCCCACCCCAAGCCTGGTGGGGTTGGGAGGAAGGGCAGCCCTTCCATGAAATGAGCATGGGGAACCCAGGAGGGAGCCCACCCAGAGCATAGGACTGGGAGTCCAAAGGCTTAAATCCAGTTCCTGTCACTTCCAGACAGTTGGCTTTTGCAAGGTACCTAACTTCTCTGTGCCTCGATCACTCCACATTTCTTGGAGACAATAAGAGGACCGCCTCCCAGGAAGGTTGTTCAATGAACAGGGATCGGGGAAACGAAGCTCTCAGAACGTGCCTGGCATAGAGGAAGCACTGAATGGTGGTCCCAGTGTCACTGGTGTGGGAGGCACCTTCTGTGGACCAGGCTCAGAGGACTGAGTGCAGTGTGGCAGGCAGGCCACCAGGGTACAGGTCAGTGAGGGGAGCAGACAAGTGTGATCAGTTGAGGTCTTGGTGTTCAGTAGTGAGCACAACGTGTGCTATTATGTTGGAGTCCAGGTGTAGTGTGTACACTGTCAAAACACAGCGTGAAGAGTGCATAGAGAGGCTGCGGAGATCAGGACTTTAGACTGAAGGTGCAAAATAGAGGCTTTGATGGTGAATAATTGAAGCTTGGAGGATACTAGGAAAACCAGAATGAAGGTAGGAAAAAGGGGGTGAGTATGAGGAGGTTTGACCAGAGAAGGTGAAGGCTAGAGGAGTCAAGTATCTGGAGTGAGCACAAGTGCTCAGGGGGACCAGCTGGGAGCTATGTGGGGTGGGGGGTGGGGGAGCTGGGTCAAGGTCTGTAGGTGAGGAAAGGTCATACCTAGACAAGCATGGATTCACTGGACAAGAAGGAGAAAGGAGGCACTGAGCACAGAGGAAGGAGAATCCAAGGAGATTTAGAACAATAAAGAGCCTAGGCCAAGGGCAGAGGGAATCAGCCCTGGGAGCAATTCCTGTATAAGAAGGAGTAAGGAGGGCAGTGAGGCTAGCTGAGATGTCGAGAGAAAAAGCTAGAGGTGCCAGCCAATGACCTGAGGGAAAAGGGAGAGGTGTCTGGTCTGGAACCATGTGAGGGCAGGGTCAAAGTGGATGCATTGTCTGCAGCAGTGGGCAGAATCAGTGGGGAAGAGAGACTAGTATCATTACTTTGGGACACTAGAAAACTTGGACACAGGCTAGGAGGGGCCCTTGCTCCCACAGCATGCCTTGTAAAACCAGACTTGCAGGACACAGTGGGATCCTGGAAGGGACCTTGGACTAGAAACTCTGTGCTGCTGGAATGGTCCTTTCTCACCTCTAAGATAAGGACTTTTTGGGGTGAGATCTCTGGAGATGTATCCAGCATCTGTTTATCTCCTTTCAATACCCCTGCTGAAAAAGGCAGGATATAGAAAACAATATAATATAGGAAAGATATTGGATTCTCCTACAACACTAGGGAAGGAAGGACATTGATTATATTATTGAGCATCTACTATATACCAGGCATTTCTCCTTCAATCTGCAAAAACCCCTATGGAGATAAGAGATGTTATCCCCCTTTTAAAGACGCAGAAACCAAGGCATAGACAAATGGCATAGCTTGAGTTCTCACAGCTAGAAAGTGGTAAGGCCAAGATTCAACAGCACTCAGTTTCTATTATGTGGCCTCTTAACCTCTAGGCTAGTCTCTGTATCTGCCAGGACATTGTGCTTCCACTTTACTCCTGCCAGTTCAGCCCATCCCGGCTCCTCCACCTTTGTAATTTGGTGATTCTACTTCTTTCTCTTGTTGTTCCCTTTTTATTCCCCATACCCACCTCATTGTCCCCTGAGGCCCTAGCTTTCTCCCTCACTACCTTCTCCCTTGGAAGGTGATTAAAGCCCCCGATGTCTGCTGAGGCCTCAGCACCTCACAGCTCCCTGTCTACCCCTCCCTGCTGTCTTCCTCCTACTCCCTGCTTCATTCCCTTCACCCTGCCCAGGCCTGTTCCTAAATGCCTCCTTTGTTCCCTCTCCCACACCCTCCTGGTTGTCTTCCACTCTGATGCCTGGGACAGGCCCTGTGTAGTCCACCCAGTCTTGGAGGAGCAGAGGTTTCCCTGAGAGCAGACGGTGGCACAGCAGCTGGTGGTACCTCAGCATGGATGGGGCCTTCAGGTGCAGACATACCTGAACACTCACCTGGACACATGTACTTGCACTGCCCCCAGGGAAGGGGTATTGAAGCTTCGGCCGTGATCTTCCCCCCTGGCTTGAATTAACCACATGGGTTGTGGGCTGTGACATTTGCCAAATGAGCCAGTTAATTGTCAAATTTGTACTCTCAGACAAATGGTAATTATCTGGATAAGAATCTAAAATGCTAGATAGATTTCCCCATTTCTACTCAGATGTCAAACAGCTCGTTAGTCTGCTTCACTGGGGCTTACTGTTCCTTCTGCTTCCTTAGGTGTCAGGACAGGGAAGGGGTAAAATGGGATGGGAAGAGCATCAACCAGGCTGTCTCCAGCCCAGCGGTGGGCCCTGGAGGAAGTCACCCCACCTCCCCAGGTCTTGGTTTCCCCTGGTGAAATTGAACTAGATACTTGGTTTCCAACGTGGTGACACATCAGAATCCCCAAGGGATACTTAAAAGTACAGATCCCAGGCCCTGATCTCCTGTATCTGTACCTCCTAAGATAAGGCCCTGGGGTCTGTGTCTTAACCATTCATCAGACAATTCAGGTCAGAGGTCAGCTTTTAGAAGCTACTGGACTCAGTGGCCCCAAGGAGAGCCTGCCAGTCCTATGAAAACAAAGTTTAAAATGATGAGAGGAAAGAGCCTGGGTTGTAGCCACACTAATAGTTTGAACCCCAGTTCTGACACTTTGGGTAAGTCTCTTGGCATCTTTGAGCCTATTGCTTCATTTATAAAATGGGTGCAGTAATCCCCACTCCTGTTGGGACTGTTGTCAGGAGCAACCATGTAAACATCAAACCCAGTTCCTGGCACATAGATGTGCTCCAGAAAGGCTGGTGTGTCTCCTGCCCATTTGCCTGTACTTTCCTTCTCTGCCTCCTGTCTTTAGCTCTCTTTTATTTTGCTGTTTTCCCCCTCAGCACCCACAGAGGTCATCCCACCTCCTTTTCTTACCTGCCCTGTCCCAAAGCAGGAATGCTCCTGCAAGATCTCCCGGGAGAGTGATCCCAGCCCTCTCCATCACACCCTAGGCTTTTAGCCTGGCTTCTCTTTCTGAACCCCAGTTATCGCTGTCTGCCCAAAGAGCTTTCCTGCCCACACCAGCACAGCTCCCAAGGCTCAAGAACCAGTGGCTGTCTATGCCCAGCAGCCTGGAAGCTCAACCTTCATGGATGAATTGGACAATGAGGAAAGAAACAAAGCCATGGGGCATGGTGAGAGAAACAAACTGAGCCAAATAATGGAGTTGGGAGAGTGGCCGAGGCACCGAGTCTGAGCTGCACTGACAAACTAGGAGCTTGTGCCTCCAGAACGATGCCCAGGCTGAGTGCTTCTCTGCACATACTTTGCCATGCTGCCAACCCAGAGCCCAGCCAGGACCCACAACAGGGAAGGGCCCCTGGTGGGTGCAGAGGCCAGGCAGGCTGCCCCAGAGCAGGCAGCCATCTGCTAGGAGGAGTCCATCCTAACCCAGTGTCGCAAGAGGGGCTTGGGATAGACAGAAGGAAGGTCCAGGAGACACAGCAAAGGATGGATATGTACATTGTGAGCTCATCAGCCTAATCCAGCCTGAGAAATGTCCAGAGGCAGAGGTGATGGACCAGAGGACATCTGTGGGACCCCTGTGACATTTGGAGTGGAATTGAAAACTTTCTGTACTTAGGCCCACCAGAGGAAGGATTGTCATGTTGCCACACCAAGGTGACCTTGCCCCAACACTGCCTCTGCTCAGAGTCTATAGATAGAACTGAGTCCCAGGAGATGAGCAGCCAGAGCCCCAGTGTCATCTCTAGCTTCATGTAAATAACCAAGATATGTCTGAGATGATCTCACCTGGGTTTTCACCACCCAGCCTGTAGAACAGGTTCTGGACACAGACGTCCTTGCAAAAACTGTGTGTGGGCTAATGTTTGGGTCTGAAGGGGATGCCTCCAAAGGATGCCAGGATTGATACACTCATTCATTTTGATCCATCAACGCACTAACTTCACTCTGTGCCAATGTCCCCCACATCTGATGTTCCAGCACAGCCAGGCCTAGACAAATTGCTTTGTTCCATTTCAGTCTCCCGGCTGCTTGGCATTCGCCTTCCTGTCTATTTCTATGCTTGTTGGTGCACACATGCGTGCACACACACACACACACACACACACACATGCACACACATGATACATGAAGTTCCCTCCACTAAAGTCATTCCAGAGGATCAGACATTTTCCCCTGAAAGCTCCTGTAAAGCATACTTATCCTAAATCCTATCTCCTCAATGCCTGTCCCCTAAGTTGCTCTCAAACACTGGAAGATAATTTAGAGAAATTGTTCCTCAAACTCTATGAGAGCTTGGACAGGTCTCTTCCTTTCTCTGGCCTGTGTCCCCATCTGCAAGGTGAAGAGGAGATGGATGAGGTTGTTAATACTCCACTCAGCTTCGTTTTCCTTCCTCTATGATTTGATGTTTACCTATAGCTGCTGCAGTGTAACTGGGCAAATGCTCCCCAGGCTTGTTTGTGTGTCTGAGCTCTGCCTCCTGACCTAGATCCTCAGCCTCCAGGGCGAGGACTGTGTCTTTGAGTGTTGCAGTGGCCCCAGGACCAGAACCTGAACTCCGAGCTCCTGGCTTCTCCAGGAAGGGCTGTCTGAGACATTCCTGTCCTCCAGGGGCACTTGGGCTTTTCTTAAGTGGTGATTCCCTTGTTTCAGATGAAATTTGGGGCCAAAACCTATATATTAAAACAAATAAATAAGAGTGTGTGTTGCTTGCAGTAGAGGTGGGAACCTAGAGCCCCTGGCTTCTTGGCACCAATTTGCCCCCCTCCTTATCCCTGAGGCCTCAAAGACATTTACAAGACACCTAGTTTCCAAGGGACAATTTGAAAGCTATCAATCTAGTCCAATATCTTGGTTTCATACGTAGGGAAATCAAGACTGAGAGAATGGAAGGGACTTGTCCACTGTCTTACAGCTAGTTAGTGGCAAAAACCAGGGCTAGAACTCAGTCAGATCTCCTAAAACCCAGTCTGAGGCTCTGTAATTTCTTGGTTGCAGTGGATGAAAATGATTGACCCTTTTCTCTTTTGATTTCCCAAGTAAGCTCCTGAAGGATGTGTTCCATGACCCCTGCCCCATCTCAGTCTTTAAGTATGAAGCTTGAAGCCAGGCTGGGATGAGAAAGTAAGGGGAACTGGAAAACCTTCTTCTTGGGCCAAATGAGGCTTCTGAAAAGGATCTTTGAGTCTTTTCCCATTCCTAACTGTCCCTCCCTGTCCAAGGATGTGGGCGAGGGGTTCAGGCAGAGAGTAATCAACAAGTTCCTAATCAGGAAGCCTGAACAGGGAGAGGGTCCTGTGCTGCCCCATTCTAAGGGGTGCAAAAGCTCTTGAGGAAAATTGAGTCCCCTGCATTGGCCAGCAGGAGGTTCCCTGCCCCGCTGCCCCCACCAGGAGACCACCCATGGAAGGAAGCTGTTTTGCTGCTGGAAAGAGCAGGCGTAGCATCTGTGGGGCAAGAGGCGGCCGCCACAGCTGAGCCATTAGCTCAGAACACCTTCTCCAGTTGCACCACATTCACAAGCCTTCACACACCTCTGCTCCTCCCCATGGAAGTACAGGCATAACCACATATATGGAACTCATGCAAACACACGTATCACATACACAAATATATGCAAACAGCTACATGTGCATGTAAACTCCCACATGCATATAACACACACACACACACACACACACACACAAACGCCAACCCTCACCAATAGTGTCCACCTACAAGTATAGGCACATCCACTTACAACCATAAACCAAAAGCACACCGGGCCCAGCTGAGAGAAGACAAAGGAGGCCACTGGAAGAGTCAAGAGGCTGGCTGTGGGGATCAAACAGAACACCAAGAGGCCACTGCCCTGAAAATGCAAACTCTGCAGCCAGATAAAAAGGACACTTACAGGTCAAAATTCCCTCCTCCTCACCCGTAACCCATTTTCCAGAGGCTAGTCCTGCTCAGAGGGAATTTAAGAATTCTCTCTCCCTTAAATAAAAAAATAAGACACATGCCAGTCAGGCACAGAGCCCAGGATTGAGTGCTGATTCTCTGATCTGACTTGAGTTTATCCTATGACCTTGGTTAAGTCCCCAGTCTTTTCTGAACCTCTATTTGCTCATCTAGGAAATGCCCATCTCCTGAAGTCTTGCAGGATTGAGGAACTGCCTTTGACCTCCAGCCTCGTGGCATGCAGGGGGCAAAAAAGAGCCAGGGACAGCAGAGGCTTAAGCCCCAATCCTTAGGAATCCTCAGTGGAGGGGATCAGGTGGAGAGACACCTGTGGTGAGGGAAGAGAGGCCTGAAGCGGCAGTGAGGGGCCCAGCCAGTTACCTCCTTCTCGGCCTTGGCTTCTTCTACAGTAACTGTGCTGTGATTCTTGTGCTCCTGGAACATGCAGAGGTAGCAGATACAGGTCTGGTCTGTCTGGCAGAAGAGCTCCATGGTCTTGCCATGCAGGGGGCACTTGCGGGCCTCAAAGTCCCCAATGGGCTCCAGCAGCTGGTGGTCACGGAAGGCAGCACCCTCCAGGTGGGGCTTGAGGTGCAGCTCACAGAAGGAGGCCTGGCACACCAGGCAGGACTTGACGGCCTTCTGCTTGTTGCCGATGCAGGAGTCACACAGCACCTCCTCCGAGCCTGGCTTGGAGCTCAGGGATATGCCCTGTTCGGCTCGGGGGAAGCTGTTCCTCCGGACATCGCCAGGCTCCACGATGGACATGGCTGGCTTCCGCGGCTCTGAGAAGATAGACTTGCGCAGCTCCCCCTTCTCCATAAAGGTGAGAGGTGACTTTTTGGCAGCCCCCAGCTGGAGCCCAGCATAGAGGGACCTCTTGCCTTCCCCAGAATCCATGCTGAAGTAGTTGGAGCCCTTGTCATCCACAGACTCCACAAACTGGATGACGGGCCGGCGCCACTCGTTCCCCAAGAACAGGGAGCTCTTTCCCTCACCTGTCTTCAGGGTGCTGCCCAGACTCTTGCCCTCAGCTGCCTCCCCACCATGCCCATTGCTGGTCTTGGTATCTTTGCCATCGGCCTTGGCCCCGTTCTCCACGCTGCTGGTGGGGCCTGGCGGGCTGTGGGCTTCCCTGGCTTCCGGGCTGGCCCCGTTGCTCCGGGAGGCATCAGCGGCTTCCATCTCAGGCACTGGTTGATCTGTTTCAGGCTCACTGGGGCTGCAGGGTGGTGACCTCTCCGGTAGAGGTCTCAAAGGGGAGTGGGACAGGCAATCACGGAGTCCAGAGACACACCTGTAGGGAACACGGAGGAGAAGGAAAGGGGGAGCAGAGAGGAGGGCCAGCTGGCACAAGCCTGACACAACGGCCAAGAGAGAAGCAGAAGAGAGCCAGCAGAGCGGCTAATTATACAGGGGCCACGCCCTGCACATTCATACCTAACCTGATTTTTAAAAGAAGTGATTTTTTTCCCTCCCCCAGTTTAATTATTTTCTACAGCTCAGCAACCAGTTGGGTTGCTTCCTTTTGACGTACTTTCTTCTCATCAAGAGAGTGGGGAGCCTCTGTCCTCACACATAGGCAGCTTTTCTGAGTGGAGGGGCCCCTGGGGCAAAAGCTGAGGTCTCTGCAGAGGCCCGAGGGACAGAGGGTTATTAACTGGGTCATACAAGTCAAATAATTTGCAGGCCTATATTTCAGAGGAGAGATTTTCTACCCTGGGACTGTGGAGTTGCTTCTCATCTTAAGGGAACTGATAAGTTCAATTTGATTTGGATTTTAGGATTTGGCATGAAGTGGCTACTAATTATTGAACTCAACTTGCCAACTTCCAGACACTGTCTTAGGTACACTATCTATATGCATTCATTTCATCCTCATGACAACCTGTTCAACAAACCCTATTTAATAGCTGAGAAAACTGAATCTCTAAGATCACTTGCTGGCTTAAGTCAACTGGCAGAACTGAGATTTGAACCCAAGGCCTTTGAGCTGCTAAAGTTCCTTCTTCAGTTAGCTTCGTGAATATCTCAGTGGAAGGTGGCTTCTGAAAATCATGCCTGTCCCAGCAGCCCTAACAAGATACATACAGACCTTACTTTATTTCTATCAGAGCAAGTCAGAACCTGCTTGGATCCAAAGGACAGAGAAACAGTAATGAAGGGAATGCAAGCAATGCCAGGCCAGGTGGCTGGGTCCTCAGGGCCCAAACACTTCATTCTCATCTGTCTCCACAGTAGGTTTGCTGTGTGACTCAGAAAAAAATCTGTCCAGTCTGTCTGAGCCAGACCATAGGAAATACCCTCCAAATAAGAGGCCAGTGAAGTGCAGAACTCAGGTAATCTCAGAAGTGAGCTATTAGAGTATGACGATCATATAAATACAGAGCTCAGGAAGAAAAGTGAGAAAAACTACTCCAGTTGAGTCCTCTCTCTGACAACCTGCAGGAAGACTTGCCAGGACATGCCAACTGGTCACTTCTAGGCTGTGACCCATTGCCATGGTCCTGGGAAGCCAACACTCCCTAACAAGTAAAGAGCAGTTCCTCTCCCAGTCTGGGTTGGATGGGACAAAACAGAAGGTGGGTGTGGCTAGGGTGGCAGGTTCTGGGTTGTGTGTAGAGGAGTGGGTTTCCCTCCCTTCCCCTAGAATCCAGGTCAAGCTCAGGAGCCCCCGCCCCTTTGGCTCACCAGGCTGAACAGCTGATCCTTTGCAATAACATCCCTGGGAACAAAAGCAGAGACAAGCTTTGTTCACAAAGCAGCCCAAGTTTTAAGAGGAGTGGAGTGATGATGAGGGTGGAGAGTACTGGCTTCTTAATAGGGATTCCCTCTTACCTGATGTCTCTGTTTTTAGGCCCCACAGGTGTTCCTCTTGTTTGAACTCACTGGTAAATTGGCTAAGAGCTCATGGGGCCTGCTAGGGTAGGGAACCCTTTCTCAAAAAGTGAGGCCCGGGGGTGGCCGGATGGCTCAGTTGGTTAGAGCGGGAGCTCTGAACAACAGGGTTGCCAGGTGGATTCCCACATGGGCCAGTGAGCTGCCCCCTCCACAACTAGATTGAAGACAATGAATGGCTGCTGAGCTGCCAGAGGGGCGGCTGGATGGCTCAGTTGGTTAGAGTGCAAGCTTTTAACAACAAGGTTACTGGTTCAATTACCTCATGGGATGGTGGGTTGTGCCTCCTGCAACTAAAGATTGAAAACAGCGACTGGGCTTGGAGCTGAGCTGCTCCCACAACTAGATTGAAGGACAATGACTTGACTTGGAGCTGTTGTGCCCTGGAAAAACACACTGTTCCCCAATATTCCCCAATAAAAGAATGTAAAAGTCAGGCCCAATTACACTGGGCTCTTGCCAGAGGTGTAGAGGGAGAGGGAGAGGAAGAACAGTACTTTCCTGGTCTGCTGGATGGGGATATGTTCCCCCCTTTTCTCCTGATAATGTCTCCCCAAACCTGTGAGAACAGGCTATGAGGAGAAAAGGGCAAGGAGGGCAAGAAGGAGCAGAAGAGGAAAAGCAAAGCATCTGGTTATGGATCCAACATCAATGTTAGCTGAGCCTGGGGCGCTGCACTGGGAGGCCCCTGCTCCTTAGAGTTCATGTGCCTGTCTTCTGTGAGTCTGGGGGATGATTCTTAGTCTCAGAAATAGGCTGACTCAGAGTAGGAAACATTGGCGAATGGAGATTCACAAGTAAAGGAGATGACCCTGTATAATGTGGAAGAACTAAAAGTTAGATGAATGCAAGTGGGGAAATGGATGGATAATAGATATGTTAATGGTCGACGAGTGGGCAGAGAAGGATGGATGGATGGATGGCTGATGGATGGATGAATGGGTGGGTGGCTGAGTAGGTAGTTGGTAAATTTGATAAAACAGTTGAAGAAAAGGAAGGGGAAAAAGGCAATAAGAGAGGGAGGAAGGAAGATAGGTGGAAAGGAAAGAGGTAAGAGAAGGGAAGAGAGAGGAAGGAAAAAGATGGATAGGTAGTAGGTAGGTGAGTATGCTGACAAGTGTATAGCAACTGGCTCTTCCAGGGTGAAAAAGCACTGGTTTATAGTGTTTGCCAGTTTTTCTCACTGTGATCAATTTCAAGCTGCCAACACGAGGTGTATGGGGAAGAGATGCACATGATTGGCTCTCCCAAGCCAGTGGGAGCCAGTTTCAGCCCATGACAGGACTGGTGGATGATTGAGGGAGATGAATAGATTGTAAGAGGGAGGATAGAAAGATGGATGCTGGAGAATGCCACTCTCAGTTGTCCTGAGGGAGGAAAACAGGTCCAAATGATTTCAAGGCAGTGGAAATTATCTCTTCCACAAGGCTTTCCCTCTGACCCAGGCCCACAGTGATGGCTCCCTCCTCTGAACTCCTGTAACATCCCTGTCTGTCCTACTCAGTGGCCTATAGTTCCTGATGTTGTTGATTATTCACTCATTCACAGAGTTCTCGAGCATCTTACCATGCATGTGCGAGGCTCTAAACAAGGGACTGATCACATAGGCCTGAATGAGTTGGGGAGCTCAGTCCAGTGGGAAAACAGACCAATGAGTCAATCATTTGAATTTGGCATGAACAGTGAAAGAGAAAAGTTTGTGTGAGGAACTTGGGCTGTCTAGAGGAGGGCTGCCTATTTTCCTTCCTCCTGCCCACCTGGCTGAGCACAGCTCAATTCCCAGGCACAGAAGCATCCCCCCAGCCAGACAAAGGCAGCATTGGATTTGACTTGGCAGATATTTATTTGGTTGAATTCTTAGTTGATGCTGGTTGACTGGTCTTTAGAACCTCCTGGACAGGGGCCCCAGACCCCTTCCTCCCTTGAGGGCACTGCTCTGTCCAAGTGCCTTGCGGGCGTTAGAGGCTCCTGGGGATCCCCAGAGTCCAAGGCCTGAAAAGCCTTCTCAGGGGAAGAAGTCAAACACGCAGCTGCTCTTCTGGGACTTGCTGCAGCCCTCACACTACTACGCCACGACTGCCAGCCCTGTGGCTGAACTAAAGAGCGAGGTTTCTATTTCCTTGAGTATTGAGGTCGGGAGTGGGCAATGGGGACTGTCCATGGGAAAGTGATTGCTCCCAAGCTCCTCCAAGCCCCTTACTTCAGCTCTGCCATTTGTGCCCGTCAAAGCGCCTAACTACACTCAACCCCATCTGCCTGGGTCCTGCCCCTCTCCAACCCAAAATCTAGTTGCACAGGCATTTTCAGGTAACATGTAGAGTCTATGTGTCACATGCAAACTGGCAAAAAGCCCCCAAAGGCCACCTATTTGCCACTGTGGTGAGAGGTGCCTAAAAGCCAAGCAACCTCTTCCATTTTAAAGACCTTGAAAGAAAGGGATCCCATGAACTCCCTCAATCACTCGTCTATTATCTTATCCTGTTCTCACTCTAGTCTAGCTTAAAGCCTTCCTACTGCAACGTTTCTCCATATATGAGGTGATGGTGGAATTTGACTTGCTGCAGTCCTTACTATCTCTTGCAAGGTTTAGGAGGTAAGAAGAACTGGCAGGTGTGGACTGCGGAGAAAGATCCTTATGCAGCTGGGGTGAATTCTTTCTCTTCAAACTCAGCATGCCCTACCAACCAACCTGCACTGAGTTCCTTCCTCCTGTCTATGAGCCAACCCCAAGCCTTCTCCCAGCATTCTTTCATGAGGCATCTCAAAGCCGTTCCCTGATTCAGCTGGTAAAGTAGCCTCACCCACGCACTGCTATGGCCTGGTAACACCAGATTCCCCCACTAATCACCTTCACATGAAAGAGGAAACCCCTTGAAAGGATAAAACTTCTCAGCTTTCTTGGGATCCAGGGTTGGGATGGAGCAGCCAGTTGGTCCATAGCATACATCTGAGCAAGACTCTATCTAGAAATGACTTCTAAAAGACACGCAAGAATGTTAGACTTCAGGTCAAGATGACAAAGTAGGTAAATGCTGTGCTCACCTTCTCCCATGACATCAAAATTACAACTACAACAACCATCATTGAGAACCACCTTAAGACTAGCTGAACAGAATTCCTACAACTAAGGATATAAATAAGAAGCCATGTTGAGACTGGTAGGAAGGGTAGAGATGTGAAACAGGCTGGTCCCACACCCACATGTGGTGGGTAAGAATCAGGAGGGATATCTCAGGTGCGACGGCTTCCCCCCAGGGAGTGAGGAATCTCAGCCCCACACTGGGCTCCCCAACTCAGAGCACCAGAGCTGGTAAGAGGAGTCCCCACAACATATGGCTGTGAAAATCAGTGGGGATTCTGTCTCGGTGAGATAGAGGACAGGTGTACACACAGGCATCTTCTTAAAGGGCCCAAGTACAGACTCACTAGCTCACAAACACACACACTAAGTTCCAGCAAAGAGATAGCAGCTCGCAAAGCACCAGGGACATATGGGGAGGAACTGAATTATTTGAATTTAGGGTTAGGGCTAGAGGGGAAGCTCTCTCCAAGACTGAAATTCTGGCAGGCATCATTGTTCCTTTGTTGACCCCTCGCCCCATGCAGACAGCAGGCACAGGCAAGCATCAAATCTAAGTCTCCATTAACCTGGCTAACACCACTCGCCCAGCCCTGGTGATTCCCGGAGACCCTGCCCTACCCAATTCACCCACTAGCCCAAACCTTTTTCAGCAGCTGTTCCACCAAAGCAGCAAGCCTTGCTCACACTGTGGACTTTCCTAAAATCTCTCAAAGGTCCACAAACCCCAAACAAACAGTGGATGGCCTCATCATGCCCTATCTCTCTTGCTAAGCAGCTCCAAGCCCAGCATTAGTGGCAGTTGGCCTTGACTCACAACATGGCCTCTCCCAGGTGTCTCCAAGCTGAGCAACTACCAACTGTAGATCACTTTGTAGCTCCTACCAGGTGGCCCCAGATGAGGCACAGGCAGCAGCTGACCAGGACTTGCACCAGAGCCACTCCCAAGAAGCCCCAGAACCAACACACCTGGTGGCCAGCTTCAGACCATACAAGAGCACCATCCAATTAGCTCCACAAATGACACACACGAAGGATGTACTTATCAGTCACCAGAGCCCCACTAAAGTAAATCCTGTCCCAGGGGGTCAGCCTGCTCAGCTGTAGTCACGGCTAGTCCTCACAGCCAGTGAGCCTGATGGTTAATATCACCCACTGATGTGCTAATAGCAATAAAGGGACAACTACAATAGAGGGCACACACAACCCACACAAGGGACACCCTTGGAGCATTCGGCTTAGGAGACTACAACACTCAGCCCCACAGGACACCTACTACATAAAGCCACACTGCCAAGACTGGGAGACATAACAGACCTACCTAATACATAGAAATAAATACAGGGAGGCAGACTAAATGAGGAGACAAAGAAGCATGTCCCAAATGAAAGAATGGGACAAAACTCCAGAAAAAGAACAAAACAAAATGGAGGCAAGCAATCTACCAAACACAGAGTTCAAAACACTGGTTATACCCTTCTGCACTGCTGGTGGGACTTCAAATTTGGTGCAAACATTGTGGAAAACAGTATGGCAGTTCCTCAAGTGATTAAAAATAGAACTATCATATGACACAGTAATCCCAGTTTGGAGTATTTATCTGAAGAAATCCAAAAACACTAATTCAAAAAGATGCATGCACCCCAATGTTCATTGCAGCATTATTTACAATAGCCAAGATAAGGAAACAACCTAGTGTCCATCGATAGATGAATGGATAAAGAAGAGATGGTACATATATACAATGGAATATTACTCTACCATAAAAAAGAATGAAATCTTACCATTTACAACAACATGGATGGAGCTAGAGGGTGTTATGCTAAGTGAAATAAGTCAGACATAGAAAGACAAATACCACATGATTTCATTTATATGTGGAATCTAAAAAAAATTAATATACAAACAAAATAGATATAAACTCATAGATACAGAGAACATTTTGATGGTTGCCAGATAGAGGAGGCTGGGTGAAAAAGGTGAAGGGATTAAGAAACACAAATTGCTAGTTACAAAGTAGTCATGGGGATGTAAAGTACAGCATAGGGAATATAGTTAATAATATTATAATAACTATGTACGTTGTTAGGTTTCTGACACTTACCTAGGATTCTGCAATACTAGAGAAATTGGGGGGCTCACCTGGTAAGTTATATAAATGTCTAACTACTATGCTTTACACTTGAAACTAATATAATATTATATGTCAACTGTGGAAAAAAAAAAAAAAAACAATTTAAAAAATAAAAGCCAAAGGGAATTTTTAAAAAACCTATAGATGGTCTCAAATCAGGGAAGATGCTATGAACAGTAAATATTAAAAAATTATTTTGAGGGATTCAAAAAAATGGTGGCGTGAGGTGAGCCTCTGGAAATGTCCCCTGAAATTTACAACAAATGAAACAGCTATAACTCCACAAAGGACTCCCTGCACAGCAGACATGCAAGATGAAGAGGCTCACTACAGAATTCACCTAAAGGTGGGCAAATTGTGCGAGCAGGAGTGGAGGGAAGGGAGAAGTGCGGAGACGGAGCCCCATGACCTCAGGACTCAGACCTAACTCAGTGCTCCGAGCTCACTGCATCCCGGAACTACTGCAGCTGCAGGAGAGGGAAGAACTTGGACTGCTAGGGCTCCGTTTATGGCCCCGAGGGCTGAGGGGACAGCATATAACATGGCTGAACCCAATGCTCACGGCAGAGATCTTGGAGCAAAGACTGAGAGAAAAAGGTTGAAAACGGTGGTTTAAGCCCTCACTGCCGCAGAGAACGGAAGCCTTAGGCACTGAGACAAACCCCGCATTCCCTACCTTCCCAGAACTCGCCCCACCCCCAACTACCCAGTGCTAGAAGGAGAACACTAGCAGTGTCAGATCAAAAGGACAGAATATTTGCAGTTCTGAGAACTGTGGTCCACAGACACAGATTAACAGCACAACTAGATCCAGCAAAGGGGAAAGAGCTGTGGAAGCAGGACCATCTGTGGTGGTTGTCGCTGCCATTGCCCTGGGCCACCTCTCACAACTCACCCCACCCCTGGCCCCACCTTTCTGGGCAGATCCCTGCATGAGTAAAGAAAACTGCTGAAACATACAGGCTCTGAATCTGGTGCAGGAAGAGCTTTGGAACTTCAAAAGCTCGCTGCATACACACCCGGACACTGCACCCTGTGACCCAGGCGAACTATTAACAGAGGAGAAGCCCGCCTTCCAGGGAATCACTCCATTGTGCGAGAAGCTGGAATAGTGGAGAGAAAACATAACGCTACAGTGTGAAATAGAAAAAAAGGTTGCAGTCTGAGAGAAAATAAAACATTCTACCAACACATACTGAAAAACAAAAGAAAGACCTCTTCCTATCAACCTGTTGCAGAACCCACTCCTGTAGATGTCTAGGAAGAGAAATAATAAATCATTAATTGCCATGAATAACCAAGGCAACAAGACAGCTCAGAAAGAAAGTGAAAAGTCGCCAGAAAATGAACTTAAAGATATGGAAATATGTGACTTAAATAACAGAGAATTCAAGATTGCAGTCCTAAAAAACACAACGAGATGCAAGAAAATACAGAAGGGCAGTTTAATGAACTCAGAAACACAATCAAAGAACAGCATGAACATTTTACCAAAGAGATTGAATTTTAAAAAAAGAACCAAATAGAATTTCTGGAGATTAAGAACACAATAGAAGTAATGAAGAATGAAATAGCCAGCTTAGGAAATAGAGTTGACCAGATGGAGGAAAGAATCAGGACATCAAAGACAGAAACCTGGAAATGACACGTGTGGAAGAAGACAGAGACTTGAGACTTAAAAGAAATGAAAGAACTCTACGGGAACTTTCTGACTCCATCAGAAAGAGCAATATAGGAATAATGGGCATACCAGAAGGAGAAGAAAGAGAGAAGGGAACAGGGAGTATATTCAAACAAATTGTCGATGAGAACTTTCCAAACTTGTGGGAAGAACTGGATCCTCGAACCCAAGAAGCAAATAGAACACCTAATTACCTCAACCTCAACATACCTCCTCTGAGGCACATTGTATTGAAGCTGTCAAAAATGAATGACAAAGAAAGAATTCTCAAGGCAGCCAGGGAAAAGAAGATGGTAACCTATAAAGGAAAGCCCATTAGATTATCATCAGATTTCTCAGCAGAAACTCTACAAGCCAGGAGGGAATGGAACCAAATATTCAAACTATTGAAAGAGATAAATTATGAGTCAAGAATAATATACCCAGCAAAGATATCCTTTAGATATGAAGGAGGAATAAAGACCTTTCCAGACATACAAAAGCTAAGGAAATTTTCTAACACACAACCTGCACTACAAGAACAACTAAATTAAGCTATTCGACAACCATCAACAGGGACAATTTGTGGCAACCAAAACATAAAAAGGGGGATAGTACAGGCCTGAACCGGAATATGGGAATGGAGAAAGTAAGCATGCTGAAGAAAATGGAATACTCTAAATATCAAACATTCTTTTACATCAACTTAATGGTAACCACTCAAAAAAAAAAAAAAAAAAAAATCCAGAACTAAAATATATACTCTAATAAAAGAAGAAACAGAGGGAAACATCATAGAATACCACCACACAGAAATAATAGACAACAACAAAAAGGCAAAGAAACCATGGAGACACAATCTTACCAGAAAACTAAAGATAGAAGATAGGAAATCCTCACATATCAATAATCACCCTAAGTGTAAATGGACTGAACTCACCAATAAAAAGGCACAGAGTAGCAGATTGGATCAAAAAACTGAACCCAACCATATGCTGTCTCCAAGAGACACATCTCAGCTACAAGGACAAGCATAGACTCAAAGTGAAAGGGTGGAAATTGACACTGCAAGCAAATGGTACCCAGAGAAAATCAGGTGTAGCCATAATGATATCAGATGAAACAGACTTCAGGGTGAAAAAGGTAACAAGAGACAAAGATGGACATTTCATAATGGTAAAGGAGACCATACAACAAGAAGACACAGCAGTCATCAATATTTATCCCCCAATCAGGGAGCACCAAAATATACCAAGCAACTATGAACAGAACTAAAGGGAGAAATTGACCAAAACACAATTATACTAGGGGACCTAAACACATCATTGACAGCTATGGGTAAATCATCTAAACAGAAAATATATAATGAAATAGCAGCCCTAAATGACACATTAGATGAATTGGACATAATTGACATTTATAGAGCACTTCATCCTAAAACATCAGACTATATATTTTTTTTTCTAGTGTACATGGAACATTCTCAAGGACAGACCATATATTGGGACATAAAACTAACCTCAGCAAATTTAAGAAGACTGAAATCATACCGAGCATATTCTCTGATCACAAGGCTTTGAAATTGGATATCAACTGCAAAAAGGAAGCACGAAAAAACACAAATACATGGAGATCAAACAACATACTTTTAAAGAACGACTGGGTCAAGAAGAAATTAGAGGAGAAATCAAAAGATATGTAGAAAAAAATGACAATGAAGGTACATCCTACCAAAATTTTTGGGATGCAGCCAAAGCAGATTTAAGAGGGAAATTTATATCATTACAGGCCTATCTCAAGAAACAAGAAAAATCCCAAATAAATAACCTCACACTACATTAAAGAACTAGAAAAAGAAGAACAAATGAAACCTAAGGTAAACAGAGGAAAGGAAATAATAGAAATCAGAGCAGAACTAAATGACACAGAGAACAAAAAGACAATAGAGAAACTCAATGTGACAAAGAGCTGGTTCTTTGAAAAGATTAACAAAATTGACAAACCCTAGGCTAGGCTCACTAAGATAAAAAGAGAGAAGACACTAATAAACAAAATCAGAAATGAAAAAGTGGAAGTTATCACGAATGCCACAGAAATACAAAGGATACTATGAAGGACTATATGCCACCAAATTCAATAACCTAGAAGAAATGGACAAGTTCTTAGAAACATATAGCCTGCCAAGGCTGAACCATGAAGAAGTGGAAAATCTAAACAGACCGATCACCAGTAACGAAATTGAATCAGTCATCCAAAACCTTCCCAAAAGCAAAAGTCCTGGGCCAGATGGCTTCACTAGCGAATTCTACCAAACCTTCAAAGAGGATCTAATACCAATCCTGCTCAAACTCTTCCAAAAAATTGAAGAAGACAGTACACCCTAACTCATTTTATGAGTCCAACATTACCCTGATACCAAAACCCACTAAGGACAACACAAAAAAACAAAACTACAGACCAATATCTCTGATGAATACAGACGCAAAAATCCTAAACATAATTCTAGCAAATCAAGTGCAACAATGCATTAAAAAGATTATTCATCAAGACCAAGTGGGGTTCATCCCAGGGGCACAAGGATGGTTCAACATATGCAAATCCATCAATGTGATACATCACATAAACAGAATAAAGGACAAAAATCATATGAGTATATCAATTGCTGCAGAAAAAACATTTGACAAGATACAATATCCATTTATGATTAAAACACTTAATAAAATAGGTATAAAAGGAAAATACCTTAACATATTAAAGGTCGCATATATGACAAAACCTCAGCTTATCTCATAATTAACGGTGAAAAACTGAAGCCCTTGGCTCTTCGTTCAGGAACACGACAGGGCTGTCCCCTATCACGTCTGCTCTTCAACATAGTGTTGGAAGTCCTCGCCAGAGCAATCAGGCAAGAGAAAGAAATCAAAGGCATCCAAATTGGGAATGAAGAAGTTAAATTGTCACTTTTTGCAGATGACATGATGCTATATAGAAAAACCCTAAAGACTCCACCAAAAAGCTATTAGAAATAATCAACGAATACAGTAAAGTTGCTGGCTACAAAATCAACATACAAAAGTCCATTGCATTCCTTTATACTAACAATGAAATCTCAGAAAAAGAAATTAGAAAACAATTCCTTTTGCAATTGCAGCAAAAAGAATAAAATACCTAGGAATAAACTTAACCAAGGATGTGAAAGACCTATATGCTGAAAACTACAAGACATTTTTAAAAGAAATTGAAGAAGACACAAAGAAATGGAAAGACATTCCTTGCTCATGAATTGGAAGAATCAACATAGTTAAAATGGCCATATTACTCAAAGCAATATACAGATTTAAGACAATCCCCATCAAAATCCCAATGGCATTTTTTAAAGAACTAGAACAAAAAATCATCAGATTTGTTTGGAGCCACAAATGACCCCAAATTGCCAAAGCAATCTTAAGAAAAAAGAACAATGCTGGAGGTATCACACTCCCTGGCTTTAGCTTGTACTACAGGGCAACAATAATCAAAGCAGCATGGTTTTGGCAGAAAAACAGACACATAGACCAATGGAATAGAATTGAGAACCCAGAAATAAACCCCCATAAATATGGACAGATAATTTTTGACAAAGAAGCAAAAAACATACAATGGAGAAAAGACAGCCTCTTCAATAAATGGTGCTAGGAGAATTGGATAGCCATGTGCAAAAGAATGAAACTGGACTGCTGTCTGTCACCATGTACCAAAATTAATTCAAAATGGATCAAAGACTTAAGCATAAGACCTGACACAATAAACTGTATAGAAGAAAACATAGGTACTAAACTTATATACTTGGGTTCATAGAACATTTCATGAATTTGACTCCAAAGGCAAGGGAAGTAAAAGCTAAAATAAATCAATGGGACTATATCAAACTAAAAAGCTTCAGCACAGCAAAAGAAACCATCGACAAAATAAAGAGGCAACCAACTGAATGGGAGAAGATTTTTGCAAACAGTGTCTCCGATAAAGGGCTAATATCCAAAATATACAAGGAACTCATGCAACTCAACAACAAAAAAACAAACAACCCAATTGAAAAATGGGCAGAGGAACTGAAGAGACATTTCTCCAAAGAGGACATACAAATGGCAAATAGACATAAGAAAAAAGGCTCAACATCCCTGATCATCAGAGAAATGCAAATAAAAACCACAATGAGATATCATCTCACCCCAGTCAGAATGGCTATCATCAACAAGACAAATAGCAACAAGTGTTGGAGAGGCTGTGGAGAAAAAGGAACCCTCATACACTGTTGGTGGGAATGCAGATTGGTGCAGCCGCTATGGAAGGCAGTTCCTCAGAAAATTACAAATAGAGTTACCGTATGACCCAGCAGTCCCTCTCCTAGGTATCTACCCAGAAAAATCTCAAAACATTTATACATAAAGACATGTGTGATCCAATGTTCATTGCAGCTTTATTTACGGTGGCCAAGACATGGAAACAACCAAAATGTCCTTCGATAGATGAATGGATAAAGAAGTTGTGGTATATATACACAATGGAATACTATTCGGAGGTAAGAAAAGATGATATGGGAACATTTTTGACAACATGGATGGATCTTGAGAATATAATGCTAAGCAAAATAAGTCAGACAGAAAAAGCAGAGAACCATATAATTTCACTGATATGTGGTATCTAAACCAAAAACAACAAAAGAACAAGACAAACAAATGAGAAACAAAAACTCATAGACATAGACAATAGTTTAGTGGTTACCAGAGGGTAAGCGGGGTGGGGGGTGGGAGATGAGGGTAAGGGGGATCAAATATATGGTGATGGAAGGGGAACTGACTCTGGGTGGTGAACACACAATGGAATTTATAGATGATGTAATACAGAATTGTACACCTGAAATCTATGTAACTTTACTAACAATTGTCACCCCAATACACTTTAATTAAAAAAAATATTTTAAGATTCAGTAAAATGTTTTATTTTTTTAATTAAAGTGTATTGGGGTGACAATTGTTAGTAAAGTTACATAGATTTCAGGTGTACAATTCTGTATTACATCATCTATAAATGCCATTGTGTGTTCACCACCCAGTAAAATGTATTTTTAAACTTAAATAAATAAAGACATGGAAGGAGAAAGATTTCACAATGTCCCTCAGTCATCCAGTTCAAGATTTAGGACTATTTGCTACAGGAAGTGTTTCTTTGAGTCTAACTAAAACACTCTACAAATGATGGAGTAAGGATATTAGGCTCTGGCCCTCCAAAGGACAAGATAAGGGATGATTGTATCTGTGAAGGGAGGGCCTAGTCCAATCTCAGTGCTCACATGGTTCTTTTCACTTGTTGGTATCTCTGTCCTTCTGCTGTGCCTCTAGATATAGACATCAGCAAGAAGGCTAGTGGTTCAAAACCTTATAGCAATAGTAAAATTTCTGAAGTTTAATTTTCTCATTACTGCTATTCTAATATTACAGAGTTTATCCTGAAATTGGAGGGTTTTCAATGATATATTAAGAAGAACTCTGTAGATTGAGAAGTACTCTTCCTGCTATCATAAATTTCCTTCTTGGAAGAATTTTTAAAACAGGATTTATTTCTACCTACCTATAATGTACCTATAAGGCACCTACCTGAGAGGGCAATGGAAGGGAGAGGAACAAACATTTGTAGAACATCTCCAGTGGACCATGGTCCCAGCCCTGGACTACAGAGAAGAAAAGATGTTGTCCCCACCCTCACGGGATCTTGGCCTACTGGGTCTCTTCACATTTAAGCAACAGTCTTCTTACTCCTATTCCAACGACCGCCCTCTGATCCTTCTAAGCCTTCTGCCTCATGAAAAGACACCGGGTTTTAACTGTAGCCCTCAAGTAATCAGAAGAAAGGTGGGGCCTCCACAGGGGAAAGTGGTCAGATCCAGATCTGGTGGGATAACCCTGACTCAGGACACCTTCATAAGGGGGAGGTCCACAGAAGGCTTAGCCATCCCCATGTCGCTGGCTTGGCACTTTTCTGACACTTACCTAGGACTTTGGGGGAAATTCCTATTAGATCAGGCTGACTTCTCCTGTGGCTTCCCATCAACACCCATAAAGAAGGTGTAATGGTTAGCTTTATGTTAACTTGGCTAAGCTACAATACCCAGTTATTGAATGAAACACTAATCTAGGTGGTGCTGTAAAGGTATTCTGTAGGATGTGGTTAACATTATAGTTAGCTGACTTTAAGTAAAGGAGATTACCCTGTATAATGTAGTTGGGCCTCATCAAATTGGTTGAAAGACCTTAAGAGTAAAAACGGAGGTTTCCTGGAGAAGAAAGTCTGCCTCAAATCTGTACCAGGAACTCCTGCCTGAGTTCCCAACCTGTCAGCCTGCACTCTGGATTTCAGACTTACAAGTTGTCTTGCAGGATCTCAGCTCCCACTCCCCACAGAAGAACGTACGACATGGTGAGGCCAAAAAGGAACACCCATGGAGCCATAGATAGGGGAGTCATACACTATATTCTCGCTAGTGGCTGGGTTGGAGACACAGGAAGCAAACATCCGCCAGTACCCCAATGAGGGGTCTTCCTGCACCCCAGTCTCGCTGGCAGCCTGGCGAGACACAGGAAGTAGGATCCACATGATCCGCAATCCTCCATCTGTGCTTGCTAACCCCACTCGCTAGCTGCAATCCACCATCGGCTTCTCTGCCAACCAACCAACCCCTTGCTAACTGCAATCTGCGCTTGTTAGCTTGGCCACGGCAGTTATATCAGTGGCCAATGGCTAACTGGTTACAGCTGACAGCCATCTACTACCTGAGCCAGCGCCTTTCCACATGAGGCCAAGAGCCTGGAAACTGCTCTCTGGGACTCTGTCCCCACACCAGCCCCCGCAATTTCAAGAGCCAATCCTTGAAATAAATCTCTTTATATAAATATGTATCCTACTGATTCTGTTTCTCAATGAATTCCTGATCGATTCCCTGCTGTAGCCCAACTCTGGCCTCCCTGGAGCTCTGACAGACTTTCTCAGTGAGAGAGGAGCTTCTGCAAGGGCCTGTGAAAATTGGCTCTCTGTGGGTGCAATTGGAATTGGGGAGAGAGTAGCAGATGGAGGGAGTTTGGGTGAAGGAACTCTGGGACTTTCTTGGTGTGTGAATTTGGACGAGTTACTTGATCTCCTTGCCTACAAAATGAGGCTCATCATAGCTCCCTTGCAGTACAATTGAGGGATTAAGGAAGTAACAACTGAAAAATCCCTGGACAGTGCATGTCTCATAAAAACTGATCAATAAGTTTTCTTTTCCTTTTTTTTTTCATTTATTGGGGTGACAATTGTTAGTAAAATTACATAGCTTTCATGTGTACAATTCTGTATTACATCATCTACAAATCCCATTGTGTGTTCACCAACCAGAGTCAGTTCTCCTTCCATCACTATATATTTAATCCCCCTTACCCTCATCTCCCACCCCCCACCCCGCTTACCCTCTGGTAACCACTAAACTATTGTGTGTGTCTATGAGTTTTTATTTCTCATTTGTTTGTCTTGTTCTTTTGTTGTTTTTGGTCTATATGCCACATATCAGTGAAATCATACGGTTTTCTACTTTTTCTGTCTGACTTATTTTGCTCAGCGTTACACTCTCAAGATCCATCCATGTTGTCACAAATGTTTCTATATCATCTTTTCTTACCGCCAAATAGTATTCCATTGTGTATATATACCACAACTTCTTTATCCGTTCATCTATAGAAGGACATTTTGGTTGTTTCCATGTCTTGGCCACCGTAAACAAAGCTGCAATGAACATTGGAGCACACGTGTCTTTATGTATAAATGTTTTCAGATTTTTTGGGTAGATACCCAGGAGAGGGATTGCTGGGTCATATGGTAATTCTATTCGTAATTTTTTGAATAAATTTTTGTTTAATGTATCACTTTAAGGAAAACTGAGCAGAGTTTTCTTCTGCTGGAGGAGAAATGGGGAAGGATGTGGTGAAGGGGAACTGACTGACCTTCCTTCCCTTCCGGTGGCTGGGTGGGTCAGGACTTTAACCCTCTGTAACTGGCTCTCTTCCATGCATCTCCTTGATCTACCTTCCAGCCCTGAAATTGTATGATTATAGGGTTGCACCCTAAAATATAAAGAAGTGCAGTGAAAATAATTAGAGACTTGGGAAACAGAACCTGAGAGGAAAGGGTTAATGGCGCTGGGATTATTTGGCCTACAGAAGGGGTAGCTTAATAACAGCTTTAATTTAGGGAAGGCTATTTGGACATAGACACTGGCCAGCATCTCCCCACCTCTCTAGAGGCCGAAACAAGAGGGAATAGGCTAACAGCATAGCTACAGGGATTGAAGTTAGATAGCAGATGTCTGCTTGTCTGAGATAATATCTACTCCTTTAGAGGGTTTGGGAGAGAGGGGCAGTGGTAATTTGCAGACCTGCCTTATAGTAGGAAATGGATTGGACTGGCCTCTGGGTTTCGTCCCTGCTGCTTGAGTTCTTGAAACCAATGTTCCCAGAATTGTGAAAGCTAGGAGGAAAGGGAAAAAAAAAAAAACACTGAGAGCATACCGAACAGGTGTGGTGGGGCTACCCAAGCAGGACTCCACCACCCTGCTCTGGGCTGCAGTGGAGTGTTAGCCAGGCAATCCAGAGATCAGGAGGGGTCAGTCAGCTTGAGTCCCACAGAGTGGGCGGGAAGGCAGTGGGGTGTGTCACTGAGACAAGGCTGTGCTGTGGGCGGGCTCCCAAGGCTCCAGAAGGCACCTTCCTTCCCCACTCCTTCCACATAGCTTGAAAGTGAACCTGCCCAGGTTCAGGCAGTGCTAACATCTCAGGAAGAAATTAAGGAAAATAAGAAGTGCTGCTTATCTTGAGTCTGTGGTAGGCAGTGCTCTCTCCCCAGGAACATGCTGAGTGACTCGTTCCCTGTCAGACCCCTGAACTCTTCCCCATCTCCATCATTATCGTTATTATCAGAATAGCAATAGCAGCCGTTATTTTTTATTGAGGGTGTACCCTCTATCAGGCACATTACATAGATTGTCTATCCCTAATTACACAACTCTCCTTAGTATATGGTACTGATGAGAAAACAGAGGCCCAGAGAGGTGAAGCAACTTGCCCAAGGTCACACAGCAGAGCTAGGACTCAGCCCTGTGCCGTCCATCCATGCCATCCAAACCTCACTACTAACCAGTGAGATAGCGTCATCCCTATCTTATTGATGAAGAAACCAAGACTGAGAATTTGAGCAACTTGCCGTCAGTCACTCAACAGTTAATTAAGGAAGCCAGATAACCCAGCTCCCAAACCTGAACATTTCCCATACTAAATGAGAGTGATAGAGAGTACCCACCGATTCTGCAGCTCTCTCATCCCCATGAAAGGAAGAGGCAAATCCCTATGCAGTCCCCCAGTGGGTGTCAGGCAAGGGGCACTCACCTACCCATCAAAGAGATTAGACAGAATGCTATCAATAAACAACACTATTATTATTATTTATTAAGCATTTTCCAGGCACTATGCTTAGACCTTAATATGCGTTATCTCACTCAGTCCTCCCATAATCTTATGAGACAGGTACTTTTATTCTTCCCATGTTATAGAGGAGGAAACTGAGACACAGAGAGGTTAAGTAACTTGTCCAAGGTCACAAGGTTAATAAGTAGCAGAACTGGGTTTTGAACTCCACATAACCTGGTTCAAGAAGTGTCCTTCTAACCATTTAAACTATACTACTAGATTTTTCCCTCTGAGCCAAGCATACTGATTTTATAGTCTGACAGCACCTTTGTGATGGCTCTAAAAATTCTTTCCATGTTTTTCTAGTCTCTACCCCTGGGAAGTTCATCCACAGCCTGTCTCACCAGCCCATGACAGCTTGGTCCTTATCCAGACTCAGGAATGGGGGAGGCCTCTCCTCAGGAGGAGGCTATGAGGTCAGAGTCTGCTCTCCTGGTCCTGGCAAGGCCTGGCTCCCTCGGGAGTGTGGTCTCACCTATGGGCACAGCTGAGCCTAGAACCAGAACCAGAGCCAGACCCAGAGCCACAACCAGAACTAGATCCCAAACCAGAACCAGACCCAGAGCCAAAGGACTGCCTGAAAGCAAAGGGGCCAGAGGAATCTGCCTGACCCCACAGAGGCAGAAGACATGAGTCACATGGAAGGAGATGAAGCCAGCTCTGCCTGAGTCACTGCTCAGCCTGAGGGCTCTAAGAAGGGAGGGCTGGTGAAGGGAAGAGGGGCACAAACTCAGGGGGCACTCAGGCAGCAGCTCAGTACCAGCCTACTCAAGCCCTGTGCAGCTCCAGGAGAAGCCGGCCCCACCCACCTTCGAGTCTTCCTGATCCAGGCAGAAGCACAACTGCCCTAGGGGAGGGGTGCACAGGAAGGCTGGGCAGGGAGGCTGGGTATGGCAGCTCCTGGCAGGGGAGCTGTTGGGCTCACTAGGCCTCATCTCCCAGCCAGACCCACCCCTCACACCCAAAGTCGAAACTTTCTGCAGTTTCCAGAAGGCTCTGACGGTGAGTGCTCAGCCTGGGGCTGTTTCACATGCTGTTCCTTTGCCACCCCACCCACTTTGGGTCTTAGCTTAGTTGTCATTTCCTCCAAGAATGGCTTCTTGACCCTTCCACCTCAATCCAGGCTGAGGGGCCTCTCCCTGTGCCCCCAGTTCTTCCTAGTTCCCCAGTGGCTGCTCTGGTCACACTGCGTTGTACTCACCTATCACCCCACATCCACCACTAGGCCGTAAGTTCCACTCATCTCTATGGCCACAGCATTGCATGTAGTGCCCAGCACACAGTGGGTGCTTCATAAATATCTGATGAGTTAATGGATGGTTGAAACAAAACAAAAGAGAGAAGACTGTAGGCATCTTGTGGGTCCTGCCCACACCCCAAGTTTTCCGGAGCAGTGCCAAGTGCTCAGCTAGTTCTACACAAGAACAAATCAGGGTTCAAGGGCTGAGATGCTGACAGCAACCATGAGACAATTACCCAGGTTGAAGGTGGGTGGGGCAGGGTGGCTCCAAAAAGGAGGAGGGCCAGGGTGCAGGGCTTAAATTTCCCTCCAATCTGACAGTTTTCAGGGAAGCCAGGTGAGGAGACATGTCAGGGCAAGAGCAGCCTGTCCATCCTGTTAGAGTGCTGGCACTCAGACAGCAATGCAGCAGGAGCAGCCTGCCTCCTGGAGGGTGGTGTGGAGGTGGGGGTGGCAGAGATGGGGAGAGCAAGAGAGGAAAAAGGCAAGAAGCAGTGCCTCCCATGGTCTTCCCAAACCAGGTGCTTGCTGTGTAGCCACAGCTTCAAAACAACACCCTCACTCAGACTGCTGCCACCAGAGCCCTCCTGTAGCAAATCTGGAGCCATTTGTGAGCAAAGGGCAATGGGGTGCGGAGGGAAAGGGAGGTAGCTAGGCAAGTGGGAACGGAAAATGAAAGGAGAGCTACTGGAAGGATGAAGAACAAGAATGCCACAGAGAAAAAGAACTCCAGTGAGTAAATGAGAGGGAGAGGGAGGAATATCAGATGAAGAAAGCTCAATCAAATCATACTTCCTAGCCTACAAAACCCTTTCCTCAAATGTTTCACATGAATGCACAATAGTACCATGAGGTGTAATTATCCTTTTCTTTCCTTTTAGTTATTTCACTTTTTATTACGGAAAACTTTAAAAACTACACATAGTAAACAAAACAGTATAATTTAAATCCCTATATACCGATCACTCCACTTCAGCAATTATCACACTGCGCCATTCTTGTTTGACTATATTTCCCCCCACTTGATTTTTATTATTTTTTGACATTACTGTATTTTAGGAAAATTTACATACATTAAATTGTACAAATATTAGCTGTATAATGTTGGTAAATGTTTATATCCAAGAAACGCATATCCCTAACATAACATGTACATTACTATCTCACCAGAAAATTCTTTCTTGTTCCTTCCCAGTCAAACCCACTCCCCACCGCCACCCCAAACTAATCTAATTTCTAACTATAGATTACTTTTGCCTAATTTAGAACTTCACATACATGGGACCATAGAATATGAACTCTTAGTGCTTTGCTGTTTTTCTCTCAGCATATTGTTTTGGAGCTTTATCTGTCTTGATGCATATATCAGGAGTTTCTTTTAAAATTGCTGACTAGTATTCCAGTGTACAAATATATCAGAATTTGTCTAGCAATTATCCTATTGATGAGAATTTGGGCTGTTTCCAATATGCGACTGTTGTGAATAAAGCTTCTATGAACATTTGTTTTTGTGTGCATATGTTTTCATTTCTCTTGAATAAATACAAGGATAAATATTACCAAGTTAAACACTAAGTGTATGTTTAACTTTCTAAGAAACTGTCAAAACTTTTTCCAGAGTGATCGAACTGTTTAGCTTTCCCACCAGCAATGAGTGTGCATTTCAACTGCTCTACAGTCTTGTCAACATTTGGTTGTTGGCAGGCTTTTAAAATTTAGCCATTCTAATTGTTGTGTAGTGGTTGTAATTTGCTTTGCTTTAATGACTAATGATGTCAAACAATGTTTCATGTGCTTATTGGAATTTACACATCTTCTTTTGTGAAGTATCTGTTCAAGTCTTTTGCCCATTTTTAATGGAGTTACTTCTCTTTTTATTATTGAGTCATAGGAATTCTTTGTACATTCTGGTAACAAGTCTTTTTCAGATATATGTTTTCTGAATATTTTCTCCAAATCTGTGGCCTGCCTATTGATTTTCTTCATGGTGTCCTTTTATCAGATTTATTAAGGCATAACTTAGACAAGATCCACCAATTTTAGTGCACAAGTCAATGGGTTTTTGACAAATGTGTACAGTCATGCAACCTCCATGAGAAGCATCATATAGAACATTTCCATCATCCCAAAAAATTCCTTTGGGCTCTTTTGAGTGAATCCCATACTCGTATCCCCTGGAAATCATTGATCTACTTTCTGGCACTATAATTTTGCCTTTTCTAGAATTTCATACAAGTTGACTCTTGCAGTATGTAATCTTTTATGTCTGTGTTCTTTCACTTAGCATAGTGTTGTTAATCGATGGTCTTTGGCGCCAATTCAATGCAAACAGGAATCCCCAGTTTTGGGTTTGGTGAAGAAGGAAACTATTTAGTGCAAACAGCTCAATTGTGATACAGGCCGACTGTGGAACAGTATGGGTGTGAGACAGCCCTGGGGCAAGGCTGCCCTTGAGTGAGGCCCCTCTCTGGCTGGACAGCTCTGCTCTGGTTTGGTCTGGCCATGGTGCTCTTCTCTGGCAAGATGTCTTCAGTGTCTCCAGCTGGGGGAATGCTGTCCTCAGTCGTAAGTGAAAAGGGAAAGTGTGGTCCCCAAACAAGAGAGGACCTGACTTTTTTTTTTTTTAATTAAGATTTATTGGGATCACAATTGTTACTAAGTTACATAGATTTCAGGTGTACAGTTCAGTAATACATCATCTATGTCTCACATTATGTGTTCACCACCCAGAGTCAGTTCTCCTTCCATCACCATATATTTCATCTCATTTACCCTCTTCTAGAACCCCACTTCCCCCTTACCCTCTGGTAACCACTAAACTATTGCCTGTGTCTATGAGTTTTTGTTTCTTCATTTGTTTGTCTTGTTCTTTTGTTGTTTTCAGTGTTATATACTACATATCAGTGAAGACATACGGTTCTTGACCTTCTCTGTTTGACTTATTTGGCTTAGCATTATAATCTCAAGATCCATCCATGTTGTCTCAAGGGCACCATTTCATCTTTTCTTATGGCAGAATAGTATTCCATTGTGTATATATACCACAACTTCTTTATCCATTCATCTATTGAAGGACGCTTTGGTTGTTTCCATGTCTTGGCCACTGTAAATAAAGCTGCAATGAACATTGGAGGACATATATCTTTACGGAAACATGTTTTCAGATTTTTTGGGTAGATACCCAGAAGAGGGATTGCTGGGTCATATGGTAATTCTATTAATTTTTTGAAGAACCTCCACACTGCCTTCCATAACGGCTGCACCAGTCTGCATTCCCACCAACAGTGTATGAGGGTTCCTTTTTCTCCGCAGCCTCTCCAACACTTGTTACTATTTGTCTTGTTGATGATAGCCATTCTAACTGGGGTGAGGTGATACTTCGTTGTGGTTTTTATTTACATTTCTCTGATGATTAGTGATGTTGAGCATTTTTTTCATATGTCTATTTGCCATTTGTATGTCCTCTTTGGGGGAAATGTCTCTTCAGGTACTCTGCCCATTTTTTAATAGGGTTGTTTGTTTTTTTGTTGTTGAGTTGTATGACTTCCTTATATATTTAGGATATTAGCCCCTTATCAGAAGCGTTGTTTGCAAAAATCTCCTATTTGATTGATCCCCTCTTTACTTTGTCGATGGTTTCTTTTGCTGTGCTTTTAAGTTTGATATAGTCCCATTCATTTATTTTAGCTTTTACTTCCCTTGCCTTTGGAGTCAAATTCATAAAATGCTCTTTGAACCCAAGGTCCTTAAGTTTAATACCTATGTTTTCTTCTATGCGATTTATTGTTTCAGGTCTTATGTTTAGGTCTTGATCCATTTAGAATTAATTTTGGTACATGGTGACAGATAACAGTCCAGTTTCATTCTTTTGCACGTGGCTTTCCAATTCTGCCAGCACCATTTATTGAAGAGGCTGTCTTTTCTCTATTGTATGTTCTTGGCTGCTTTGTCAAAAATTGCCTGTCCATTTTTTTGTCGGTTTATTTCTGGGTTCTCAATTCTATTTCATTAGTCTGTGTGTCTGTTTTTCTGCAAATACCATGCTGTTTTGATTGTTGTTGCTCTTCAGTACATGTTGTTGCTCTTCGAGTTGAGTCAAGTGAGTTTTTTTAATAAATTTGGGATATTAACCCCTTATCAGATATATCATTGGCAAATATTTTCTTCCATTGAATAGGATCCCTTTTTGTTTAATTGATGGTTTCCTTTGCTGTGAAAAATTTTCAGTTTGAAGTAATCCCACATGTTTATTTTTTCTCTTACTTCCCTTGTCTGAGGGGATATATCAGTAAAAATCTTACTCCGGGTAATGTCTATAAACTTTTTTCCTATATTTCTTCTAGGAGTTTTATGGTTTCAGATCTTACATTTAAGTCGTTAATCCATTTTGAATTTATTCTCTTATATGGTGTAAGGAGGTGGTCTAGCTTCATTTTTTTGCATGTGTCTGTCCTGGTTTCGCAGCACCATTTATTGAATACTGTCTTTATCCCACCTTGTAGTAGATTAAATGACCATATAGGCATGGATTTATTTCTGGGATCTCTATTCTGTTCCATTGATCTATGTGTCTGTTTTTATGCCAGCACCATGCAGTTTTGATTACTGTAGGCTTGTAGTGTAATTAGATGTCAGGTATCGTTATACCTCCCACTTTGTTCTTATTTCTTAAGATTGCCAAGGTTATCTGGGGTCTTTTATGGTTCCATGTAAATTTTAAGATTATATATTCCATTTCTGTGAAAAATGTCCTTGGCAGTTTGATAGGAATTGTGTTGAATCTGTATATTGCCTTAGGCAGTATGGACATTTTAGTGGTATTATTCTACCTATCCATGAGCATGGTATTTGTTTCCATCTATTTGTATTTTTTTTAATTTCTCTCTTCAGTGTCTTATAATTTTCTGAGTACAGGTCTCTTACTTCTTTGCTTAAATTTATTCCTAGGTATTTTGTCGTCTTTGAAGCAACTGTAAATAGGATTGTTTTCTTAATTTCCCCTTCTGATATTTTATTATTGGTATATACAAATGCAACTGATTTCTGAATATTAATTTTGCATCATGCTACTTTACTAAATTCATTTATCAGTTCTAATAATAGTTTTTTTTCGCTGGAGTCTTTAGGGTTCTGTATATATAGGATCATGTCAGCTGCATATCATGACAACTTTGCTTCCTCCTTACCAATTTGGATGTCTTTCATTTCTTTTTCTTGTCTGATTGCTTTGGCTAGAACTTCCAGCACTATGTTGAATAGAAGTGGAGAAAATGAGCAAACTTGCCTTGTTCCTCATCTTAAGGGTGATGGTTTTAGCTTTTTCCCATTGAATATGATGTTAGCTGTGGGTTTATTATATATCCCACATTATGTTGAGATGTGTTCCCTCTATTCCCACTATCTTAAGAGTTTTTTATCATAAATGCTGCTGAATTTTGTCAAATGCTTTTTCTGCATCTATTGATATGATCATGTGATTTTTATTTTTCATTTTGTTAATGTGGTGTATCACATTAATTGATTTGCGGATGTTGAACCACCCTTGTATACCAGGGATGAATCCCACTTGATCATGGTGTATGATCTTTTTAATGTATTGCTGAATTCTGTTTGCTAATATTTTGTTGAGAATTTTTGCATGTATGTTCATTAGGGATATCAGCTTGAAGCTTTCTTTTTTTGTAATGTCTTTGTCTGATTTGGGGATCAAGGTGATAGTGGCATTGTAAAAAGTGTTTGGGAGCCTTCCCTCCTTCTGGATTTTTTGAAATAGTTTGAGGAGAATAGCTGATCATTCTTTTTTGAATGTTTTGTAAAATTCACCTGTAAAGCCATCTGGTGTAGGGCTTTTGTTTATTGGGAACTTTTGATTACTAATTCAATTTCCCTGGTGGTAAATCTATTCAGGTTTTCCATTTCTTCTTGAGTTAGCCTTGGAAGGTTATATGCTTCTATAAAATTGTCCATTTCTTCCAGATTTTCCAATTTGTTGGCGTATATTTGCTCATAGTAATTTCTTAAATTTTTTTGTATTTCTGTGGTGTCTGTTATCACTTCTCCTCTTTCATTTCTGATTTTATTAATTTGGGTCCTCTCTCTCTTTTTTTAATGAGTCTGGCTAAAGGTTTGTCGATTTTGTTTATCTTCTCTAAAAACCAATTCTTGGATTCATGATCTTTTGTATTGTTTTCTTGCTCTCTATTTCATTTATTTCTGCTGTGATCTTTGTTATCTCCTTCCCCATACTTCCTTTGGGTTTATTTTGCTGTTCTTTTTCCAGATCCCTTAAGTGGAAGGATAAACTGTCTATTTGAGGTTTTTCTTGTTTCTTTAGGTAGGCCTGCATGGCTATGAATTTCCCTTAGGACTACTTTTTCTGTATCCCAGAGATTCTGGATCATCGTGTTTTCATTTTTGTTTGTCTCGAGGTATCTTTGGATTTCTTCCTTGATCTCATTGTTGAACCATTCATTATTTAGTAACATGTTATTCAGCCTCCATGTATTTGTGTGTCTTCCAGTTTGTTTCCTGTAGTTGATTTCCAATTTTATAGCACTGTGGTCAGAGAGGAAAATTGGTATGATTTCAATTTTCTTAAATTTATCAAGACTTGTTTTGTGGCCTAACATGTGGTCTATCTTGGAAAATGTTCCATGTGCTCTTGAGAAGAACGTGTATTCTACAGCTTTGGGGTGAAATGCTCTGAAAATATCGATTAAATCCAACTAGTCCTTTGTTTTTTTTTTTGTTGAGTTGCATGAGTTCCTTGTATACTTTGGATATTAGCCCCTTATCGGAGGCACTGTTTGCAAAAATCTTCTCCCATTCAGTTGGTTGCCTCTTATTTTGTTGCTGGTTTCTTTTGCTGTGCTGAAGCTTTTAAGTTTCCTATAGTCCCATTCGTTTATTTTAGCTTTTACTTCCATTGCCTTTGGAGTCAGATTCATAAAATGCTCTTTGAACCCAAGGTCCATATGTTTAGTATCTATGTTTTCTTCTATGCAGTTTATTGTGTCATGTCTTATGCTTAAGTCTTCGATCCATTTTGAATTAATTTTGGTACATGGTGACAGAGAGCAGTCCAGTTTCATTCATTTGCACGTGGCTATCCAATTCTCCCAGCACCATTTATTGAAGAGGCTGTCTTTCCTCCATTGTATGTTTTTAGCTTCTTTGTCAAAAATTATCTGTCCATATTTATGTGGTTTTATTTCTGGGTTCTCAATTCTATTCCATTGGTCTATGTGTCTGTTTTTCTGCCAATACCATGCTGTTTCGCTTATTGTAGCCCTGTAGTACAAGCTAAAGTCAGGGAGTGTGATATCTCCAGTATTGTTCTTTTTTGTTAAGATTGCTTTGGCTATTCGGGGTCTTTTGTGGTTCCAAACAAATCTGATGATTTTTTTGTTCTATTTCTTTAAAAAAATGCCCTTGTGATTTTGATGGGGATTGCATTAAATCTGTATATTGCTTTGGGTAATATGGCCATTTTAACTTATGTTGATTCTTCCAATCCATGGGCACGGGATATCTTTCCATCTCTTTGTGTCTTCTTCAATTTCTTTCAAAACTGATTATAGTTTTCAGCATATAGGTCCTTCACATCCTTGGTTAAGTTTATTCCTAGGTATTTTATTCTTTTTGCTGCAATTGCAAAAGGAATTTTTTTTTGTTTCTTTTTCTGAGACTTCATTGTTAGTATAAAGGAATGCAATGTAATTTTGTATGTTGATTTTGTAGCCAGCCACATTACTGTATTCGTTGATTGTCTCTAATAGCTTTTTGGTGGAGTCTTTAGGGTTTTTCTATATAGCATCATGTCATCTGCAAAAAGTGACAATTTAACTTCTTCATTCCCAATTTGGATGCCTTTGATTTCTTTCTCTTGCCTGATTGCTCTGGCGAGGACTTCCAACACTATGTTGAAGAGCAGACGTGATAGGGGACAGCCCTGTCGTGTTCCTGAACGAAGAGCCAAGGGCTTCAGTTTTTCACCGTTAATTATGAGATAAGCTGAGGTTTTGTCATATATGCGACCTTTAATATGTTAAGGTATTTTCCTTTTATACCTATTTTATTAAGTGTTTTAATCATAAATGGATATTGTATCTTGTCAAATGTTTTTTCTGCAGCAATTGATATACTCATATGATTTTTGTCCTTTATTCTGTTTATGTGATGTATCACATTGATGGATTTGCATATGTTGAACCATCCTTGTGCCCCTGGGATGAACCCCACTTGGTCTTGATGAATAATCTTTTTAATGCATTGTTGCACTTGATTTGCTAGAATTATGTTTAGGATTTTTGCGTCTGTATTCATCAGAGATATTGGTCTGTAGTTTTGTTTTTTTGTGTTGTCCTTAGTGGGTTTTGGTATCAGGGTAATGTTGGACTCATAAAATGAGTTAGGGTGTACTGTCTTCTTCAATTTTTTGGAAGAGTTTGAGCAGGATTGGTATTAGATCCTCTTTGAAGGTTTGGTAGAATTCGCTAGTGAAGCCATCTGGCCCAGGACTTTTGCTTTTGGGAAGGTTTTGGATGACTGATTCAATTTCGTTACTGGTGATCGGTCTGTTTAGATTTTCCACTTCTTCATGGTTCAGCCTTGGCAGGCTATATGTTTCTAAGAACTTGTCCATTTCTTCTAGGTTATTGAATTTGGTGGCATATAGTCCTTCATAGTATCCTTTGTATTTCTGTGGCATTCGTGATAACTTCCACTTTTTCATTTCTGATTTTGTTTATTAGTGTCTTCTCTCTTTTTATCTTAGTGAGCCTAGCCTAGGGTTTGTCAATTTTGTTAATCTTTTCAAAGAACCAGCTCTTTGTCACATTGAGTTTCTCTATTGTCTTTTTGTTCTCTGTGTCATTTAGTTCTGCTCTGATTTCTATTATTTCCTTTCCTCTGTTTACCTTAGGTTTCATTTGTTCTTCTTTTTCTAGTTCTTTAATGTAGTGTGAGGTTATTTATTTGGGATTTTTCTTGTTTCTTGAGATAGGCCTGTAATGATATAAATTTCCCTCTTAAATCTGCTTTGGCTGCATCCCAAAAATTTTGGTAGGATGTACCTTCATTGTCATTTTTTTCTACATATCTTTTGATTTCTCCTCTAATTTCTTCTTGACCCAGTCGTTCTTTAAAAGTATGTTGTTTGATCTCCATGTATTTGTGTTTTTTCGTGCTTCCTTTTTGCAGTTGATATCCAATTTCAAAGCCTTGTGATCAGAGAATATGCTCGGTATGATTTCAGTCTTCTTAAATTTGCTGAGGTTAGTTTTATGTCCCAATATATGGTCTGTCCTTGAGAATGTTCCATGTACACTAGAAAAAAAAATATATAGTCTGATGTTTTAGGATGAAGTGCTCTATAAATGTCAATTATGTCCAATTCATCTAATGTGTCATTTAGGGCTGCTATTTCATTATATATTTTCTGTTTAGATGATTTACCCATAGCTGTCAATGATGTGTTTAGGTCCCCTAGTATAATTGTGTTTTGGTCAATTTCTCCCTTTAGTTCTGTTCATAGTTGCTTGGTATATTTTGGTGCTCCCTGATTGGGGGATAAATATTGATGACTGCTGTGTCTTCTTGTTGTATGGTCTCCTTTACCATTATGAAATGTCCATCTTTGTCTCTTGTTACCTTTTTCACCCTGAAGTCTGTTTCATCTGATATCATTATGGCTACACCTGATTTTCTCTGGGTACCATTTGCTTGCAGTGTCAATTTCCACCCTTTCACTTTGAGTCTATGCTTGTCCTTGTAGCTGAGATGTGTCTCTTGGAGACAGCATATGGTTGGGTTCAGTTTTTTGATCCAATCTGCTACTCTGTGCCTTTTTATTGGTGAGTTCAGTCCATTTACACTTAGGGTGATTATTGATATGTGAGGATTTCCTATCTTCTATCTTTAGTTTTCTGGTAAGATTGTGTCTCCATGGTTTCTTTGCCTTTTTGTTGTTGTCTATTATTTCTGTGTGGTGGTATTCTATGATGTTTCCCTCTGTTTCTTCTTTTATTAGAGTATATATTTTAGTTCTGGATTTTTTTTTTTTTTTTTTTTGAGTGGTTACCATTAAGTTGATGTAAAAGAATGTTTGATATTTAGAGTATTCCATTTTCTTCAGCATGCTTACTTTCTCCATTCCCATATTCCGGTTCAGGCCTGTACTATCCCCCTTTTTATGTTTTGGTTGCCACAAATTGTCCCTGTTGATGGTTGTCGAATAGCTTAATTTAGTTGTTCTTGTAGTGCAGGTTGTGTGTTAGAAAATTTCCTTAGCTTTTGTATGTCTGGAAAGGTCTTTATTCCTCCTTCATATCTAAAGGATATCTTTGCTGGGTATATTATTCTTGACTCATAATTTATCTCTTTCAATAGTTTGAATATTTGGTTCCATTCCCTCCTGGCTTGTAGAGTTTCTGCTGAGAAATCTGATGATAATCTAATGGGCTTTCCTTTATAGGTTACCATCTTCTTTTCCCTGGCTGCCTTGAGAATTCTTTCTTTGTCATTCATTTTTGACAGCTTCAATACAATGTGCCTCAGAGGAGGTATGTTGAGGTTGAGGTAATTAGGTGTTCTATTTGCTTCTTGGGTTCGAGGATCCAGTTCTTCCCACAAGTTTGGAAAGTTCTCATAGACTATTTGTTTGAATATACTCCCTGTTCCCTTCTCTCTTTCTTCTCCTCCTGGTATGCCCATTATTCTTATATCGCTCTTTCTGATGGAGTCAGAAAGTTCTTGTAGAGTTCTTTCATGTGTTTTTTGTTGTTGTTGTTGTTTTTGTTTTTTTTGTTTTTTTGTCTCAAGTCTCTGTCTTCTTTCACACGTGTCATTTCCAGGTTTCTGTCTTTGATGTCCTGATTCTTTCCTCCATCTGGTCAACTCGATTTCCTAAGCTGGCTATTTCATTCTTCATTTCTTCTATTGAGTTCTTAATCTCCAGAAATTCTATTTGGTTCTTTTTTTAAAATTCAATCTCTTTGGTAAAATGTTCATGCTGTTCTTTGATTGTGTTTCTGAGTTCATTAAACTACCCTTCTGTATTTTCTTGCACCTCGTTGAGTTTTTTAGGACTGCAATCTTGAATTCTCTGTCATTTAAGTCACATATTTCCATAGCTTTAAGTTCATTTTCTGGCGACTTTTCACTTTCTTTCTGAGCTGTCTTGTTGCCTTGGTTATTCATGGCAATTAATGAGTCATTATTTCTCTTCCTAGACATCTACAGGAGTGGGTTCTGCAACAGGTTGATAGGAAGATATCTTTCTTTTGTTTTTCAGTACGTGATGGTAGAATGTTTTATTTTCTCTCCAACTGTAGCCCTTTATTTCTCTCTCACACGGTAGTGCTATGTTTTCTCTGCACTATTCCAGCTTCTCACACAATGGGGGGATTCCCTGGAAAATGGGCTTCTCCTCTGTTAACAGTTCATTTGAGTCACTGGGCGTCGCGTTCCTGTGGGTATGCGGAGAGCTTTTGAAGTTCCAAAGCTCTTCCTGCACCCGATTCAGAGCCCGTTTGTTTCAGCAGTTCTGTTTACCCCTGCAGGGATTTGCCCAGATAGGTGGGGACAGGGGCAGGGTGAGTTGCGAGAGGTGGCCCAGATCAATGGCGGCAACAACCACCACAGCCAGTCCTGCTTCCACAGCTCCCTCCCTTTTGCCTGAACTAGTTGGGCTGTGAATCTGTGTCTGTGGACCACAGTTCTCAGAACTGCAAATATTCTGTTCTTTTGATCTGACACTGCTACTGTTCTGCTTCTAGCACTGGGCAGGAGGGGGCAGGGCGACCTCTGGGAGGGTAGGGTGGGGGCGGCCAGTCTCAGTGCCTAAGGCTTCTGTTCTCTGCGGCAGTGAGGGCTTAAACCACCATTTTCAGCCTTCTTCCCTCAGTCTTTTCTCTGAGGTCTCTGCCGTGAGCGTTGGGTTCAGCCATGTTATATGCTGTCCCCTCAGCCCTGTGGGCCATAAGCGGAGCCCTAGCAGTCCAAGTTCTTCCCTCTCCCGCAGCTGCGGTAGTTCCGGGATGCAGCGAGCTCGGAGCCCTGAGCTAGGTCTGTGTCCTGAGGTAGTGCAGCTCCGTGTAAGCACTTCTGCCTTCCCTCCTCCCCTGCTCGCCGAATTTGCCAACCTTTAGGTGAATTCTGTAGTGAACCTCTTCATCTTGCCTGTCTGCTGTGCAGGGAGTCCTTTGTGGAGTTATAGCTGTTTAATTTGTTGTAAATTCCAGGGGCGATTTCTAGATACTCGCCTTACGTCATTGTTTTGATGATGTCTACCATTTTCGTTGTTTTTTATTCTTTTCTCTTTTTGTTTTTCTGCTCAGGTGATCTCTACTAACTTGTCTTCTAAGTCTCTGATTCGATCCTCTGCGTCATGTAACTTGCTGGTAATTCCTTCAAGTGTGTTCTTTATTTCAGTTATTGTATTCTTTAGTTCTAACTGGTTGTTCATTATGATTTCTCTATCCTTCTTTATGTTGTCACTAAGTTCCTTAAACATTTTTAACATCAGAGTTCTGAACTCTGTCTCTCATAGTTTGGTTACCTCTATTTCATTTTGTTCCAATTCTGGAAGTTTCTTCTGTTCCTTTATTTAGGACACATTTCTTTGTTTCCCACTCTGGCTGACTTTCTGTGTTTGCCTCAATGTATTAGGTAGATCCCCTAGGATTCTTAGTTTTTGCTGGGTTATCTTATGTAGTATGAGTCTTTTATATTTGACTTGTACCGCTTCTCTATTCTCCTGTGCATATGCTCCAAATGTGACCCTTGTGTTGTGTATATTGTCCTGTTAAAGTTGAGCTTTAATTGCTTTTCCCTTGTGAGTAGGTGGGGTTGACTCCTATGCTGACTATTTGTGAGACTTGGCTCTGCCCACAGCAGGGTGTTCTGCTGCGTGAGGGTTGACAGCTCAAATGAGGTTTGGTCCATATGGGCTCTTGTGCCTGTAGAGAATTCCCTCTGGGTGTGTCACTTGTAGGTCAAACCCGGTAGTACTCTGGTTTGGTCTGGAGTTGGCCTCTGTGTGTGTTGAATCTTGTGCCTCTTGGTCTTGGCCCTGGTAGGGCAATTTCAGAACAAAGCAAATCACCAAGCACAACAACAACAATAACAACAACAACAACAACAAAACCAAATACACTCACATGTGAAAACAACCAATAACCCACACTCAACACAGGCAAAAATATGAAAAATACAAAAATAAAATAAAATAAAATAAGCAGTGCCAGTCTTGGCTTAAGCCCATCAAGTAATCTCCAGGTTGTCCTCTACTGTACCAGAGTCCTCTGTGTATTGTGCAGGCAGAGCCAGTAACCTGGTACCCAGAGTGACACTGACACTGCAGTTCTAGATGAGTGGGGCTATGGGGACTGGATGGTAGTTTTTACAAAGTCAGTGCAATTTCTGCTCTTGCCTGCACATATGCGCACAGAGAGTACCACAGCCAGCCCTGTGCCCAGGTCTCCTGAGCCTTAGGGCACTTCTTCCGTGTGTGTGGAGGGCACGAGATTTCTGAGCTGCTGAAAGCCCAGAGCTGCCTCTACTGCTGGCTTCTGACCCCTGTGTGTGTGTCTTCACAGTTGTAATTGCCCTGCCCTAGGCAGGCCAGAAAAGGTGGCAGCTGGGGATGGAGGAGTCTTCTCTCTACCAGCCCAGCAGTGTCACATTCTTCCCAGCCTCTTCCCTGGGTCACAGCAGCTGCAAACTGGGTCCTACCAGATCCTGAGCTCTAGTGCTCCTTTGTCATCTGACACTACTCTTCAGTTCAGGGGCCAGCTTAAGTCTCTGGAAGGACAGGGGTAGGATTGGGAGAGTGGGGGGAGGGGCCCAGGTATGGTGTTTACTTTCTTTGCCTGACCTAGAGCCCAGCTGGAGGTCTCTGCTGAGGTTACTGCCTCAAACGATTGATCTGCTGCTCTCTCAGCAGAAGAGATCAGCTCTGGGACACAGGGAAAACGCCCACCTCCTGGCTCTTGTGGTCTCTGTTCTGTCCTGGGACCCCCTGTGTCTCTGCAGCCACAGATGCGGGCGCATCTCCACTCCGTTCCCTTCCCTCTTCACCTGCTCGCCCAGTTTGTGCACCTTTAAGTAATCCTCCTATGAGTCTCTTAGCTGTTCTGTGTGATGAGCAGTCAGTCCTGTGATGGGTTATAGATGTTCAATTTGTGGTACATTCCGGAGGAGAACTCAAGCAGACCACCTCACTGCCGCCATTCCTTTGACGTCACTCAATCAGTCTTTTTAAATCTTAGCCCTTCTAATTGTTGTGTAGTGGTGTCTCAGTGTGATTTTCATTTGTGTTTACCTAGTAACTAATGATGTTAAGTTTCTTTTCACGTGTTATTTGCCATTGGTTTACATTTAATGATTAAATGTCTCTCCAAATCTTTTGCCCAGTTTTTAAGTTTGTATGTCTTCTTATTAAGTGGGAAGAGGGGTTTTTTGTTTCTTTTCTTTTTTTTTTTTTTTTAATATTCTGAATCCAAGTCCTTTATTAGATATGTGTTTTGCAAATATTTTCTACCCCATTATGGCTTGCCTTTTTGTTTTTTAACAATGTCTTTTAAAAAGCAAAAAGTTTGCATTTTTATGATTGTTTTTCCCTATAGGGGTTGTACTTTCTGTGTCCTGCCTAAAAAGCCTTGATTAACCCGCAAAGATTTGGGTCTTTGACTCACCATTTCAGGTTAATTGTTCTTTATGATATGAAACAAGGGTCATTTAAAAAAATAATTTAGACATCCAACTGTTTCAGCACCATTTATTGAAAAACTTGTTATTTCCCCGATTGAATTACCTTGGCACCTTTGTGAAATATCAATTAACCATATATGTGTAAGTCTATTTCTGGAGTCTCTAGTCTGTCCCACTGATCTAAATGTCTATTTTATACCATAATATACTGTGTTAATTACTATAATTTTATTGTAAGTCTTGAAATCAGGTAGTAATTCCTCCACATTTGTTGTTTGTTTTTCATAGTTTTGAGTTTTTTGTTTGTTTTGTTTTGTTCTGTTTTGTTTTGTTTTTAGCTACTACAGTCCTTTGCATTTCCATATGAATTTTAGAATCAGCTTGTCAATTTCTCAAACAATCTTCTGGGATTTTGACTGAGAGTACATGAAATCTAATCTGTAGATTAATTTGGAAAGAATTGACATCTTAACAATATCAAGTCTTCTGGTTCATGAACATGGCATATCTCTATTTATTTAGCTCTTCTTTTATTTCTCCCAGCAGTATATTTTAGTTTTCAATGTACTGTATAATTTTGCTAATTTGTCCCTAAGTGTTTCCTGTTTTTATGCTATTGTAAATATTATTTTTAATTTAAATTTCCAGTTGTTAGTTTCTAGTATATAGAAATACAATTAATTTTTGTGTATTGAACTTGTATCGTGAAACTGACTTGTTAGTTCTAATACCCTACCTTTTTTGTGGATTGCTTAAAATTTTCCAGATAGACAATCATGTTGACTATAAATAAAAATAATTTTGAAACCTTCCTTCAAAACAACATACCTTTTATTTCTTCTTGTTGAATTATTGCATTGGCTGGGGCCTCCAGTACACTATCAAAAAGAAATAGTTATAACAGGTGAGTGGGGAGTGGGGGAAATGGGTGAAGGTGGTCAAATGGAACAAACCTCCATTTATAGTATTAATATGTTCTGTGGATATAATGTGCATCAGGGTGATTATAGTTAACAATATTGTATTGTATATTTGAAAGTTGCTAAGAGAGTAGATCTTGAATGTTCCCATCACAAGAAAAAAATTATAAGGTGATGGATCCTAAGTAAACTTATAGTAGTAATTGTTTCACAATACATACATTTATCAAATCATTATGTTGCATACTTTAAACTAATACAATGTGATACATCAATTACATCTCAATAAAACTGGGAAATTAGTTGTAACAGACTGCATTGCCTTGTTCCTGATCTGAAAACATTCAGTCTTTTACCATTAAGTATTATGTTAGCTGTAGGGTTTTTTCAGGTTGTGTAAGTTCCTTTCTATTCTTAGTTTGTTAAGATTTTATCATGAATCTACGTTGAATTTTTGTCAAAAACTTTCTCTGCATCAATTGGCATGACCATATTGTTTTTTCTTTAAGGCTGTTTAAATGATTTGTTGGTTTCCTACTTAGTTTTCTATTGCTGCTGTAACAAAGTTAGTGGCTTTAAAACAACACTAATTTATTATCTTACGTTCTGGAAGTCTGAAGTCCAAAATAGGTTTCATTGGGCTAAAGTCAAGATGTCAGCAGTTCTGCATTCCTTCTGGAAATACTATGAGAGAATCCATTTCCTTGCCTTTTCTAGCTTCTATAGGCTGCCCACATTTCTTAGTTCGTGTCCCCTTTTCATCTTCAAAGTTAGCAATTGCATCACTTTGATCTTTGCTGCCATTATCACACCTCCTTCTCTGACACTAATTCTCTTGCTTTTCTCTTTCATGTATAAGGACCTTTGCGAGTACACTGAATGCAGCTACATAATTCAGAATAATCCTCCCATCTCAAAATCCTTAACTGAATTACATCTGCAAAATCTCTTTTGCTATATAAGGCAGCATATTCACAGATTCTGGGATCGGGACATGGGTAGTTTGTGTACCACGTATGATAAAGTATAGATTGACTTTTGAATATTAAACAACCTTGAATTTCTGGGCTAAAAGCCATTTGGTCATGATTTATTATCCTTTTAACATATTGCTAAATTTTATTTGCTAAAATTTTAAGTGGTTTGTAGTTTTGGATTTTACCCCTATAATGCTTTTGGTTTTGATATCCAGGTAATACTGACTTCCTAAAATAAGTTTGTAAATGTTCCTTTTCTATTTTCTGCAACAGTTTTTATAGACTTGGTATTATTTTTTTCCTTAAATATTCAGTAGAATCATTGGTATATCAGAGGTGGTTTGTACTGTCTCATGAAGGCCTATTGTTAACTTTTTAGGACATTTGTGAACCAGTTTTTAATCAGTAAAAATTAAGTAAATTATGTGAAAAACAAATGGAATAAATACTGAATGAATACTCATCATTTCTTAAATATGTTTTGCTGCATTTTATTAATATCAGTGCTCTTGAGGATATTTACGATGATTTTATCTGTATGACGTCCTGCTGTACATTCTTCCCAGCTCCATTAATGGCATCACATTGGTAACATAAAATTGAACATTGTGGGACTATTTATATCATGGAAATTGGCAAATGCTACAAAATAGGAATATTTTATTCTGGAAATTCAGGTGTAAAACATTTATCAGCACATCAGTGGACAGAATTCACTAGTGAAGGCATCTGGTACTGAAAGTTTCTTTATAGAAAGGTGTTTTTAACTATGAATTTAATTTATTTAATAGATACAGACATATTCAAAGTGTTTATTTCTTATATGTGAGCTTTGTAATTTGTGTTTCAAGGAACATGTCCATTTCATCTAAGCTGCTGAATTTATTGGCATATAGTTGTTCATAATATTCCTTAATTTTTTTCTAATGTTTGTAGGATCTGTAGCAACATCTTCTCTTATTACTAATTTGGTCATTTGTATCTTCTCTTTTTTCTTGATCAGTCAGGTTAGAGTTTTATCATAATTGCTGATCTTTCTGTGGAGTAAGGCCTAAAATCAAGTCCAATATTATGTGCTACTTTGACATCTAGTGAAATCAGGAGGGCCTCATCTGGCCTATCTCATGTTCCCCTCCCCACTCCGCTCTTATAGACAAGGTCTCCAAGCCAAACAACCCAGCTTGTCAAGAGAAACAGGTGTAGTTCTTGCTTATCCCTGAAGAGCAGGTTTCAAGATCCATGCCAGCTAGTGAAATTATTCAAACATGCAAATCACATCTAGGAACTATGAGGCGCCTCATCTACTTGGTACTACAAAGTCCACCTCTTAACAGCCCATGGTTGTTTACTCTTTTCCCAAGTGCAACCCCCATGTGGCACTGCATGGCATGCAACGTCCTCCTCCCCCTGGCTGTGAGTATATGTGATTAATAAACTGTCAATTGCATCTATTTGGTGCTAGATGTTGCATGTTCCACCATCCTTCTGACTCTTGGGTGAGAATCCCTCTCTCATCAACTAAGTGAATAGGAAGCAATCAAAATACTTTCCAAAGAATAAGCTTTGGGTTTCTTGAATTTTTCTCTCTTTTTCTTTTTATTCAATTGATATCTGTTCTTATCTTTCCTAGTTCCTTCATTGGATTTAATTGGATTTAATTTTATCTTCTTTTTCTAGTTTCTCTTGGTGGAAACTCAGGTGATGGAGAACACTTTTTTCTAGTATAAGCATTTAATGTTATATATTTATATCTAAGCACACCTTTAGCTGCATTCCACATTTTTTGAAATATATATAGTGGGTGTGTTTATTCAATTCAAAACATTATTCTTTCCTCAGGGATGACATAAATGCTTGATCACTGCACTGTACACCTGAAGCTAAAGCTGAACAATAATGCATGTCAACTACAAATTTATATATATTACATATATATAATATATATGTATATATATGTGTATATATATATACACACACACAGATATATATGTATATATATATGTATGTATGTGGTCACAGGAAGCAGAGCACAGCATTAGGAATAGAGACAGTGGAAATGTAATGGCTGTGTGTGATGTCAGAGGGATAGTGGATGGGGGAGGGGGGTTGACACAATGTGAAGGGTATAAATGATAAACGTCTAAGTATTACTTTGTTTTGTGCACCTGAAACTAATAATAATAATATAAACAAGCAAACAAACAAACAAACAAACAAAAAGCATTATTCTTTCAATTTGGTTTATGTGGAAATCTGTTGCTTAATTTCCAAATATTGGGGGAATTTTCTATAAATATTTTAGTTATTGATTTTTACTTTTATTTCCTTTTGGTCAGAGAACATGCTTTGTATAATTTCAAACTTCTTAAATGTATTGAGATTTGTTTTATTGCCCGAATATGATCTGTCTTTGTTAATCTTCCTTGTACACTTGAAAAGAATGTGTATTCTGCTGTTTTTGGGTGGAGTGCTCTATAAATGTCAATTAGGTCAAGTGATTGATGTTTTTCAAGTCGATTGATGTTTTTCAAGTCTTCTTTTACTCACTGATATTCTGTCTATTTGTTCTATCAGTTACTGAGAAAAGAGTGAAATCTATAAGTGTAATAGGGAGTTTTTCTATTTCTTCAGGTCTATCAGTTTTCTGTTATATATTTGAAGTTCTGTTATTAACTGCATAAGCATTTAGAATAGTCATGGTTTTTGATTATATGACCCTTTTTCATTATGAAATATATTATTTTTGTCCCTTGTAATGTTCCTTGCTATGAAGTCTTCTTTGACCAGCATTAATATAGCCTTCACAGATTTCTTTTGATTAGTGTTAGCATTACATATATTTTCCCATCCTTTTACTTTTAATCTGTGTATTTATATTTAGTGCCTGTCCTATAAATAGCATATAGTTGAGTCTTGTTTTTATCCAATCTAAAAATCTCTGCTATATAATTGGAGTGTTTAGACCATTCAGATTTAATGTAGCTATTACTAGGTATAACCCTCCCATTTTGCTATTAGCTTTTTATTAGCCCCATTTATTCTATGTTCCTTTTGTTTCATTTTTATACCTTCTTTGGGATTAATTGAGGATTTTTGGTGATTCCTTTTCTAAAAATCTCTATTAGCTTCACATTAGCTGTTTCTCTTTATTTTATTAGTGGTTGTTGTAGACTTTACTATATACATTTTCAAATAATCCTTACCACTTCACATATAGTTTATAACAGGGATCAGTATTTTTTTTTATAGCGTTAAAGAGCAAATATTTTAAGCTTTGTGTGCTATACAGTCTCTGTCACAACTACTCAACTCTGCTGTTGTAGCAAAAGCTGCCACAGCCTAAATATAAGTGAATGAGCATGACTGTGTTCCAATAACACTTTATTTATGGATACTGAAATTTGAAGTTCATATAATTTTCACATGTCACAAAATGTTACTCATCTTTTGATTTTTTTTCTTAACTGTTTAAAAATGTAAAAACCATTCTTAACTCATGGGCCATAGTTTATCAACCCTCAATGTAAAAACTTTATAACAACAGTAGGACTTCATTTAACATCATCGATAGGTTCTCCAACTTTAAGTAAACCAAAGTATGATAAAACCAATTTTACCATAGGCTAATTGATATATATATATATATATATATATATATATATATATATATATATATATATACACTCATATATAAGAGTTAAGGCTCTACAGCATCTCATCAACATTATAATTACACTATACTGAACAAAACAATGTTATTCAAGGACCTGCTGTATACATTTATTTTCTATTCCTCATCCTTTGTGATATTCTTGTCCCATATTTTACTTCCACATGTGCTGTAAACCCAGAATACATTGATGTTATTGTTGCTTCAAATGTTCAATTAACTTTAAAAAAGAAAAAAATATGTATTTACCCACATATCTGTTATTTTCAGTGCTTTTTATTCCTTTTTGTAGATTTAAATTTCCATCTGGTATGATTTTCCTTCTGCCTGAGAGCTTCCTTTAAATTTTATTAGTTGTGCAGTTCTACTAACAATGAATTCTTTCAGCTTCTGTTTGTCTGAAAGACCTTTGCTTCATCTTCAGTTTGAAAGATATTTCACTTGCTATAGAATTCTAGGATGCAGGATGTTTTGTGTACTTTAAATATGTCACTCCATTGTCTCCTGGGTTGCATATTTTTTGATAAGAAGTCTGCTTAGATTCTTATCTTTGTTCTCCTTACATAACATGTCTTTTTGTTTTCCTCTGTCTGCTCTTGAGATTTTTCTCTTTGTCACAGGTTTTCAGAAATTTGATTATAATATGCCGTGATGTAGTTTTAAAATTTTTATTTTACTTGGGTCCATTGGGTTTTTGGACCTGTAGGTTTATACTTTTTTAGCAAATTTGAGAACATTTTAGCCATGAATTTTTTAAAACACCTTTCTGTCCTTGCCATTCTCTCCTATGATACTCCATTTACATGTATATCTGACTGCTTGACATTGTTCACAGATAACTGAAGCTCTGTTCATTTTATTCCCAGTATTTTTATATCTGGGCTTCATTTTGGACAATTTACATTGCTGGATCTTCAAATTCATTGATCATTTTATCTGCAGTGTCTAATCTGCTATTAATCCCTTCCAATGTAATTTTTATTTCAGATATTGTATTTTTATCTCTAGAAGTTCCATTTTTCTTTCTCACATTATGTTCATGTTTCCCTCTACCTTCTTACACTATGAAGCATACCTATAATAGCTCTTTAAACATTCTTGTTTGCTAATTTTATTTGCTAATGTCTATTTTTCTACTGGTTGATTTATCTCCTGATTATGGGGTAGTTTTCTAATTTATTTTATGTTTGTAATTTTTTATTAAATGCTGGACATTGCAAATTTTATGTGTTGGGTGCTGGACTTTGTTGTGTTCCTTTAGGTAGTGATTGACTTTATTCTAGTGCACATAAGTGACTCATAATCGGTTGGAGTCTTTCAAGACTTGTGTTTAAGTTTCTTTAAAGTGGGTCCCCAGCAGCCTTTAGACTAGAATGAATTTATCTTCACTCCTAAGGTAATACTTTTCTGAGCATTCTACTCAATGTCTCATGTATTGTAAAGTCTCACAACTCTGGTTGGTGGGAACACAAGTTCAAAGTTCTGTGTGGGCTCCAGAAATTGTTCTTCCTACTCCTTTATGTTGATTCTTTCACTAGCTTTGGGCCATTTCCTCTCCCAGATGAATAGCCAGTCAAAGACTCAAGGGACATCTCTGCAAATCTCCAGAACTCTCTTTTTTTATAGCTCCTTCCTCTTTGGTATCCTGCCTGCAAGTTCAGCATCTTGGCTTCCCTGAACTCCAGTCTCTTTCTCCTCAATTCAGTGAGACCACAAGGCTCTATGTGGCTTCTTTCCCTGTTCTGTGACCTGGAAACTGCCTCCAGGCAATAAGCTGAGGTATTTGTAGGGCTCACTTAATTTTTTTTCCTTCTCTCGAGGATCACAGCCCTGTGCCAGTCAGCATTGGGCAGATATTGTCTAATATCTGAAAAGCATTGTTTTATATATACAGTTCAGTTTTCTAGTTGTTTAAGGTGACAGGGTAGATCTGATCCTTATTACTCCATCATGTTAAAAGCAGAAGTGTTTATTGGTAAGCAAAGTATTTTTATTTTTGTTTTTTAATTTTAATGAAGCCTAATTTATCTTTTTTTTTCTTTTATGGTTATGGACTTTTGGTTTCTATTCAAGACCTCTTTGCCTACTTTTGGGCCTCAAAAATATTATATTTCATGCTTGCTTTAAAAAATTTTGGGAGGGGGGCAGACGGGTGGTTCAGATGGTTAGCGCATGAGCTATGGGCAACGGGGTTGCCAGTTCAATTCCCATGTGGGCCAGCGAGCTGCGCCCTCCGCAACTAGAATGAAGTCAATGAGCTGCCGCTCAGGTCCCTGGTGGCCAGATGGCTCAGTTGGTTGGAGCGTGGGCTCTCAACCACAAGGTTGCTGGTTAGACTCCTCAACTTCTGCAAGGGATGGTAGGCTCTGCCCCCCACAACTAAGATTGAACACGTCACCTTGAGCTGAGCTGCCGCTGAGCTCCTGGATGGCTCAGTTTGTTAGAGCACGTCCCCTGAATCACAAGGTTGCCAGTTGGTGGGCTGCACCCCCTGCAACTAGCAATGGCAACTGAACCTGGAGCTGTGCTGTGCCCTCCACAACTAAGATTGAAAGGACAACAACTTGACTTGGAAAAAGTCCTGGAAATACACACTGTTCACCAATAAAGTCCTGTTACCCTTCACCAATAAAATCTTTAAAAAAAAAAAAAAACCTTTTAAAAATATTTTTTATAGCTGCTATACTTAGGTCTATGATCCAATTCAAATTTGTTAATGTATAGTATAAAGTTCAGGAGTCAAGGCTAGTTTTTTTTTTTTTTTTTCCTGGATAAAGATGTCCTATTGTTTCAGCACCATTGGTTGAAATTTTTTCTTCTCTCCATAGAATTACTTTGACACCTCTATACAAAATCAATCAACTGTGTGAGTGCAAGCCTATTTCTAGAACCTCTACTGTGTATTATTTATCAATTTGCCTATCTTATTTCAATGCAACGGCACTGTCTTGATTGCTACAGCTTTATAGTAAGTCTTAAAGTAATCTGGCATAAATTTTTCAGCTTTGTTTTTCTTTTCCAGGATTATCTTGGTTCTTTGAACTTCCATATAAATTTCAGAATAAGCTTATAAAATTGTATCAGCAAAAGCCTGCTAGGATTATTACTGAAATTACATTACATCTACAGATTAATTTGGCAAAACTTGTATCTCATCAAGGTTGAGTCTTCCAATTCATAAATGTTGTATATCTCTCCATTTATTTAGGTCTTTTAAAATTTTACTCAGCAATATGTTGTAATTTTTAGTGTACAGTTCTTGCATCTTTTGTTAAAGACTTTCGATGAGGGTAAGGGAGATCGAATATATGGTGATGGAAGGAGAACTGACTCTGGGTGATGAACACACAATGGGATTTATAGATGATGTAATACAGAATTGTACACCTGAAATCTATGTAATTTTACTAACAATTGTCACCCCAATAAATTTAATAAAATAAAATTAAAAAAAAAGACTTTCTTAAGTATTTTGTTATTTTAATACTATTCTAAGTGATTTTTTTCAATTGTTTGCTGCTTGTATGTAGAAATACAATTTATGTGTCTATGTTGACCTCGTATGTGTCTATCCTACAACCTTGCTAAATTCATTTATTAGCTCTTGTAAGGTTTTAATCCACATAAACTATCATGTCATCTGTGAAAACATACTATTTTACTTTTTCCTTTCCAATATTTATATCTTTTATTTCTTTTTCTTGTTTTGTTGCAGTGACTGTGATCTCCAGTACAGTGTCGAATAGAACTAGTGAAAGTAGATATCCTGATGTTATGGGGAAATTGTTCAGTCTTTCATCAATAAGGATGATTTTAGCTGTAGGTTTCATACAATATCCTTTATCAGATAAAGAAAATCTTTTTTTGTTTTCCTTGCTTTCTGAGAGTTTTTATCATGAATGGGTGACATTTTGTCAAATGCCTTTTGTGCATTGAGATAATTATATGAATTTTCTCTTTTATTCTATGAATGAGCTGGATTATAATAATTGATTTACAAATATGAAATGGATAAACTTTATTAGTCAGATATATGATCCTCTTTACATATTGTAGGATTCAATTTGTGACTATATTGTTAAAGGTTTTTCTATATACGTTTATGAAAGATACTGGTCTATAATTTTCTTGTCTTTGTCAAATTTGGGCTCAGAGTTACGTTGGACCCATTAAAAAAACTGAGAAATGTTCCTCCTTACTACATTTTCTGGAAAAATTTGTGTACTATTGATACAATTTCTTTCTTAAATGTTTGGTAAGCTCGCCAGTGAAACCACCTGGACTTGGAATTTCCTTTGAAGAGAAATTTTACATGTTAAGTGTAATGTACTGGGTAGATATAGGACTATTTTGATTTTCTATTTTATTTTATGTCTGTTTCGATATATTGTGGGTTTTTTTTTCCCCAAAGTATCTAGGTGGTCAAATTTATCGGCATAAAGTTGCTCATAATAATCCCTTATTATCTTGTTGATGTTCTGTAGAACATCAAATGGATAATAGAGGGTGAAATTTTCTCTTCTATTCCAGAAATGGTAATAATCATCTCAATGATTTTTTCCCTTTTCCTAGATGAGTCTTGCTAGAGGTTTATTAATGTTATTAATATTTTCCAGAAAAAAAAAAAAAAACACCTTTTGGTTTTATTGGATTTCTCTATCATTTGTTTTCTATTTTATTGATTCTGCCCTTTATTATTTCCTCCCTTCTACTTATTTTCAGCTTTATTTTTTCCTCTATTTCTAGTTTTTGAAGGTGAAAACAGATGATTGATTTTAAGCCATTATTAGATAATTAAAGCATTTAAAACTGTAAAATTTTTTCCAAGTACTGCATCCCACATATTTTGATATGTTGCATTTTCATTATTATTTAATTCAAAACAATTTTAAATTTCCCTTTTAGTGTTTTCTTGGAACCTCAAGTTATTTAAAACTATTATTTAATTTTCAAATATTTGGAAATTTTCTAAACATCTTATTGATTTCTAAATTCCACTTTGGTCAGGAAACATACTCTATTTCAATTTTATAAAATTTATTGAGATGTTATTTTCCTTAGCATATGATCTATCTTAGTGAATGTTCCATGTGCACTTAGGGAAAAAAATGTGTATCCAGTATTTGTCCTATATTCAATAAATATCAGTTGAATCACGGGAGTTTATAATATCATTCATAGCTTCTATTTTCCAACTCAATTTATGTCTACTTACTCTGTCAATTACTGAGAGAAAAATGATAAAATCTGCAACAATAATTGTGAATTTATCTATTTTTCTCTTTTCTTCTGTCAGTTTTTGCTTCATGTATTTTGAAGCTCTGTTATTTGATTTAGTAAAGATTAAATAATTATTTTCAATTATTATTAAATTTTAGTGCAGATTCATAATTATTATGCTTTCTTAATCTATTGATCCTTTTATCATTTCTTATGAGTTGCGCTTAACTGGTATATTAGTCAGAGATCTAACAGAAATGGAACTTACTGAGGATCCATATCTATACGAATATTTCTCTTTATGTCTGTATTTGTATTTCTATCTAAAGAAAGAGAGATTGATAGAAAGATTTATTTAAGCAATTGGTTTATGTCACTGGGCATGACGATGGTGATTATGTTCTTAATTTACCAATGATGTGGCAAATCTGAATAAAGCCTAAGGACATGCACACTCTAGGGTTGGGGGATGGGGCCTGTGAAGGGAGGGGTCTGTATGCCACCAAACCATGAAGTGAAGTGGCTACTGGGAGTGAGGAGGAGCTGGACCAAGGGTTGAATCCCATATCCATATGTCATTCACTGGATTTTGCATTTGTGTGACCCTGTCCTCATCACCACCCTGGATTTCTCAGAAGACTCCTGCTGCTCTCCCCACAGTGACTCTGGCTTACTCCAGTTCATTCTCCACGTAGTAGTCTGAGGCATCTTTCTGAAACACAAATTTGATTTGCCATCACTTCCCTCCTTCACATGCTTGCCCAACTTAAATCCCTTCAATGGCTTCCCATTGCTTTCAGGATAAAGATCCAAGTCCTTAAGATGGTCCTGCAAAATCCTGCCCTGCTACTGTAGCCTCAGAGCTTAGCATACAGCGGGTGCTTATTGAAAAAATTAAGTCCTTGGGCCACTCAGCCGCTCTGAGTGCCATCCTAATACCTCTTCAGTTTGTGATGCAGATCAAATGAGTTAACTCAAGTGAAAGTGCTCCCTAAATCTGTAAAACACTGTACAAGTGGTGGACATCCTCATCTCTGAAAGGAAATGTGGGAAGGATGCAAGCAAAGGGGGTAGAGGGGGCAGAAGGGGCAGAGGGTCATGAAGGTGTGGGTGCCTCGGTTTGGTGAGGCCAGGGCCTGCACAGTGATGGAGGAGGTTGTAGAAGTACATGGGAGCAGTGGGAACACCCAAGCTTTCAGTGCTCCCGGGCCTGTTCCTGCCACCTACAAAGGCCTGTGTCATGCCCTACACTGGAATGGGCTTTATGTCTACTCTCAGGTTCCTTGCAGCTGGCAAATGGGAGGCCTGAGTTTCATGCTTAGTGATCATCTGAAGGTGGCAGCTCCAGGTTTTGTCTGGTATGGGGGGGAGGGGGTGAATGGAGGCAGGGGAGATGCCAACCTGAGCAAGGAGGCAGAGGGCTATTCTGAAACCCACTGTCCAGCAGGTCACTGGAAGGATGAGGGTCATTCTGATTCCAAAAGGAGATCCAGCTAGTATTTCCTGCTGGCATGCTTTGTCCTGGGCTCTGTGCTCAGCCCCATTCAATAAGTATCTTGGGTTCTGACTCTGTGTCTGTTTTCCTGCCCCTGGGTCCACTCTTCTTTGCAGGCGGATACCATATTGAGTTAATCCATTTCCCATTCCTAACTCCACCTGCCTGCTGGCATAGAGCAGGATTGCAAAGGCTCGTTGAATGAGCAAATGTGCTCATTTAATGCTCACAAGGATGCTCTGTGGTAAGCATTTATTATTTTTATTTTCCCGAGAGGAATCTGGGGCCCAGGGAGGTTACCCCACCCAGTATCATGCAGCTAGAAGCGAGCAGATGCAGGCAGCTGGATGCATGACATGAGCTGCTCACAGGAGATTCCAGGAACTTTATGGGTTTTAAACAGCTAACTCCAGGGCAGACAGCCTTCCACACAGACACTCCACCCCCACTTACTCACCCCCACAGTGTCCCTGAGCACTCCAGCGTTAGAATGGCTGTCTGTGCCTGGCACCAGAGAAGCAGTAGTGGCAGCTGTTGAAGCAGTGTCTGCTGTTCCAAGCTCCAAGGATTCAGACTGCATTACCTTCTGCTGGAGGACCCAGAGTCTGAGACAGAGTTTCTCAATCTTTTTCACAGCATGGCACATGAGAAAATAAGAATAGGGCATGGCACACTGAAGTAAAGTTAGGAGCTGCTTTCAGCCAGTGACTCTAATTGGGGGAGGGGGCAGCAGAAGCCCCAGGACTCCCTGGGCCATCTGGAGGATCTGGTTGGGGAGATGTCTATCTTCACACACTTATGACCCATTCTTGGCACACCAATGTGTCATGCCCACAGGTGGGAACTGTGCTCCTGGAGGGATGACAATATACAACCTCCAGCCCCTCTGACCAAGAGTGCTCAGCCTTTCCATAGGGAAGCCCGAAGATGTAACCTGTTTTTTCCTCCTCACAGCCCGTCTCCTTCTCCCTAAGACCCCACTGCCTAGCAGGACCTAGAGCCCCTTTCTGGCCCCAACTCTCTCTTTACCTCACAACCCCACTTTCTGTCCAGCCCAATTGTCCTGCAGCTATAATGATGACAAGGGCTGTGCAGTCAGGTTGCCAGCATTCAAATCCTGGCTTTACCATCTTCCAACTGTGTTACCTTGGGCCAGTTCCTTAATTTCTCTGCTTTATTTTCCTCATCTGTAAAATGGAAGAAATGACAAGCTACCTCATAGGGTTGTAAGGGATGTTGGGTGCACTGCTGCTGGCACCAGGAAGATGAATGTTAGCTCTTGTCATGACCCACCTTCCCCCACAACCCACACAGCTCAGCGACCTTACCCTTACCCAACGTAAGACACCTAGCTCACCTCTTACGTTCAGCTCCCAACCTTTAAGAGCTGAGGATTAAGATTTGCCTATGTTGCCTGCTGTGTCCACCATCAGGACAGCAATGTCAGGCCATTGGTCAATGGGACTAGCCCCTGCGATGGTCATCTGAGAATCCTAACAAACTATCCCCTTTTTTACTTGCTGTCACTGAACTTGGCATAGGCAGAGGGATTCCTGTGCCACCATGGGACGATCTTCTACCCAGTAAGTCTCTTCTGCTTTCCAACTACAATCCCTCCTGCTGTCATTATCTCGCTCATCATGCCCTGGCCTAAGAGGAGATAAAGACTGAATCCTCACTCTCCTCCATGCCCTTGGCCCAGGGAAGGTTGTCATAAAGCTGAGAGAGCTGTTCTTGAACATCAGAGTGAACACAAGAGTAGAGGGCAATTTGGGGACTCAAGTACCAGCTGGTCCTTCCTCTGAGGTCAGGAGCCAGGCACCCAGAATGATGCCCAGCAGCCTGCCCAGCTACAGGTGTGCCCAGCAAGCTGGGAAGCCTGGCACACTGTGGGCACATCCTGGAATCCCTTATCCATAACAGACAGGTATAAACATACCTACACTCAGACCAGCCCTGCCAATGTCAGACTGTGAAGGGTCCCAGCAGTTGGGAGCCAGGGAAACAGCTGCGACCTGTGCACTAGGACACTGTCCTGGGGGCTTGGCCTCCTAGGGTCAGCTCTAGCAAGTTCCCACCCTGGATTCTTGGGGACAGGATCCCAGCCCAGCCAGGCTACAACCACACCCTAAAGCAAAGCAGGACCAGGCCACTAGTTACCTCCTATTCTGCCCAGCTGGCTCCAGAGGAGGAGAAGATTGCTGTCCCTTTTAGGTGGATAGAGGGAAAACAAGGGGGTGGTGGCAGGAGTAGCTCTCCTGAACACAGCTCAGGCACCAGAGTGGCTCACAGATGCACAAGGCTACACTTGCCCGCTTCCCTCTCACAATCCCCTAATGATCCTCCTTGGAGAAGCAAGAACAGTGTGGGGGAGAAAAGGTGCAAAAGCAGCCCTATCAGGAGCCTCTCAAAGCAATCGAGGTGGTGGGGGGGAGCGCCTGGAGGAAGGCAGAAACAGGAGGGGCCACATTTGAGAGGACTGGAGGAGTAAAAGCGCACCGCACACCCAAGCCCTAACCTGGAGATGGGGTAGTAAACTCAGGGGTGGAGAAATGAGTCCCACAGCCCAATCTCAACTCTGACCTTTGCCAGTTCAGTCTTGCCCAGGTCACTTGAGTTTGCCAAGCCTATAATCTCCTCTTTTAAATGGTAGGGAAACACCCCATATCTGTTTCAGGTGCCTGGTCCTGAGGGAATAAGAAGGGGCTGAGAAGGGAAACAGGAGGGCTAGTACCAACACATCTTCCCACCTCCAGCTCTGGACTTGCCAGAAAACCAGGTGTGGACAATGAGTTCTCTCTTGCCCCACCTGAGGTGAGGTCTGTCTCACACCTTCTCCATCTCAGGAATAAACATGGTCTTAAGATGGGACACTCAACAGTCCCTCTGCTTTTTGTGGGGGAGACTTGCAGAGCCCTGATTCAATCTCTGCTGTTTAGATCCTTACTAGCTGTGTGACCGTTGGGCAGGAAGTAACCCCTCTATGTGTGGTCAACCTTCATTTAGCTCTTATTACGTGCCAGACCTTGGGATAAGTACTTTGCCCCCACTCCTGCAACAACCCTATAAAGTCCAACTTCACAGGTGAGAAAACTGAGGTTCTAAGAGGCTGTGTAAGTTGCCCAGGTCACACAGCTCGTAGGTGGTAGAGCTATACAGTGGACAATGCCACTATTCCATATCAAGGGAGGCACTGGAATAGCTACCTCCCAGAACTTATGGGAAGAGGAAATGAGATCTCACGTGTAAAGTTCCTGCCCATCACAGCTGTGAACTCAAATAAGACTAAGGAACCACATTGTGGTTCCATGTTCTCACCACAGGGTGTCTCTACACCACTGCTCAACCAGCCATACGGACCATAGCCACCTTTGACACAGGCCTGCATGAGCCAGGTCTAAATCCTTCCAGCCACTATTTAGCATGTTTCCTCTTGTTTGGTCTTCAGGGGAGACTGGCCTGGACTGTTGGCAAATGCAAGGCCTGTCATCACCCACACCCCTGCGAGGCTGGGTTGAGCTGAGGGGTCTATAGCACAAGGAGTCCTTTTCTTTTCTTTCTTTTTTAAATTCAAGTTTATTGGGGTGACAATTGTTAACAAAGTTACAAATGTACAAAGACTTCAGATGCAAAATTCTGTAATACATCATCTATACATCATATTGTGTGTTCACCAACCAGAGTCAGTTCTCTTTCCATCACTATATATTTGAACCCCTTTACCCTCATCTACCAGCCCCCTCCCCACTTACCCTCCCATAACCACTAAACTATTCCCTGTGTCTGCAAGTTTTCTTTCTTCATTTGTATGTCTTCTTCTTTGGTTGTTTTCAGCTTTATATACCACATATCTGAAATCATATGGTTCTCTACTTTTTATGTCTGACTTCTTTCCCTCGGCATTATAATCTCAAATCCATTCATGTTGTCGCAAATGTTCCTATATCATCTTTTCTTATGGCAGAACAGTGTTCCATTGTGTATTTATACCCAACTTCTTTATCCAAGCATCTATCGAAGGACACTTTGGTTGTTTCCATGTCTTGGCCACCGAAAATAAAGCTGCAATGAACATCAGAGCACATATATCTTTATGGATTAGTGATTTTAGATTTCTGGGTAGGTACCCAAGAGAGAGATTGCTGGGTCATATGGTAATTCTATTTTTAATTTTTTGAGGCACCTCCACACTGCCTTCCATAGCGGCTGCACCAATCTGCATTCCCACCAACAGTGTATGAGGGTTCCTTTTTCTCCACAGCCACTCCAACACTTGTTACTATTTGTCTTGTTGATGATAGCCATTCTGACTGGGGTGAGGTGATATCTCATTGTGGTTTTTATTTACATTTCTTTGATGATTAGTGATGTGGAGAATTTTTTCATATGCCAATTGACCATTTTGTCTATTCAGGTCCTCTGCTCATTTTTAAATTTTCTATTCAGGTCCTCTGCTCATTTTTCAATTGGAGAAATGTCTATTTAGGTCCTCTGCTTATTGTTTAATTGGATTGTTTTTCTATTGTTGAGTTGCTTGAGTTCCTTACATATTTTAGGTATTAGCCCTTATCAGAGGTGTCGTTTGCAAAAGTCTTCTCACATTCGGTTGGTTTCCTCTCTGTTTTTCAATTGGATTGTTTGGGGTTTTTTTGTTGAGTTGCATGAGTTCCTTGTATATTCTGGATACTAGCCCCTTATCGGAGGCACTGTTTGCAAAAATCTTCTCCCATTCAGTTGGTGGCCTCTTTATTTTGTCAATGGTTTCTTTTGCTGTGCAGAAGCTTTTTAGTTTGATATAATCCCACTCATTTATTTTAGCTTTTACTTCTCTTGACTTTGAAGTCAAATTCATAAAATCCTCTTTGAACCCAAGGTCCATAAGTTTAATATCTATGTTTTCTTCTATGCAGTTTATTGTTTCAGGTCTTATGTTTAGGTCTTTACTCCATTTTTGAATTAATTTTGGTACACGGTGACAGATAGCAGTCTAATTTCATTCTTTTGCACGTGGCTTTCCAATTCTCCCAGCACCATTTATTGAAGATAAATGTATTTTCCCCATTGTACGTTTTTTGCTTCTTTGTCAAAAATTATCTATCCATATTTATGTTGGTTTATTTCTGGGTTCTCAATTCTATTCCATTGGTCTATGTGTCTGTTTTTCTGCCAATACCATGCTGTTTTGATTATTGTGGCCCTGTAGTACAAGCTAAAGTCAGGGAGTGTGATACCTCCAGTATTGTTCTTTTTTTCTTAAGATTGCTTTGGCTATTTGGGGTCTTTTGTGGTTCTATACAAATATGATGATTTTTTTGTTCTATTTCTCAAAAAATTGCCGTTGGGGTTTCGATGGAGATTGCATTAATTCTGTACATGGCTTTGATTATTATGGCCATTTTAACTGTTGATTCTTCTAATCCATGAACATAAAATATCTTTCCATTTCTTTTATCTTCTTCAATTTCTTTTAAAAATGTCTTATAGTTTCCAGCGTATAGGTCTTTCACATCTTTGATTAAGTTTAATCCTAGATATTTTATTCTTTTTGTTGCAATTGCAAAAGGAATTGCTTTTCTTATTTCTTTTTCTGAGGTTTCATTGTTAGTATATAGGAATGTAATGGATTTCGTATGTTGATTTTTAGCCAACAACTTTACTGTATTTGTTTATTGTTTCTAATAGCTTTGTGGTGCAGTCTTTAGGGTTTTCTACGTATAGCATCTTGTCATCTGCAAAAAGTGACAATTTAACGTCATTCCTTATTTGGATGCCTCTTATTTCTTTCTCTTGCCTGATTGTTCTGGCAAGGACTTCCAATACTATGTTGAAAAGCATAGGTGTTAGGGGAGAGCCCTGTCGTGTTCCTGAACGTAGAGCAAAGGGCTTCAGTTTTTCTCCATTAATTATGAGATTAGCAGAGGGTTTGTCATATATGGCCTTTATTATGTTAAGATTTTTTCCTTCTATGACCATTTTATTAAGTATTTTAATCATAAATGGATGTTGTATCTTGTCAAATGCTTTTTCTGCATCTATTGATTTTTGTCCTTTTTTTGTTTATGTGATGTATCACATTGATGGATTTGCATATGTTGAACCATCCTTGTGCCCCTGGGATGAACCCCACTTGGTCGTGATGTATAACCCTTTTAATGCACTGTTGCATTCAATTTGCTAGGATTTTGTTTGAGATGGTTGTATCAATATTCATCGGAGATATTGGTCTGTAATTTCCTTTTTTTGTGTGCTAATTTTACCAGCTTTTGATATCAGGGTAATGTTGGCCTCATAAAATGAATTGGGTAGTACTGTCTCTTCTGCAATTTTTTTGAAGAGTTTTAGTCAGACAGGTATTAGATCCTCTTTGAATGTTTGGTAGAATTCTCTAGTGAAGCCATCGGGTCCTGGACTTTTGCTTTTGGGAAGGTTTTGGATGACTAATTCAATTTCGTTTACTGGTGATCAGTCTGTTTAGATTTTCCAGTTCTTCGTAATTCAGCCTAGAAAGGCTAGATGTTTCTAAGAACATGTCCATTTCTTCTGGGTAATTGAATTTGGTGGCATATAGTCCTTCATAGTATTCTTGGATGATCCTTTGTATTTCTGTGGCATCTTTGGCAACTGCCCCTCTTTCATTTGTGATTTTGTTTATTTGTGTCTTTTCTTTTTTATCTTAGTGAGTCTAGCCAAGGGTTTTTCAGTTTTATTAATATTTTCAAAGAACCAGCTCTTTTGCATTATTTTTTTCTATTGTCTCTTTGTACGCTATTTCATTTAGTTTTGCTCTGATTTTTATTATTTCCTTCCTTCTGCTGACTTTGGGTTTCATTTGTTCTTTTCTAATTCTTTAAGGTGTAATGTGAGGTCTTTTATCTGGGATTTTTCTTATTTCTTGAGATAGGCCTGTAATTATATAAATTTCTCTCTTAAAACTGTTTTCGGGGCATCGCAAAAATTTTGGTAGGATGTATTTTCATTCCCATTTGTTTTTATGTATCTATTGATCTCTCCTCTTATTTCTTCTTTGGCCCAGTCATTCTTTAAAAGTATGCGGTTTAATCTCCACATATTTGTGTTTTTTCCTGCTTTCTTTTTTCAGTTGATATCCAATTTCAAAGCTTTGTGATCAGATAATATGCTTGGTATGATTTCAAGCTTCTTAAATTTGCTTAGGCTAGGTTTATATCCCACTATATGGTCTATCCTTGAGAATGTTCCATATACACCAGAAAAGAATATGTAGTCTGATGTTCTAGGACGAAGTGCTCTGTAAATGTCAATTATGTCCACTTCATCTAATGTGTCATTTAGGGCTGATATTTCTTTATTTATTTTCTGTTTGGATGATCTATCCATAGCTGTCAATGGTGTATTCGGGTCCCCTACTACAATTGCATTTTAATCAATTTCTCCCTTTAGTTCTGTTAGTAGTTGCTTTGTCTATTTTGTTGCTCCCTGATTGGGGGCATTAATATTGATGACTGTTATGTCTTCTTGTTGTATAGTCCCCTTTGACATTATGAAATGTCCATCTCTGTCTCGTTACCTTTTTTATCCTGAAGTCTGTTTCATCTGATATCAGTATACTACACCTGATTTTCTCTGAATACCATTTGCTTGGAGTGTTAATTTCCACCCTTTCACTTTGAGTCTATATTTGTCCTTGTAGCTGAGATGTGTTTCTTGGAGGTGGCTTATGGTTGGGTTTAGTTTCTTGATCCAATCTGCTACTCTGTGCCTTTTTATTGAGGAGTTCAGTCCATTTACATTTAGGGTGATTATTGATATGTGAGGATTTCCTGTCATTCTATCTTTAGTTTTCTGGTAAGGCTGTGTCTCCATTGTTTCTTTGCCTTTTTGTTGTTGTCTATTATTTCTGTGTGGTGGTATTCTATGATGTTTCCCTTGTTTCTCCTTTTTTTATGTTATATAGTTCAGTTCTGGATTTTTTTTTTTTTTTTGAGTGGTTACCATTAAGTGTATGTAAAAGAAAGTTTCATATTTAGAGTATTCTGTTTTCTTTAGCATGATTCCCTTCTCCATTCTCTTGTGACAGTTCAGATCTCTACTCTCTCCCCTTTCTGTTTTTGTTTTCATAAATTATCCCTATTTATGCTATGAGTTGATTTCTGCACTGCAGTAGCAAGTTGTCTTTTCCCTCTTTTTTCTTCTTCTTCTTTACCCTGTATGTTGTGTTTAAGTGTATAGGGTCTTATTTGGTGCAGGGGTTGCCATTTCCCACTTCTGTCCATCTGTTCATAATACTACTCATGGTTTTGTATTATTTTGTTGTGTTTTTTCAGGTTGAACAGCCTCCTTCAGCATTTCTTGTAGTGCAGGTCATATGTTAGAAAATTCCCTCAGCTTCTGTATGTCTGGAAAGGTTTTTATTCCTCCTTCATATCTAAAGGATATCTTTGCTGGATATATTATTCTTGGCTCATAATTTCTCTCTTTCAATAGTTTGAATATTTGTGTCCACTTCCTCCCAGTTTGGAGAGTTTCTGCTGAAAAATCTGATGATAATCTAATGGGCTTTCCTTTGTAGGTTACTGTCTTCTTTTCCCTGGCTGCCTTGAGGATTCTTTCTTTGTTGTTAATTTTTGACAGCTTCAGTACAATGTGTCTTGGAGAAGGCCTGTTGGGATTGAGGTAAGTAGGTGTTCTCTTTGCTTCTTGGATTCGAGGATCCAGTTCTTTCCACAGGTTTAGGAAGTTCTCATTGACTGTTTGAATATACTCTCTTTTTCCTTCTCCCTTTCTTCTTCTCATATGCCATTATTCTTACATGGCTCTTTCTGATCGAGTCAGAAAGTTCTTGTAGAGTGCTTTCATTTCTTTTAAGCCTTTAGTCTCTCTCTTCTTCCATCTGTGCTATTTCTGGATTTCTGTATTTGATGTCACCGATTTTCCTCCATTTGGTCAGCTCTATTACCTAAGCTGGCTATTTCATTCTTCATTTCTTTTACTGAGTTCTTAATGTCCAGAAATTCTATTTGGTTCCTTTTAAAATTTCAATCTCTTTGGTAAAATGTTTATTTTATTCTTTAATTGTGATTCTGATTTCATTAAACTTCCTGCCGGTGTTTTCTTGCATCTCATTGAGTTTTTTTCAGAACTGCAATCTTGAATTCTCTGTCATTTAAGTCACATATTTCCATGTCTTTAAGTTCATTTTCTGGAGATTTTTCATTTTCTTTCTGAGCTGTTTTGTTACCTTGGTTATTCATGGCAATTAATTAATTATTATTTCTCTTCCCAGGCATCTACAGGAGTGGGTTCTGCAACAGGTTGGTAGGAAGATGTCTTTCTTTTGCTTTCCAGTAGGTGTTGGTAGAATGCTTTATTTTCTCTCTGACTAAAGCCTTTTGTTCTCTCTCCTGCTGTGGTGTTATATTTTTCTGCACTGTTCCAGCTTCTCACTTAATGTGGGGATTCCCTGGAGGTTGGGTTTCTCCTCTGAGCAGGGTGCCTGGGACTCAGGGCATCACCTTATTGAGGGATGTGGAGAGCTTCTGAAGTTCCAAAGCTCTTCCTGCATCAGATTCATGGCCTGTGTGTTGCAGTGGCTCTGTTTTTCCCTGCAGGGATCCATCCAGGTAGGTGGGGGCCTGGGCGGAGTGGGTTGTGAGAGTTGGCTCTGAGCCATGGCGGGGACCACAAGCACAGCCTGTCCTGCACCCAAGCTTCCCTCCCCTTTGCTGGAACTAGTTGGGCCGCGAGTCCATGGCTGCTGGCCACAGTTCTCAGAACTGTAAATATTGTGTTCTTTTGATCTGACACTTCTACCGTCCTGCTCTAGTACTGGACATATGGGGGTGGGGTGAGCTCTGGGAGGTTAAGGAGGGATTGGCTAGGCTCTCTGCCTATGCCTTCCATCCTCTGCTTAGCAGTGAGGGCTTAAAGTGCCATTTTCATCCTTCTTCCCTCAGTCTTTCCTTGGAGGTCTCTGCCGTGAGTGTTGGGTTCAGCCGTGTTGTATGCTGATCTCTCAGGCGGGACTGTGGGCCAGAAGGGGTGGTAACTCCGGAACGCAACCAGCTCAGAGCTCGGAGCTCGGTCTGCATTCTGTAGCCATGTAGCTCGTGTCTCCGCACTTCTCCCTTTCCTTCTCCCCTGCTCTCCCAATTTGCTCACCTTTAGATGATTTCAGTTGTATGTCTCTTTGTCTTGCCTGTCTGCTGCACAGGGAGTCCTTTGTGGAATTCTAGCTGTCCAATTTGTTGTAAAGTCCAGGGGAGATTTCAAGAGGCTCACCTCACACCGCCATGTCTATGACGTCCAAGGGGTTGTTTTTCATGTGGAACTGCATCCTGTGTTCCCCTGAAAGATTTACAACCTCCTCAAGTTCCTCCACCAGTGCTGTGTCTTGTCTCAGCAAACGCCTCAGTCTTCTGAGAGTCACTGTGCAAGAAGTGACTTTCAAGAAATCCTGCACCCTCCCATGTTGGGCTTTGATGGCCTGGAGATAAGCTTATGCCACCAGTTCTGGGGACCTCTCCCCAGTCTGGCAGAGTATCTAGTGACCTGGCTATTGCTTCCTAATCTCCACAACCTATGTTCTCATGAATTTCTCCTTGTGAGGATAATTACCTCCTTCTGGAAGATTAAATGAGATTATGTAGGTGAAAAACATTTTTGTAAGCTCTTCATTACAATATAAATGTTGGGTGCCAAAGATAGGGAAACTGAGGCCCCACAAAATTAAATGACTTTCCCTAAGCTACACAGCAACACAGTGGTGGCCCCAGAAGGGTAGCCCAAGCCTCCCGATTCCAACCTAGTGATTCTCATAAGAAATCACATTTGGCTTTGGAATGGCCTCCTCTGTGTGATCCTACTCCAGGGGTTTGAAAGGTCAGCAGAATAGAGATCCTGAGGAGAGAGAGGAAGTCAGAGATGAAGGGGTTAAGTGGGCCTGGATCCAGCATGGCTGAACAGACCAGTAGGGGAGGAGGAGGCCAGGGAGGGGTGTGGGTGTGATTAAGTAAGTCCCAAAGCCATCTGGAGAATCAGACTCTGGAGATTGGTTAATTTTATGGGGGCAGATGGCACGAATTATAGGAACTTTAATGAGGTAGTGAGGCTCTCCCCACAGTACCTTTGGAAAGGGTCAAGGTGGGGCCTCTGCTGTAGCAGCCTAGACCAAATGCATCTGCTCCAGCCGCTGCTGTACCTTCCTGCCCTCAGTACAGAACCCCTTCTCCACATTCCCCACAAAACTTACCTCCAGAGGAGTCTTGGAGGAGGTGCAATCACCCAAAGGAAAGAGAGACCCTTTGTTCACTCTACAGAAGCCACATCAAAATGTGGTACTAGCCTGGAACCACTGTATGACGGGTGAACCACCATGTGAACCAGTGAGTCATGAACAGCCAGCTAGCCCCCAAGCTAACTGTGAGACCTTGGACGGTCATCCACATCCTTGATGGTGAGGGGCTTGGAGTTCATCCTGTCCAAACATTTCAACAGAGGCCCAAGGTCACATAGCTAACAACTTGGTGTTAGACTTGAACCCTATACTCCTAACTCTTGAACTAGTACCTTTTCATGACCCCACTCCATCACACAGCCTCTCTGGGTCTCATTTTCCTCAACTAACCAACAATACCTGTTTGACCTCCTTCACAGCTGAAATGGAATAAAATGTTAGCTGCAGAAGGCTTTGAAAAGTTAAATCCACCACACAAAAGATCACAGCATTATTGCAGTTTGATGAACAAAACTGGGAAGACCCTGGAGTTTTCTGGGAGCAGACTAGCTAGGGACTCTGCTCTCTGAGGGAACCCAGCTAACACCCCCTAGCCTTCACAGTCCCTCTTCATTGTGGCTCTGTTCAAGAAAAGCAAGTAATTCTCAGTCTAAGCAAACACCATTAGGAAGATGGACCATTTTGCAAAATAAACCCCAAAACCTCTCTTCCTGCAACCCAAAGCCAAAGGGAAATGATTTCTCAATCACCCTCTGGGGTAATTATCCTCATTCCTGGGCAGGGAAGAGGGAGATGGAGGGACAGGGATGGAGGGTTGACAATCAATTCTCTCACCACTCTGGATGCAGTCTTGGCTAGCCAGAACACCTGTGCAATGTCTATCCAGTTAAGGTACATATCTCTGACACAGCAATTCCTCTTCTAAAAATTTGCCCCTCAGTTGTATTTACACAGACATGTGTGTATAAGGCTGTCCACTGCTCTTTGTTTATAATAACTAAAGACTGAAAACAACCTAAATGTCTGTCATTAGGGGACAGGGTAAATAAATTATGATACATCCATACTGTTTAATACCAGCTAAAGGATGAAGTAGATATATGTATATAAATGAATATCTGTGCATATAAATTAAGTAGATTTATGTGAAGACCTCTAAGACATATTGTTAAGAATAAATCATACATGGAAGGGTGTATATAATATGTTCTTATTGATGGCAAAAAAAGTTCATATAAAGCATAGAAAATTTATGAATAATACACAAAAAGCTGTTACTAGTAGTTGCCTCCAGGTTGGGAGACAGGTGGTCTGCAGTACAGAGGTATTTACTTTTCAGTATATTCCTATATTAGCATTTGTATATGTGCTACGTTTTTCAGTTAAATGGAGAAAAAAAAGCAGTCTAGAAAAATAATTACTAAAATCAGCCAGATTTCTCAACTCCATCCACCTTCCAACTTCCAAAATCTTACCCCTGCTTCCTTCCCACCTACCTCTGACCCACTCCAGCCTATAGGTCTGTTTCTACCACAGCCACAACCTCCGGGGACAGCTACCTTTCATTCTGTGAGAACCAAGCCCTCCCTTTCATGCCTAGCTGCAAGAAGTGTACAAGGGCCTCAAATGCTTGGAGGACGGAAATTGCCCCAGGTGAAAGCCCTGTGAGCAAGCCAAAGGGTTTGGTTTCCTATTAAATGCCTAGAAGGAGTGGCAGCTAAACACCAAACTTCAAAGAGTCTAGGATTTTCAAAACTTGCTCTTGGGGAATATGCCGCGTTTATTGGCGCTATCAGGCATTAACGAGAGTTCTGGATCTTTCTCAACCTGAAGAGGACTCTCTCCCTCATTTTTCTGCCCCCACTCCTGGCTAGGCCCCTTTGATGAATCAAGAGGGTTGAGAGTTCAAGGAATATTATATCTTACTCCTCAGACCACATCCCCACCTCCTTCACTTCTAGAAGAAGGTGTGGAAGCTGAGAGAATCCAAGGGAAGGGGAGAGAAAACCCAAGGGAAGTGCTGGGGAGCAGTCTTAGACAGGCAAAAAAGGCCAGCCTTGCTTACCTGCTCCCTTGAGAAAGTTTCATGGCCAATGATAAGAAATTCTACAGCCTGCCCCACGCCAACTGGGGTGCAAACTTCAATACACAATTGCTTCCTCTGGGAAATAATTATACTCTTAAGATATTCTGAGATCCTTAAACAGAAGGAATTGTGGGAGCTTCATTTTTTCCAAATATGTAGTTACAAATGAGCCTTATAAAAGCTGGTTCATTTCCCAGCCTTGGAATATGCCTGGTGATTTTGAAAGGTAAGCAGCATGTCCAAAATATAGGAGCATCTTCCAAAGCTCATATGTTCCCAGAACAAAGGACACCCTCAAAAATATCTGTGGAACAAATGTACACATTCATGTATGCATGAGTGAATGATCTGTTTTACCTTATCTACAACATGAAGACATTAGATTTAACATTAAAAGTTAAACATAGACATTAGATGACATAAGACATTTAGATTAGACATTAGAAATTACTCCTATTGGTTAGGCATTGGAACACCTGGAAAGACTATACCATGAGTTCTTAAAGGAAAGGATCCCTGTCTTACTCATCATTCTATAAATGATGGATGGATGGATGGATGGATGGATGGATGGATGGATAAATGAGTGGAGAGATATGTAGTATCATGATCCCTGGAGACATAGAAGAATAGTGAGACAACCATGTATCAAAAGTTAGTTCCATCTGAGGCAGAAGGAGAGACAAAATGAGCTATTGGATTTATTTCCAATCCAAGTATCTACAGCTGGAGTGCATGTTCAGGAATATTTGTAATTAGATCCTGAATATATGATGTTACTTGGGTTTCTCAAAAGTTAACCCTTGCTAACCTGTGAATGACCATCAAGGAATTCAGTCTCTACACTGAATAGGTAGGGTGGGGTGGTCAACTCCACCATTGCTGGCCCCTGGGTTTCTCTTCTGCTGCCAGTAACCATTGTAACTATACTTGGTAACTCACTGGGAGCCAGTGTTCCTCTACTTCCATCTCAGTGAAATCCCCTGCAGGAAAACGAGGGAGTTCTGTCCTTTTCTGAATAGCATCTTCCCAGAGAGTGTGTCCCAGATCAAACAAGGAACTAAAATGGAAATATGCCATGTTTATTTTTTCATTTCACTCAAGTATCAGGTAGCTCTTGACAGCACTATAACACTGAAGGAAAGTTAACTGGTTCATTTTCAAGTACCAACAAAGAAAGAAGGCCCAACAGATGCTGGCCTTGAGACAGAGTTCTAACCCCTTCCCCTCTGTGGGGGCAGAGCCCCAGAAAGTAGTTTCCAGGCTCTCGGCCTCACATAGACAGGTGCTGGCTCAGGTAGTAAATGGCCATCAACTGTGATTGCATGGCCATCAGCTGTGGCTAGTTAGCCGTCAGCTGTAACCAGTGAGCCATTGGCCACTAATATAACTGCTGTGGCTACGCTAGTGGAGAGGAGAGAAGAATGGGGGCTAGCAAGAAGATGGCGGCTGGGCTGGCAAGCGTGGATGGCGGTTTGCGGACAGTGTGGATCCAGCCTCCAGTAAGAGTATAGTGCCGCCAGAGAGAATATAGTGGTATGACTCCCCCATCTATGGCTCCGTGGGTGTTCCTTTTTGGCCTCACCATATCCTGCATTCTTGTATGGGGAGCGGGAGCAGAGACCCCGCAGGCCGCCCCGCATGACAAATGGCGCAGTGAGCAGGGTCTCCCGCACGACACCCTCACCTGTCTCTCTCTTCCATTTCCCATCCTTTCCCTAAAGTCCCTTTGTTGTGCGGGAGATCCTGCTCGCTGCGCCATTTGTCATGCGGGAGACCCTGCTCGCTGCGCCATTTGTCGTGCAAGGCGTCCGGCGGGGTCTCTGGTCCCGCTCCCCACACAAGAACGCAGGACATGGTGAGGCCAAAAAGGAACACCCACGGAGCCATAGGTAGGGGAGTCATACCACTATCATCTCACTGGCGGCACTATAGTCTCACTGGAGGCTGGAGTCACAAGACCTGCAACCTGCTGTCCGCTTCTCTGTCTGCCAACAAACCGACTGACCAACCACTGCAGCCACGGCAGTTATATCAGGGGTTAATTGGCTAACTGGTTACAGCTGACGGCCAACTAGCCACAGCTGATGGCCATCTACTACCCAAGCCAGCACCTTTCCACGTGAGGCCGAGAGCCTGGAAACTGCACTCCTGGCTCTGTCCCCACACTGGCCTATTATGGGGTCCTCTGTCCTGTTACATGTTGAAACTACACAAGAGACCCCAAGCACTGCCATAAAGTTCTGGTACCACAAATCGGGAAAGGTGCCACTGGCAGCGACCCTCCTTTCCCAGGACAAAAACATGTATCCTTCCAGATGGAAGGGATTTGCCATTGATGGTTCCTAAAACTACTATTTCTTTCCACCCATAGGTGTCTATAAGGTAATATGACACAGGGCCCCTCGCGGAAGACGCTTGTCATGTAGATTGTGAGGCAAGACCCTATAGGGGTCGAATGTGGGGACAGAGCCAGAAGAAGAGTTTCCAGGCTCTCGGCCTCATGTGGAAAAGTGCTGGTTTAGGTAGCATATGGCCATCCGCTGTGACTAGTTGGCCATCAGCTGTTACCGGTTAGGCATTAGCCACTGATATAACTGCCATGGCTAAGCAAGCAAGCACGGATTGCAGTTAGCAAGTGAGGTTGGTTGGCAAAGAAGCGGCCGGCGGGTTGCAGATTGTGCGGTTCCTGCTTCCTGTGTCTCCAACCCAGCCACCAGCGAGAATATAGTGGTGTGACTCCCCTACCTATGGCTCCGTGGGTGTTCCTTTTTGGCCTCACCATGTCCTGCGTTCTTATGTGGGGAGCGGGAGCTGAGACCCCACATGACACCCCGCATGACAGTCTACCAACCATGTTATTACACACTGTCTTCTAATTGAACTCCTGAGAGGTTGATTGTATTGTTATCCCCATCATACAGTTAAAAAAAACAAAAACAAAAACAAATATCTGGTTTGAAGACTTGTCCAAGGTTATGTAATTGGTAAAGGCCGAGTCAAGCCTAGAACACGTGTCCCCTGACCCTCCTGCTTTTTCCACTTTACCTTTTAAAAATTATTTATATTTACATCTAGAAACCACCATTGATGCCAACCAAGATTGCTACTATGCCAAGGGAGAGTTACACAAGCACTTCCCTCTTTCTGAGACAGAGCTAGATGCCAAGCGTCCTGAAGCTGCGGAGAGACAAACACCAGCGTTTCTGATCCTCTAAGGCCTAGAAAGAAAACATGCCATGAAAAAAGACAGTCCATTACATCATCTAAAGGGGAGCGAGAGAAGAAGAGGAAAGAAGGGAGGGAGGGAGGGAAGAATGGGAAAGAAGAAAGGGGTGGGAAGAGAGTCCAGTAAACAATCCTGCAAGAATTTATGGGAACTCACATACACTGGAACACACAAACCATACACACATTCTGCACACGTCTGTGTGAGGGTGATGGGCTGAGCATGGACTTTGGGGCCAGGCGGGCCTGATCAGTTTCCCAGCTCTAACATCATGGTGGCAAGTCTGTACGTCACCAGGTCTTTCTAAATCTCTATTTTTTCATCAGTAAAATGTGGGGATTTATGCCCATCCAAAAACTGCAAAAAGCTCAAGAAAAATGTTGAGCCAGAGGCTGGAGAAGTGGGGGGTGGGGGGGTGGGAGTGTGGGAATAAGAGAATATGAGCAGAGCCCTAATTGGAAAATATTTGAGAACCTCAGATAAGGATCTAAGAAGTCATAGTGAAGAAACCATTATCTAGAATTCACAAATCCCAGAAAAAAAGTTAAAATTCTTTTCTTCTTATGATTTTGATACCAAGTCCAGCTTCTTTCTCTCTTAAGAATATTTTCCATCCATCACTATCCTAATGTGTCCTCCAGACTTGGCAAGAGGGCTCTCTCTTCAGCCATACTTTCTAGTCCCCTCACCCACAGCTCCTGTGCCAGAACCAAAGCCGGCCCAGCATGGATGGGCTAACCTGAGACAGACCAGAGCCCCTGGCCCCAGCTTGACTTCTCTGCAGCACACTGAAGACATGGCAGCCTGGAGAAAGCAGGCAAACATGTAGCAGAGCTAATGGCAGACATGGAGGGCTCAATCTGGAATGATGATTTGAAAAGATCCAAGGTGGAGAAAGGGCCAGGCCCACTGCACTGCATCCTCTTTGCCTGCCTATGCAAGGGCCAAAGGAAAAACTAAGAGTCAGATACTAATGTTATTGAGCAAATAAGCTTGGCTGAGTCCAAAGCCAGGCTCAAAGACAAAGGGAAATGGAAGTGGTGGCTGTGACTAGGAGTGTACCAAGGGCCAGAGAGGGAATCTTGGTATTGATGAATTGGACAGTCTGCAGCCACAGACATCCCTGGACATTAACCCAGTGGACTGAGAGCCAGCAACCCAAGCTGGAGGTATGGAGAGAGAAATTGGGCCTACACAGGTCTCTTCAGAAACAAGTGGGGGCGATGGGCTGGGTATGAGGAAAATCAAGGCAGCTACATCAAGCAGACCCTGTGAGAACCTCAAGTGTTAGTGGGCCCAGCATCCTTACACCATTCCCAGGGAATGGTACCCAGGGCAGCTTTGATCCCTGCAGCATGAACATCATCACAGTGGTGAGTAGACTTCTGTCCAAGGAGCCAGCACTTCTCCTCTTCTGAGGCCTCATTAAAATGGACCCACCCTCCCCCCACTCTTCCTTATGCCACATCCTGGATTTTCCTCTGCTCCCAGCTTCCCTAGGACACCCCACCCTCACACTCCCTCTATTCCTCAGCCTACCGAGATCAAAGCTCAGCCTTCCTCTACCCTGAATCAGAAAGTGGACAAGTTACCTCATTCAAGCCTAGAAGGTCAGGCATGAACACTCTTTGAAGGCTTTTCCTTGACAGGCCTGTGTTCTATTCCTGACTATGTAACCTGGAGCATTTACATCATCTCTCTGTGCTTCATTCCCGGAAGAAAGTGAAGAAGGTTTCTGCCAGCCCCTGTGCTCTGATTCTTCTCTCCCTTGCAATATTAGTAGGGCTGGGGTCTCCTGCTTTCTAGACACTGAACCAAGGAGACTGTGAGGCAATTGAAGTTCAGAGAGGTTAAAGTGATTTCCTGAGATTGCACAGCTGGATTTAGCTGGGTACATAACAGCCTCAATAATCATTGGTTGATTTGCTACAGATGAATATTCTAACAGTGGAGAAACTCAATGGGGTCAGCTGGTTGAAAAAGTTCAGGGATCTAAGGCCTGGGGCATTAGTCATGTTTCTCCCCAAAGCCTGCTGAGCCTAGTCCCAGAGTCTTTGATGACTGCTGTGCACACATCCTATTCTCCCTCTATCCTACTTGGAAAAGCACAAGCTAAGCAGATTCCCCACTAACAACAGCAATGGGAGGGGGGCACTCTCTACATTGCCCTCTGGGGAATTCCAGCCCTGCAAACACAGCCTCCAAGTCCTAGTACAAGGCCTTGATCCCTCCTTCATGGAGAGATAGGCAAGGACAAATCACCCCAGCTCTCTACAGCAGGCTCTCACAGCCCAGAGCTTGGGGCAGAGCCTAGGGATGGGAGATGCTAGGTACCCTGGGCACTGGAGCCAAGAACCTCATTCAGGGGAAAGTGGCCTCCACCATGTTTGGGCCCCTGCTTTCGCCTGTTAATTGAGATAATGACCCAATCCCAGGGCTACTTCAGCTTGAAAGGGGTTTGAGATACTGGTATGAAATGTGTTAGGTTCAATACAAAGCACAAGGCAAGCTGTCCTGGGAGTGGGAGGCCTGGCCTTGGGCCTTCCCCAGCCTGGGTGCTGAGTCACTTCCTCCCTCCTGGCCAGATGGCACCTCTGCAACCCAGAGACACTGAACTCTCAGCTGGGGTGGGTGAGGGGACAGTGTGTGCAGGACACAGGCCAAGCATGAACCTCAATTCACCACCAAAGGGCCCCAACCTGGGAGAGAAGTGAGGTGTGCTGGCCTTGAGACTGGTGTGGATGCATTTATAGCTTCATGACTCTCCTCTGAACATGACTGGGAGAGGGAGACAGCTCAGTAAGGAATATCTTTTGGTTACACTTAAAAAACATGAGGAACAAAGCTGAAGAGGTTCCCCGAGGTCTCAGAGCACATCTGAGGAAAGAGCAAATCAGAAGCCTCTGGGTTCCTGCATCCTTCCCAGTGGGCAGCCAGACCGCACTCACTCATCCTTTAAACCTGAGATTCTCCTATGAGCTTCATAGCACCATGCTTTGTTTCAGGGGGTACGACAGAAGCACTGACTCAGGCTTTGTCTTCAAGGAATTTCTTCTCCTGCTCAACTAATAGCTCTTTAGCACCTGGATGGATCACTAGATATTTCAGGGTGAAGAAACAAAAGTGAGTGAGGAACAACAGAATGAGGTCTTCTGGATGGTCAGAGGAAGAAGTGAGAGCCAACAAGGAAAGGGTTCCAGTTTTGGCTTCTGCCAGTGAATTAGAAGTACAAACTCCTCCAGGTAAGGCTCCTCCTGCTGTTCTTCCGTTGGCCTTCATGAGACAGAGTACCCCAAACTAGGTGGCTAGGGTTCCCTTCACCTGGTGGACCTCCAAGCTTCCCCCCTGCCCCGCGGGACTGGAGTTCCATTCAGTATTCAGACATAGCATTCCAACATGTAGATAATAGGACCCACTCTTGGCCAGTCCTGTGCGATGGACAAACAAGACATGATTCCTGCTTCAGGGTAAAGAAGAAACATATGCAGCCAACCAGAATGAAAGGGATGTGAGATGACATAGGAGACCCAGGTGACGTGCTGTGTGGGTCCGGGAAACGAAGCATTGATTGGCTGAAAGCATATACTCACTTGTACTTTGGAACAAAGACCTTCCCCTTTCCACTGCTTAGGCATCTCCCCCCAATTCAAGGCCTACTGTGTTATTTCTTAAGTTAGCCAGGCCTAGCTGAGCTCAAATCAAGCTCTAAGCAGGTTCTTGTCCTGAGACCTTTCTCATGCCTGGAAACCTGAGAACTAGGAATGAAAACAACACCAGCAGCCAGTGGGTTATGAGCTCATAAACATGAGGTCTTAGGGCAGCTTTGGCCCAGAGCAAGCATTTCAGGAGTCCTGGTCACCACAAACCTTACCCTGGTGCTTTCTAATCCACGCTGAGAAGTTTGGTATGAACTGGGAAGAATTCTCCAAAAGCAAGGGCGGTTAAAACCCAGAACCAAAGGGCCAGGGAGGTTCTGTAAGGATTTAAGGAGGGTGGGGGGGTGGGGAGGGCTTTAATGCTGCTCAGTTGTTTGAGGTGGCTTGGGTGGAGTCTGGTCTGAGCAGGAGGTCTCTGCAATGATTTCTCAGGTTTCCTCCAGCTGGGCAGATCTGAAGGCTGCAGGGAAGGCACAGAACTGTGTAGGAGTGTGAGAAGCCAACGAAGATGGGTTTGTTTTTCCTATTTTTCTGGGCTGGGGCTCACTCCTTCTGGCACTGGGCCTTCCTGGGGCTCCAGCTCCAGTTTGTTAGTTTTAACTGGAACAATTTCCTTTGAACTCAGTTTGAATTAGCATCACCATGGCAATGGACCCAAGTTTTCACAAGTCGACCTGGTCTTCACCCCTTCAGCAATTAGCTCCAAGGAGAAAAAGCAGAAGGAGAAAGAGGGAGGACAAAAGGGTGAGGGCAGTGGGAGAAAACACAGAGGAAGGGAAAGGGGAGAAGGAGGAGGGAAAAGAAAAGAAAAAATAAAGGAATAGGGGAAGGGAGCTGAGGGGGGAATGGGTGAAAGATGAGGAGGAAGAAGCAGAAAAGGAGGACGTGGACAGAGGTAGAGGGAGGAGGAAGGAGGTCAGGAAATGGAGGAGGAACATTCTGACCCACCAGCTTAGCCAAGGCACAAGACAAGCAGGGGACAGAGTACACCCCCCACCCCCACCCCCCACCCCTTGCACCCACTGCCTTTACCTCTCCAGCCCTTCCCATGGCCTCACCTACCCAGGAAGCGAGAGAACTGAGCACCAGACTTTCCACACATAGTCTGGGAGAAAACATGCACTGTTAGCACTTTCTCAGGGAATGCCCAGGAGCCCAACTCCACAAGCGGTTACCACCAGGCAGCAAGCCCACTTTCAGTCTCTTCATCCTGCAGGGACCAGGCTGGTAAGAGCCAAGAATAAGGTTTTGGAGCCTGAGAACTGAGGAGGGGTCAAGAATGCCCTACTTACTTGCCCTATGACCTTGGACAAGCCACCAACCTCTGTAAGTAGCAGTGGGAGGGAGGGGCAAATGAAAGGCTGCCCTGGTTTCTGTGGAGTCACTGCTTGCCTGCTTTTTGGCTCTTACCTGTCCAGGAGCTTCAAGACAAAGCAGCAGCTAGGTGATATAGGTATGGTCCTTGAGTTCCCAAACACTAGCACATTGTCTAACACACAATAGCCAGGCAATAAATATTTTTCAAATGAATGAACTATTGTTTTTTTAATGGTTGGTAAAAGTGGGAAAAGGGGAATAGCAAACCAGAATCCTCCAGAATTTCATGGAATTGAGGATCTCTCTTTCCTTAGGACTGTCTATCCCCACCTCTTCCAGAAAGCCCTCAGGGACTTGCCATTCCTCCCTCTACCTCTTCAGATTTCTCACCCCTGGGGCCTTTGTCATTATCTCCAACACCAGGCAGTGTAATCACTGATTCACTCATCTGTTTTCCCTACGAGGTGGGACTCCATAAAAAAGGACTATGTCTTGTTCTTCAGTTCCTTGCATGCTCCAAGCACCGAGTTAAAGCTCGAAAAATGTTTGTGAATGCACAAAACTGAGTATTTGTGGAATGCCTGGGCCATCACTCATTTGTGTCCATTGCAGGGCCAGGTGTCAGGCTTTCAGAGGCAAATAAAGGCAGTCGCTGGGAAACACGTGTTAACAGGTCTGGCAATGCCGCATGACAAGTGAAAAACAGAAGCCATGAGAAGATGGGATCACAGGGATGGGGAGAGGGGGTCTTCCAAGAACCTGTCTGCTCAAAGAAGAGCTGCAGAGAGAGGTGTTTCCTAGGCTCTTTGGGGCACAGAGCATTTGAAGAAATAGAAAAACAGCATCTGTCTATTCTCAAAGGGAGTCAGAGGATGGGGAAAGATTCACAGGCAGGAGGGAAGTGATGGGTTCTATCAAAGACTAGTGTGGGACTTTCTAGATGACCCTGAAGGAAGGACCCAGGCTAGAATATGTGTATTGTCTTAGGACCAAGAGTGGCCTGCTGGCATACCTGTTCATGCGTTTGTGATTTCTTTTTGTGTCTCCTGGGTTGCAGTAGACCCCCGACCTAGCAGAGTGGCATGAGTTCTGTGGGTTCAGCCATGGTCCACCACTTCTTAGCTGGCTGATGTGATGTGATGTTAGGTATTAGCGAGTTGCCTAACTTCTCAAGATCTGATTCCTCGTCTATAAAGTGAGGATAATGATAGACCCGGCCTCATTTGGTTTTCATGAGAATTAAACCAGGCACTGTTTGGGAAGCACTCAACACAGTGCTCAGTGTGCCCAGTGAGAGCTCAGTCAGTGTTGGTTTGTATCATCTAGCATCCCTTTTGAGTCTTGTTTTTCCCATGTGTAAAATGGAAGTAAAATCCCTTGTCAGCATCTTCATTTCATCCACCCCTCTGCCTCCAAATAAATGAGCACCCTTTCTCTTCGGAAGATCTCTATCCAGGTGACATCATTACAGGTGACCCTTGAACAACACAGATTTTTGAACTATGCAGGTCCACATACACACAGATTTTTTTCAATAAATACTGTAAATGTATTTTCCCTTCCTTATGTTTTTTTTTTTTTTTTTGCCCCCGCCCCCATGGATTTTAAGCCATTGTTTCTCAGTCTAGTTCTAGGGCGCAGCTCCCTGGCCCGTGATGGTATTATGAGCCTTGCACTCCCCCCGGGCTGAGGCAGTCAGTTGTGGGTCGTTGGTCAGCCACTCACAGCAGCTCTCCTCAGCTGTTGGCCACTCACGATGGCTGCCGGCTACTTATCCAGCTGCCGGCCAGCGCGGGCAATTGCCGCTCACAGTAGCACACAGCAACCCACCACAGCTCACACCAAGCTCAGGCTGTTCATGGCAGCCCAGCTCCAGGGAGAGCCGTTGTTCACAGTCTTAGCTGTAGAGGGCGCAGCTCACTGGCCCATGTGGGAATCGAACCTGTGGCCTTAGGCAATAGGAGCTCAGCGCTCCAACCGCTTAAGCCATTGTACCGCTCCATGATTTTTCTTAATAATATTTTTCTTTATCTTACTTTATTGTCAGAATACAGTGTATAATCCATATAAACAAAATATGTATTAATCGACTTTATGTTATCAGTCAGGTTTCTGGTCAATAGTAGGCTATTAGTAGTTAAGTTTTTGAGGAGTCAAAAGTTAAATGTGAAGTTTCGACTGTGGGGGTCAGCACCCCAAACCCCATATCATTCACGGATCAACTATATTTCCATGTGTCCTAAGAACCCCACTTCTTTTCCCTTTCTTTCCCCATTTCTCACTTTTGGCTTCTTCTACTTTTCTCCATTTGCTCTTAGAACCTCCTTCTCCAGCCCTCAGCACTCCTCCTCCCTGCTCTTTTCCCAAGTCCTGCCTAGGGCCTCTCTGGCTTTCCCTCCCTCCTCCCTCCTCCTCTGCTGCTCATTATAAAAAACAAATCTTTCTAAATACGCCAAAAATGCACTCATCCCCCAAGGACCCTCGTTCAGCACAAAGGGCTGGTTCTTCCGGCTGCTCCATGTGGCCTCCTTCTTGCCTTTGAATTATGGCCTCATTCACATGACTAGAAGGGCTAACTAGGGATTTTCCCATGTGGCTGGGTGGGGAGGAGGCTGGGAGGGCCATGAGCTGGATGAAAGATCCTGGAGACAAGCAGCTTAGAGTCTTCCCAAGGTTTGGTTTTTCTTCAGAGAGAAAAAAAAACCTGCTTACTTGGTGTCATGAATAATTCCTTGAAACCTGAAGAATTCTATCAGAGTTGCAGGAAAGATTCAGGTTAGAAATCAGGAAGACTGTGCAGACCAGGACAGCCACCGTGTGGAATGTTCTGGTGGACATGAAGAGCTGGCCTTCTTCCTGGGGTGAGTTGGGAGCCCTTTGCCATGGAGGCTGAGGAGGGGCTCCATGATTCCTAGGAGGCCCCCTGGATGAGAGCTGGGATTCTTCAGGGGGCATCATGCTCCCTGTGCTCCGCCCCCGCCCTCCCCACCCTACTCCCACTCCCACCCAGTGCTCTCTGTCCACGTTCCTGGTCCACTGGGGCACTGATCTAGACAGTGAGCCAGGATGACTTGCTCCTGCAGAGAAACACACACACACACACACACACACACACACACACACACACCTGACACATTCAGGACTAGGGGAAGGGAGACTGGGGCCGAAGAGGGGAACATTCAAGGCCTTTCAATCCCACAGGAATCCAGACTCTCATAGAGGCTCAGGGACAAACACTACCAGCAGAGCTAGTGCGGGGTCTCTGACGGCTCTGCCCCAGGCTGTGGCATTGCCTAGGCTGGAGAGAACTGGTGGGAGAAGGCCTTTACCTCAGCATTCCCTGTTCTCATGTCCTCCCCTGATTTCTGAATTTTCCAATATCCTTCCTGCATTTTCCCTCAACAACCTCCCCTCCCTTCCCCACCCCACCCCCACAGCAGCTGGGCTGCTGGAAGTTGATGGTGTTCCTGAGTTAATCGAAAACTCCTGTACTTTGCCCTTGAATTAAGGCCATCTTTCCTTTGTCCCAGGGCAATGGGGTCAGCTTGCTCTTTTCTGGCTTCTACAATGTTGCAAGAGTAAAGGGGCAGATGGGGGAAGGAAAAGGAAATTAAAGTTTATCAAGGGCCTCCTGCTATTATCATGCACTGGGCTGAGTGCTCAGCAAACACTGACCTCACAACTGGGTCTCTATTTTGCATTTAAGAAACTGAGGTACAAAGCCTTAAAGAAACTTACTCCAGATCTCACAGATATGAAATGAAGGATGGGAAATGCCTCAAGGCTTCCAGTGGAATTTTGAGGGGGTTTCTAACCGATGATTGAATCAGAAAATTCCATGATTGTCGAGTATGGACAGAAAGCTGAGAAAGCTGGGAAGTTCCAGGTTGGAAAGAAGAGCAAGAGTCTAGCAAGGGTCTGCATACAGCCTGGGCTCATATGCAGAGGGAGAGCCCCAAGGGGAATTGGGAAGGCCCATTAAGCTAGATATTCCTTTGTACCCAGAGGCCACCAAGACAGTCCTGTGTATGGATAGAGGGGTTAAAGAACACCCCAAGCCCAGAACACCCCTCCAAGAGCCCTGGAGAATTCTTTTCTGGCCCAGAGAAGATCAGGACTTTGGGATACATTCCTGGAAAGGCCAAAGATATAGGTCTCATCCCCATGTGGTCCAAGTAGGACCTTAAAATGGGTACCCAGCAAACAAGGTGGCTTGGGAAGCACAGCACTGTCCCTGCTTCTTCCACACCTGTTCCCCTGGCCACCTACTCACAGGACACCCTGTAGCACACTAAACTTTTTCCTCCTTCCCTCCTAGGCCCAAGTAAATGTCAGTTCTTTTTGCTTCCTTCCACTTTCTATTTCCTACTCACTTTTTCCTCTTTCTTCTGCCTGCCCCTCTCCCCCTTCCCTACCACCATCTGCCCTAAACAGCAAATTCCTATCCTGACCAGGAAGATTTGCTGGAATCTGGGAAGCCTGGTTTGGCTATGGGGGAAGATGCAGTAACTGCAGATCCAATAATAGGCCTGAAGGAATGAAGGAGGCAAAAGGAGGGGTCAGTAGTGAGGACAGTTGAGTTCCTGGCATGGGGAGGGGCCCCAGAACCCAGGGGGAGGGGCCCCAGAACCCATGAGTTTTCTGGAGAGATGAGGGATGCAGGAATGGGAGAGGCAGATCAAGATAGGGGATGCTCAGGTTCCGGCCCTGTCCTACAGAGAAGGCACATGGTAGTAGGGCAGCCAGGGAGGCATTTCCACCTACACCAACCAAGTCCCAGCTCAACCCACCAGGGTGTCTGGTTTAGGCTGAATGGAAAGCAGAGAAGAGGGCCTGAGCCAGAGAGAGACTGAGAAGTCAGCAGCAGATGGGCAGCCCTGGACCTCACCAGACATGGCAGCCACGCTAATGCAGTGTGATCACTCCGGGTCCGCACCCTCTCCAGGTCTGTGTCTAAGAATAATCTGAAGCCCCAGCAGCAGGCTGGCTGGCCACCTTCCACCACCAGCCCAGGTTAACCCTGGCACAGCTGGCAGCTTCCTCCTGTTTCAGCACATCCAGTCACAGTTCCTAGCATCTCAGCACACAGTGGCCTTCCTCTGCCTGCCTACCTTCCTTTTCCTCTTCCTCCTGGAGTACAGACCATCCCTTCCCCAGTTTCCTCCACATGCTGCCTGTAGTCCTCCCAGAGAGCCTGGAAGTCTTACATCGCCAGATGGTCTGGGAGGGTGGCCTGTCCTCAACCCAGCCAACCCTAGGGAAACAGGCATAGAGAGTCTAGAATGTTAGACTGGACAAGCCTCAGCAGTACACCAGTCCAACTTCTTTACAAGGAGACAACTGTGGACCAGAGCACACAGGTGCCGAGGGCAACTCAGGATCACCTGATGAGTAGGAGATCCAGTGCCAAAGAGAAGGTGAGTGGCAGTCTCTGTCAGGGAAAGGGCAGAGGATGGGGAAGGACAGGGATATTACAGGCTCTCCCAGGGGACAGCAGGCCTGTCCTGTTGCCTAAAGGAGCAGGTGTTTTCTGAGGTTCGGTGTGGGGCCCTGACTGGCTCTGTGTGGGTTTCTGTTGGTGGCTGGAAGTGAATCACACTTTCTGTGTGCTTTGCATGTCCATGCGCAGGTGTGCTGAATCATTTGTGTGTTGCCTTTTGTGTCTGGGGATGTAGGCATTACATGTGTGTGACAGACCTCAGGGTACTAGCCTTATGTGTGTAAGTGGGCTCTATATCTTGAGAAACCATGCTTGAGATTGTTCTCAGAATGTGCTGGCACACCTGTGTGCCAGGGACCGGTGAAGGGCTATCTATCTATAGAAACACGAACTCATTCTTCTCTGACAGTTGTGCTCCGAATCTCAGCAAACTCCAGTTCCTGAATTTCCAGCTTTCCCAGCTAAACTGTGCACAGATGTGTGCTGCTTTGCTGCAGCCATAAACAGACCTCCCAGGACTTTTGAGGAAATGTAGAAACATTTTGGTGTCTGCTCTGGGCAGTAGGAAAGAGAGTGGGATGGGGCTTGAGGATACAGCTTTAAAACAAATGGGCCTCAAGTCAAAGAGGAGCTGAAGAGCCAAGACCATTTTCCAAAGACAACGGTATGGAGGGGGAGTCTGGGGGAGGGGGGTCTCCTGATGGCTTCCAGTTGTGAGGTCCTCAACATGGCCCAGCTACCACCTGGGAGAGCTGCCAGGAATGTTGGACTCCCAGACCTAGGCAATTGCTGCTCCTCCTCTCCCCAGCCCCCTCTCCCTGAGGGTACAGGGTCCCTCAGAGGGTCCCGGGCAAGTGCCCCACTGCCTTTTGGGAGAACATACTTGCACACCTCCATACCCTCCCTACCAGAGCAGCATGCCAGGGGATGTACCACACATACACATGCACTCCAGCCACCACTGCTCCATTACCCACACACTGGACCACACACATGCACGTCACCACCACAGATCCACAGATACACACACACACACACACACACACACACACACACACACACATCCTATGCCAATATTTCAGAACCACAATCACAGATACCACACAAACAGCCTCACCACACACAGACTCTAAACCACATGCTCTGGCACAATGCACGCCCACTCTCATAAACAGAACAATCCTACACACCCCTTTCCAACTCTTCATCAAATTATGTATACCTGGAAAAATTTCCCCCATCCCCATACACAGTTCCAGACCTTTCCAAGCCAAGGAATAGGCATAATACTATTCTTAGGCTCCTTGTCAAAGCAAACTATTTAAAGGTTTAAAAGGATTTGGCCTGGGTTGTTTTAAGCGCCCCTCCCTCAGGGATGAAATCTCCCACTCAATTATGCCCCTTCCTCGTCCCTCTCCAGGGAATAGACATGGCTCTCTTCTCCCTGTTTGTTCTTTATTCTCTGAGATAGGAGAGATCTTGCACATCCAGCAAACTCTTAGGGAGCTATGACTCTGTGCCTGGCACGTGCTGCGCAAGTGTGAGGCACAGAGCTGGAAGAGATGCTTTCTCCACCCTTAGGAAGCTTACAGCTCAGCAGCAGGATGGGACACAGAATATACTAAAGCCACCAGACAGCCTGCCAGGAAGGGGAATGAAGCCCAGAGGTGGAAGAGGACACTGCCAGCCCCAAATGCAAGTGGGTTTCCCAGAGGAGAAGCACATGGGCAGGCGTTGGCCAATGGGCATCATTTACTTGTGCAGGTTGTGGGAGAGTGAAGCCAGAAGAATTTGGCTTCACTCCCACTCCACAGAACTCTCTAGCATATCACCCTGTTTTATTGTGTTCAGAGAACTTATCTGAATTTACCTTCCTTATTTGAATATCTGTTTTTATCTGTCTCCACCCCTATAATGTAAGCTTATTGAAAGCAAGTCTGTTGCACTTAGAACAGGGTCTGGTGCTCCTTAAATCATGTAAGTAAGGAGGGAGAAAGCCTCCTTACCCTGTGCTAGGGTATGGGAACATAGAGGTCAGTCTTGCAGGGGGAAGATGGTGGTGGGCCTTGAAGGCCAGGCTGAGAAAGGTCGACTGTAAACATCCCCCTAAGGGGAACTCATTAGGTTTTTGAGAGGGCACCAATGTGAACAGACCACTGGGCCCCTAGGGCCAGCTGTGGAGAATGCAAATTGCTTTTGACTGTGAGGCATCTGGGTCTCAGATGTAGCCAACTGATAGGTAAACTCTATGTAGTAACAGGATTTAAGTGTGTGACCTTTAGCATTATAGGTTTACAATATAAACCTATTATGGCATTATATAATGTTGGTGCAAAAGTAATTGCAGTTTAAAAGGTGAAAAATAATCGCAAAAACTGCCATTACTTTTGCCCCAACCTAATAGCTTACATTATAGGGGTAGGGCAGACAAAAACAGATCATCAAATAAACAAGATAGACTCAGATAAGTCTTCTCTCCTTAGCTTCACCCTCAGACCAGCCAACAGGAACCACTCCTAGATAGAGACAAGTTATAATGAAAAGTCTTGCTTTGAGAAAACACATTTCTATGGAGCAGCTACAGTACAATATGCATGACAGGAAAGTGGCTCAGTGCTCATCCAGTCCTGGGCTCCCCCTTCTCCCCTTTAGATTGTCGCCCCAGCGAGTGATCACTATCTCACTCCTACTAGAGACAGCTCACTTGATTTTAGGGCAAAAGAGATAGGTGGGGCTGAAAGGGAACCCTTTTGTGAGCTACCTGCCTACTTTCCCCCAGCCGGCCAGGATGAATGCCATGGTGAGGTTTCATTTAAAATTTTCTCCCATTGGAGGGAAGTTTGCGTTTTTGTTGTTGTTCTATTTGTTTGTTTGTTTGATTTTTAGTCTCAGGTATACAAAACAATGTAATAATTAGGCGCCTTCCTGGGTGGTGTTTGCTGAAGTTTTATTTGAGCAAACGCCACCCAGGAAGGAATGGAGGTGCATGTGGGCACCCCACGGCATTTTTAGCATGTTAACCTGCTGCTCTGTGTGTGCTGAGCTCCCTAAGGCCCAGCTATGTCAGCTGGAGCCATCTGGAGCCATCCGAAGACTCACCAGCCCTCCAACTCACAGTCCTAGAGCTGAAAGTTCCAGGGTTGCATGGAGAGGCTGCAGGGAGAGGCAGGGCTCTGGTTCTGAGTCAGAAGGAAGGAACATACGTTCAGGTCTTGACTCCCAGGGACCCCCTCTGGAGCAGAGCACCTTGAATCTCTGTTGGAGTAGGTGAAGTCAGATATCTCAGACTTCTGGAGAGAAGGGGCAGAATAGCAGAAAGGACCAGACCCAGAGAGACAGAATGAAGAGGACGGGAGTATGGCCTCTGGACTCAGAGACACAAAATTTCAGCCCAACTCTGCCACTGGCCAGCTCTGCTATCTTGGGCAGATCAATTCTGCTTTCTGCACCACAATTTCCTCATCTGTAAAATGGAGACAGTTGTCATCACTCCGCCTGCTTCAGAAGGATGCCATGGGGATCAAATGTCATGGGAGAAGAAAGGAATTTGTGCTGCACATGTGTGGAAAATGAGGCCATTCCCTTCTCCCTGGGGCACAGGATGTGGCAGCAGGGGGAACAGAAAGGACCTGCACTCAGAATTAATCAGGAGCCTCTTCTTTCTCGACAGCTGCCCAGGGTCTTAGTTCCAGCCCCACCATTCACTAGTTAGGTAACCTTGAACCGCACATCCCTGCTCTCTGGACCGTAGTTGCCTTATCTTTAAACTTTGAGTGGAGGAGCTGGTACTAAATGACTGCTAACCTTTGCATTTGTTCCCTGGTCCCTCCATCCTCAGATTCCAGAATTCTCCTTCTGTCCTATCTTACTCTCAGCCAAAGGGATCCTGGAGAAGAGGAAACTGGGCTCCCAGTGAGTGCATCCACTGGCTGGCAACTGAGAATGGCTGCAGATGGGGACAGAGGATGGGACTCACCAAGTGGCAGGGACAGCAAAGAACTCAAATGGAGTCTACAATCACTCCTTACAAAGACAGGCAAGAGACTGAGGCTTGGGGGTGCCAAAGTGGAGGCTCATTTTGTGCTACACAAAAAGACTTTTCATGCAGTCTTCATTCACCTGCTTCTGCAGCAAACACCTATAGAGCCACTATTACATGCTAGGCACCATCCTGGGCTTGGGAACACAGAAGCGAGTTATGTTCAGAACCTCATGGGTGACAGCAGGATATGTAAACAGATGGTTCCCACCCAGTGTGACAAGTGCTAGGAGAGTAGCCCACACTGGGTGTTTGGGGGCAAAGAGGAGGGCCTGCACCCAGCCATGTAGGACAGCTTTCTCTTAGACATTACAGTCAGCTTGCTGACATGATGGAAAAATACAGAAATTGCTTGGTGCCCAACAGTTTAGAGGGTGGTGGAGAAAAAAAATGCCTGAGAGAAAGGTTACTGGGTAGGATAATTAATGTTTTGCAAAGGAGGAAAATATAAGTGTGTGTTGCTCAGTATGCAAACACGTCCACTAACAAAACAGCTTGGAGAAAACAAACGGAACCACAGGATTTTTCTCACAAAGATATAGAAAAGAATAGGAAAGAAAAGGAAAAGACAGCAGTCACAGATATACCGCCTATGATGGCTGAAAGAACATTCCCTGCTAGATAGGGAAACCAAGGCCCAGTGGCAGGGAAGGGACTGCTGCAGCTCCTTCTGAGGGAAGCCCGAACCAGCACACAAACCCCACACTCAGGTCCTGACCGAGCTTGCCATTTCATTTCAAGGCACTCATCTAAGTTACTGAGGCAAGGGAATTTCTGCACACATTGGTCGGTCAAGCATTTTAAGAAACAAGAAATTTCTAGTTTCATAAGGTGCATTCAGCATGTGTTACTTCCTGACACCTGCCTTCTAACCCTGAGAATTCCGTCTACCTGGGGAAGGTTGCATTGTCTACAGCTCATGTTCACAGTGGAAGTTTCTACTTATATGAACTGTAAACATGTGTTCAGAATCTTCAGGCCACAGGACCGGCCCAAGTCAGCACTTTCTGAATTGGTGCCAAAGTTTGATATGACCTGCCAATCAGTGTTAAGCAAACTCACCAGAACAAAGGTGCCTGCCTGTCTTGCTTCCCAGATGTGATTCCAGGAGCATTGCCCCTGTGGGGGGTGGCTCTAACATTAGGCTCCCCTCTAGAACAGGTATGAGCCACAAGAGACAAAAATTTAGGAAGGGTCCTTTGTCCCTTGTCGTCTACAGAATGCTGAAGAGCTGGGGCCTGATGGAAAATGTACAAGACTCTGCAGCACCAAGCTGCTAACCTTGAACTCCCCTTCCTTCCTTGACTACAACTAGATCGACTCCATAATCCAGGCAGCGGTGAATCTTCAGCTGTTCAGGGACCAGCTGGAGCATCATATAAGCAAGAGAAGCCTGGGCTCCTTGCCCTTCCCTGGGAAAGGATTGGGCCTGGGTTTTGCCAACTAGCATGAGCAAGGGGGACCCCACTTTGTGTGCCTAGGGAAAATGGAATGCCAGCAGTCCCCCACCTCTTCTGTGGGGAGAAGTGTACAGGGTTTGCCAATGTGGCAAACCACAAACCACTGTCATGGGCTGGCAGCGTTTGTGGCTCTGGCTCTGGGACCTGTGGTCAGCCTGAAGTCTTCCTCAACTAGAGCTTCCTACTACCCCCTTGGTAATCAGAGATTGCCTCATGGGGCTGCTGTTCTCTCATCCTTGCTTCCCCCTGCATTTGCACCGTCCTTATAGATGTTTACATTTTTACTTGCACACGTGATAGGCTGGTGTTTGGCCAGCCAGCTCCTTTCCACTGTAGACCCCACAGGGGCTCCTCCACATTCTGTACAGTGGGAAGAGCTCTCTCAAGGTCAACATGGACCTGGACTAAAGTCCCAGCTCTACCAGGTACTATTTCGTCATGACTTCTTTAACCTTTCCTCAATAATAAAATAGCAAAAATATTTATTTCACAGATTTATTGTATTAAATGAGTCTTTTAAAAAAGCATCCTGTTGATGATAGCTCCCTTCTCTTTCTGTCTTAAGATCCTAGGAAATAGACTTTAAGAGATTTATATGCCCTTATTAGGGTGCTCTGTGGGGGGAGTGAAGGAAGCAGGATTGGGTAGAAAGAGAATTAGACTTTGATGCAGAGGCAATGAAGGCCTCAGCCAACACCATGGGGAGTTCTGGAGCTGGAGTGACCCTGCAGAGATGTCCCACACTGAGGCAAGGGGGCCAGGCCTTGCATCCCACATCCACCTGTCATTGGATGCACGCTATCCCCCCACCTCAGGGCAGGGCATGACCTTGGGCAATGCAGCTCTCTCCAGCTGCATTCCCTCCAGAGGGCAATTCTGCAGGGACAGTGCTGTGAGCTTCCCCAGTCAACCTCTGGGCAGCTGGGCAGTGAGTGTCTCCAGCCTAAACGGGGTTCTGGGTCATGCACCCCAGCATCCACTACTATAACCTCTCGTCTCTCTCATCCTACCCTAAACCTAATACCAGTTTCCAAGAAATGAGTTAAATTCACTCTACAAATGCTCTTCAACTTACGAGGGGGTTATGTCCTGATAAACCCATTGGATCTTGAAAATATCGCAAGCTGAAAATACATTTAATACATCTAACCTACTGAACATCATTGCTTAGCCTAACCTATCTTAAATGTGTTCAGAACACTTACATTAGCCTATAGTTGGGCAATGATCTTGAGTTTCATCTCAAGAGAAATTGCCGTCCTCATCTCACCAGAAGCAGGAGACACAGAAGGCAATTTTGTAGACATAATGGGGTGTGAAAACACAAAACACAATATCCAAACAATACTGGCAACACAGTACACTGTAGAGTATTGGTGTTCACCCTGCTGATCCCATGGCTCACTGGAAGCTGCAGCTCACTGCCACTGCCCAAGAGCATGAAAAGGTATCACACTCCATATCAACAGCCCAGGAAAAGATCAAAATTCAAAGTAAAGTTTCTACTTAATGTGTATCGCTTTTGCACCATTGTAAAGTCAAAAAATTGTAAGTTAAACCATCATAAGTCAGGTACTCGCTGTAGTAGAGAGGCCAACTGGAAATGGGAAACCTGTCGTTCCTCTTCGGACCCAAACTCTTACTTAGCTGTGTGGTAGGGTTGTGGGGGGCATAAATGCCATAATAAAAACTGTGAAGTGCTCTGAAACCTGTGGCATTATTATTACATGGTATGAATTCAGTCAATCCTAATTCCAGTTATTCTTTCTTATGCCCCATAACTTCAGTCCTCCCTATTAGGCTGTGTGTCATTTGTGAGGTGAGAAAAATGGGTCACCATAGCCACCCAGAGGATGTTGAAATTCTCTGCTCCAAGGCCTGGTGAGAAAGCTGCTGCTTACAGGGCTGGAAGGGCCTTGGGTGTGCAGGCAGCAGGTGTCTGAGCCCCTGGATGCTGTCTTTTGAGGGGCGATGGGCTCAGGCAAAGCTTTTCCAAGAGGTTGAAGAACAGTGTTGGGTCCCCAAACAGGAGACGGCAGGTGCAGTGCACTATAGGGCCTCCTTTGCTTAACCATGTACTGATGGTGAAGCAGGTGGCCCTCCTGGCCAGCTCCTCACCACCACTCCTGCTCCTGACCCTTAGGAAGTCTCAGCTGATACAGTCATCCATCATTAGCCTCCATCCCAGGCAGTGATATGTGCCCTGAAGCATTCTTTAAATTAGCAGGGCTGCCTCTACCCACACTGTGTTTGGCCAGTCCTCCACAGAAGCCAGTCATATTTTCTCCCTCAAGCCCAATTTTGAGCATCATTTCTGGGTGTTTTGAAGCCTGGTTATATAGCTTTTCTTTTCAACTGATTTTGTTGGACTCCTCTGCCTAGACCATTTCACCCAAATTAATTCCTTTTTTTTCCTTCCCACCCTCCTTTACTCTAAGTCTTTTTGGTGGGGAGGAGAAAGGGGGGAGCCCCGCAAGGGAAATTGAATTTCCAATATCAGTGCTCTCTATGGCTGAGGAGCTTGTTAAAGTACAGAACTGGCATTCCACTAAGGTTCCCGTACCAGTTCTAAGCACAATTGTAAATGTTGGCCTCTGAGTGTCCCAGGTGACTTGGAAGTCTGCACACCAGCATCTTGTAGCCTGCCTAAGCCACCCATTTGCTTCAGCTGCAGGTCTGAAATAGAGGAAAGGAAGCCTGAATTCTGGCAAGATCACTCTAGCCAGGAGCAGCAGCATCACCTAAGAACTTGTTAAAATGCAAATTCTCATGTCCCACCTCAAAGCTATTGAAACAGAACTCTAGTGGTGGGGACCCCACCATCTGCAACTGAACAAGCCTTCTGGGTGATTCTGACTCACACTAAAGAAGAGCATGCAGGAATTCTTCATTCAACCTTCAGGAGAGTATGGTTGGCCTGGAGCCTTCCTCAGCACAGGCTAGCACTAACATCACTGCCACCAGGTCTAGAGAGTAAAAGTGGGTGTGGCCTCCAGGTAGAGTGTCCTGGGAAGGTGGCCAGGAGGGAGTCCAGAAGGGTCCCAGGCAGGAGGTTCTGGAATGTAGCCCAATGTTCATAGGGACCGTGAGGCCCAGGCCATTCCATAGACCCCAAGGCAAAGAGGTGGTGCTTCTACTATATGTACCACCATCCACCTCAGAGTCAGCCTCCTATAAATGCTTCATTTCTCAAGAAAAAAACCAAAGCCCTGGAAAGTAAACTCACTTGCAAAAAGTCTCTCAGAAAATTGGTGGCTGAACTCAGACTCAGGCAGATGGGAATTGATCTGAAAAAAATGTCCCAGCTTCTGGGGTTACAGAGATTTATTGATTCATTTAATCATTCGACAAACAGCACCTACAGACTGCCAGATATTGTCACATGTTTATCTACACCAAGCCGGTGGGATGATTGTTTCCATTTTTCTAATGGAGGCTTCCAAAGGTGAAGTCATTCTCCCATGGTTCACAGCTTGGAAGCAAGTAGCGGAGTCAGGGTTTGAATCCATGTGGCCAGCTATAAGCACAGAGTTCGACCCATAGCTGATTTCTCATGGCCAATACCAACAGCTCCTCTTGTCCTTGGAAAAGCCCATGGACAGAGCTATGTCACCAACAATTTCCCCAGGGACACAACCCAGCTCTGCTCCCAGCGCAAGCCCAAGAATATGCAGAAAGGTCAGAGAATCAACTGGTGGGGTGGGAGGGGTGGGACACTTCACTAGGCTGAGGGCCTGCCTCAGGACCCCTACTCTCTCCTCAGATCTGTAGTCCCTCCCACTTCTAGTTAAGCACAGCCCCATTATTTCCAGACATCACATCTACTCTGTTTACATGTGTTTTTTTTTCTTTGCTTCTGCAGTTCTCCCTGGATGCATGCCCCCTTTCCCTGAATTTATAGCATCCTCCTGCAGTGGGGTTGATGTCACTTTATGAGAGTTACAGCTGCCTTCAACTGTGACTGCTGCATTCCAATCTACTGCCTGGCCTCCAGCAGCCCAGCAGGACTTCTCTCTGGCATGGAGGGGAGGCTCTGCTCCCTGGCCTGTGATTGGAGTAGAGGGTGGAAAACTTCAGTGTCCTCCTTATGCCTGGAGACAGCCAGCCCAGCTCTGACTAGGACTTCAGGATCCTCAATAGATCCTGAGCAACAGGAACGAGAAGAATTGAGGCAACAGGGAATATTAAGAATTGGGACAATGGGGAGCTGGGTGAAGCTGTATGTGTGCACAGAGACCTCTCAGTTTTCCCCACTCCTTCTCCCACGTGCACCCCTATGAAAACCAAAGTTCTGAATGGAAGGACCCAGGGCAGAGGAAGGTGGAGGCACGCACAGACTGCCTGTCGTTCTCTAGTTAAATCCAGATGTGGGAGGGAGAGAGGGAGGCTGGAAGCAGGCCTAGAGGGAGGAGGGGAACTGGGAAAGCATAACTCCCAGCAGGAATGCCAGAGATGCCCTAGAATCATTTCTGGATTTCAGTGTCCTCTGATTAGGGCCTAAAACTGTCAGCCCAAATTGGCCTCCGTTAACGGGGGTGGGGGGTGGGGGGTGGGAGATGAGGGTAAGGGGAATCGAATATATGGTGATGGAAGGAGAACTGAATCTGGGTGAAGAACACACAATGGGATTTATAGATGATGTGATGCAGAATTGTGCACCTGAAATCTATGTAATTTTACTGACAATTGTCACCGCAATAAATTTAATTAAAATAAATAAATAAATAAATAAATAAATAAATAAATAAATAAATATGAGGTGGTGTTGCCAATGGCTCAAGCATCTACAGGAAAACTGCTACCATTTGTATTATGTACCTCTTACTATGCAGCCAAGGCTCCAGTTATGTGAATTTTCCATCTGCCTAGCACCTCTGCTACAGACCCAGCTGTGGAGGCAAATGGCTGGCCCTGAACAAGAGACAGGGCTGTAGCATGGGTCCCAGGACATCGAACACAGTAATTTATTTAATTATCGCATCCCCCTGATGAGATAGGAATTATTAATCCATTTTACTGACAAAGAACTGAGGCTCTGTATTTTAAAGGTTCAGTCATTTGTGCAACGCCACACAGCCAGAAAGTGGCGGAGCCCATTCAGACTTGGGGTTGTCTGACTCCACTGCCCACGCTATACTACCCATTTTGGAGCTATGGCATTTGCTCATTTTCAAGCAAGTGAGAAGTTTCAGGGAGGCTGGCTGATACCATCAAATGGCCAAAGACCTAGAAATCTGAAGTCAGCTCAAAGTTGCCCCATAATCATGAATGGGAGGACCCAGGGCAGACTACTGGGGGCAAGACCTTGGCCATGTAAATACAATGTCCTAGCCAGTATCACCCTGCCCCATGCCCTACTGGGAGGTGGGAGTCATCTCCCCAATAGCTGTAGAGAGAGAGGCTAGCACTATCCAGGAGGGCACAGGGTGTAGATGCTCCTCGAAGCTGTTGAACCTGGAGAACAGAAGGGCCTGTCCCTGCCTTACCCCACTTCCTTGTTGCCTCATCCTTCCCAGGATCAGGAAGTTCATGTTCAGGCCCAAAGGAGCAGCTGGGAGAGGGAGCCAAGGTCTACAGCAGCATGGACACCTCCCTTGGCCAGCCCCTCTGTGGAATCCAATGTAGAGTGAACACCTGGCCCTGGGCAAAAGGCCATCACTAGGGTGGGGCCCCTGGGCTGTGTGAGTGCAAATGTCCCTGGAGAACATGAGTACTCAGACTGTGGAGTCAGGTGGCCTGAGTATGGCCCTCGTTCTGCCACACTAGCTGTGTGACCTTGGATAGAATATTATGCCTCTCTGTAAAGTGGGGAATTCAGAGTTCCTATCTCCTGGAGTACAAGTAGGTATTAAGTAAGATGTCATACTTAAAGCATTTGGGCCAGTGCCTGCTATGTAGTGAGTGCTCGAGAAATGTTAGCTATTATTGTTTTAGATTCCATTTCCTATGTGACTACCAATTCCAGCTTGTCTCCTCATGCTCATCATGGGTAGAAAGGTCCTTTAGAATGACAACATTGTTACCCACATCTCTCCAAACCTCTCATTTCAGAGACCAAGGGACCATAGAGGTATTAATTAGCAAAGCCTCAGGACAGGCCCAGGCGGTGAGGGAGTCTAGTTGACGTTAATTGGTACTATCAGATCTTTGCCCAGTCAGGATGGAGCAGTGCAGGCTACAACAGCGTCTCTGCCCTTGGGGTTCACAATCTGCCCAAGACTGCACCCCAGAGCAGCTGTGGTGGGTGGATAGGCAGGCAGCGCCTCCCCTTCCTCATCCTCACAGGGCCCAGGATGTGAGATGGGCAGGAGCAAGGCAGGGAAGTGGGAGGGATGGGCTACCATCTCCTAGTAGAGGGTCGGGACCATATTCTCAAGCTAACCAACACTCTTTGAGTGCAACCATAATGCAGGCACTTCAGGCATTATGCCAAGGATTGTGAGAGATACCACTCTCCAACAGTGGTTCCCAACTAATTTAGTGTGCCCAGGGAGCCTGTTTGCAATGCATAGTCCCAGGCAATACCCTCAATGGTGGAGATCCAGAGACCAATATTTTTCACGAGCACCCAAAGGGTTAGTGAGGCTGGTTTGCAGGACCATATTTTGAAGAACACTGGACTGATGTTATATGACCAATATTACGTAGTTAATGCAAAGTCAGGCACATCATGGGTATACAATAAATACTGATTGATGGAGCGAGTGAGTGAGCAGAATAGAAAGACTATGAATGGTTCTGTAGTGTTTGAGAAAAGATCTCCTTCCTCTAGGAATTCCCTCCCTCAGAGAAGAGGTGGGCCTTCATCACCAGTTCACTCCCTTGTGTGGTTGGGACCAGACTTTATTACTGAAAGTGAAAGTTGTTCTGGAGTTCTAAGGGAAGTTCTAGTCCACACAGGAGAAACCCCACAGAGTCTCTCTTCCACCTCAAATCTATCCAGAAAGGTCAGGAATCCCTCAGGATTCTATTTCCAGAAAAATGCAATTATATACAAAGGTTTGCCTATAATTTCTAGAGTTCTGGACCCTGAAGCTATCCAACAATAAGGATCCCTGCTCAGGTATTCTTTCATCTGTGAGTCAGTGTTCACAACAGGGAACTGGACAAAGAGGAAGGGGAAATCAGGAGGAGGGTCTGGGCAGAAGGGTAGCAAGTGTTCTGCCTTCTGAGGCAAAAAGCCAAGGTTTGGCGCTTTGATTATGTTTGCTCCCTTCTCTGTTCTCTGGGAGACCTAAGGGGCAATTGGACAACAGGATCAAAGCTGGGGACCTGAGGGACATGGGGCAGGAAGCAGCTGAGGTGTCCCAAGAGTGTCCCAAAGTGAGGCTCCGCACTCACTCCAGGACCCAGAGGACAGGGAAGGCAACAAGGAAGGGGAGAAAAAGAAGTTTTACTAAACTCCAGCTGGTGCAGGCACCCTGTTAATTGTATATCACATCACATTAGTCCTCGTTATAACCCACTGCAGTAGGAATTAACATCCCCTTTTCACAAGTGAGGGAGCAGAGACTCACTGTGAGGGGAGGGACATCATGGACCCAATTTTACACAGCCAGTAAATGGCAGAACCAAGATTTTAAAACCAGGCCCAACAAATACCAAAACCAAAATCCCCTCTAATCTATGGGACTGAAATGGGCTCAATGTCTACAAATCCACTCCCTCCCAAGGGACAGTTCCTGCTCTCTATCTTCCTCTGTTGCGATCAAGAGCCCTTTCGTAGGATCCCTCCTATTATTTGCAAGAAATGAAGAGTTTCTGAATGAGCAGTGAGGATTAGATCCCTTCCCCTCAGCCCTCACTCTGATGGCCTGGAACACATCCCTCTACCCCCACCCCACTCAAGGTCTTTGGTTTGAAAGCTGCTCTGGTCTCCTCTGACTTGTTCAAGAGCATCAAGGCAACTATAAGCACTGAAAGGGACTTTCAGGTCCCTGGCTTCCAGGAGGAAGCAAAAAATTATTTTTTTTAAATTAAGAGCTAGTCTCTGTGTAGATGACACAGATACTGAGACATTTACGGAATAGTAGGCAGAGCCAGAAGCCCAAGACCTTGGGGTTACAGTTGGGTTCTAGGTCTAGCCTTACTACTTTCTGGTATGACTTTGGGCAAGTACATTCACTTCTCTGAGCTCCAATTTCCTCACCTATTAAATAAGTAATAATACCAGCCTCCCAGAGATATCATAAGAATTAAGTAAGAAAATGTCAACTATACTTTAGAAAACAAAGGGAGAATTTGCTTACCCAGGGTCACGCAGCTAATTAGTCCAAGACTCAAAACTTTAACCCATGTCTCCTGGGTGCCAATCTCTGAATCTTTACACAATGCCTTCATTCTCTTAAAGGGTACCTGGTCAATAATTTGGGATTAATGAGTGCATAGAACTTTTTATCTTGCCCTAACAAGATACTTCAGTACTTTACTGCTTTGCTTTTTAGGAAAAAATACGTTTAATTGAAAATATAGAGATTAATATAAGTACCCATATAGTCACCAAAAATGGGGGGGGGGTGGAATTAAGAGAATGAATCCAAAGTTCCCAGGCTTACAGTAAGCAATTGATGAATAGTCAAATAGTCACCACTTCATTTTTAATAAGTGAGGTATTTAGGGGAAATAATTTGAAATTCCAAATAGGAAAAAATTAAATGAAAATAATTATTTTAAAAGCTGGGAGTTGGTTGAATCACCTTCTTTTCTCATCTATAAAATGGAAATCTTGCTAGTACCTACCTCAAAGTGTTGTTCAGGATGTGATGAGAATTCATGAAAAGTCTCTGACCTTCCCTAGAAGAATATTAGCACATACAAATGATTCCTGTCATTGATCACGCTTCTGATTTGCATAGGGACACTACATGCAGATCTGAGAAACTGTCCACACTGGGAAAAGGTGGAAAGCTGAAATTCAAATCAAGAAGATCTGTGTTGAACATTAGGAAAGAACTTTCTAGATGAAAGCTGGCTAAGATCCTGTACTTGCACAGTAGTAATTAAGTCCCCTCAGGACATTATGGGGTGCTTTCCCTTCACAAACATTAAAAGAGAGGTGAAACACTCTGTCTTAGGGACCATGGCCCTGGCTGGAGGCATGAACTAAAGTTTACGTCTGGGGTGGGGGGGTCAACCTTTGCAAAAAGCATTGTTATTATTCATATTATATCGACTCATATTAGAATCATATTCATATCTCCTTTTAAATCTTTTCTACAAAAGTATATAGGAAAAAAATAATAATGAATGATTAGACGAAGCTATCGACTGTTTATACCATGGCATGCTCTATAATTATTTAAGAATGACACGTAATTATGTCAATATGTGGAAATACATGTATGAAAAAATGTTGAAAAAAAAGCAGAACAAGAAACATAGTGAAGTGATAACTTCATAAAAGCCACAAAGCTCAGAAGATAATTTAGAATAAATATTAATCAAGTTTTATTTTCTCTCATGTAGCCTAAGGCCATTATATGCATTGAAAAAAATATATACAGAGGGTGCAAAAAATGTATGCACGCTTTAAGAAAGGAAACTGTATTAAAATTGTAATACTCGATATATACTGATAACAAAAGATGAACACAAGTCACGTTTGACTTCTGCAATTACAAGAGGTGCTCAAAGTGGTTACCATCAGGGTCCAGATACTTCCGATTACGGTGAACTACTGCTTGAGCAACGTTGACCAGTGTCCACTTGTACACATTTTTTTTGCACCCCCGGTGTATAATGAGATGAATAGGTGAAGCACAGAGGATTTTTAGGGCAGTGAAACTACTCTGCATGATACTATAATGGTGGGTACATGTCATTATATATTTGTCCAAACCAATAGAATGTACAACACCAAGCGTGAGTCCTAATGTAAACTATGGGCCCTGGGTGATAATGACATGTCAATGTAGGTTCATGGATTGTAACTATGCACACTCTGGCGGGGGATGTTCGTAGTGGGGATGCTGTGAGTGTATGGAGGCAAGGAGTATATGGGAACATTATACCTGCTATTCAATTTTGCTGTAAACCTAAAGTTGCTCTGAAAGATAAAATCTATTAAAATTTTTTAGAGCTCTGTTGGAATTATAACCACAAATATATATATATATATATATATATATATATATATATATATATATATATAATCATATTGTTTTTCCCATCAATAAATATGGTATATCTTTCCATTTGTTCAGTAAAATAAGATAAATCTTTTTTTTTTAAAAAAAGGCATGACAGTGACGGTGGTTCTGAGATCCCAATTTAGGAGAGAAGGTGTTCCCTTTTCTATTAGATAAGGAAGAGATGTGACCCCAGTCCTGGCCCCAACTGGGACTTCTCCCTCCTTCTCTGGGCAATGCTAGGCTCTTCCTAGAGTCACCTGTCTAAGTCCTAATGCTACCTACCAAATAGGAGTCAGAAAAATGGAGATGATAAAGGACCGCAGCAGCAACTGTGGCAGGAAAAGCTGATGGCTCTGGTTAGAAATGGCCTCTGTTCACGTGCAACTTGCTCATACTCAGCTCCTTGATAAGAAGGCAAGACTTCTCGTCCCAAACTATAAAACATACATTCATTTTGTAAGAGCAGTAAAAGTTGGGCTAAAAAATCCAACTGATTTTTTTTTTAGTTATAAATTCCCTTCAGGGTTTTACATAAAGGAAAGGATAATTACCCATGCAAAATGTAATAAACACAAGGCACCGAATCCTGCCAGTTCCCCTCCCCTTGCTGCAAGAGAACTAAGGTCTCTGCTGGAGCTAAGGGTGTAGCTCCGCAGAGCACGGGCAAGGCCCCTCTTCTCTGAGTGTCCCCCCGGTAATGGAATTGCTGGACCATAAGGGGACAGGAGGATGCTATCAGGGACAGACATCTGTGTCTCCCATGGTCTGTAATATGCTCTGTAACTTTTGTGGTTTTCCAGGAGCTGGGAAATGGCCTGAAGGTCTCTGTTGATGAGGTAGCCCAGCCTGCTACCTGGAGGGCCCTGTACTCCATGGACCACACAACCAGTAAGATTCTTAAGAGTAGGGAGCGTGCCTCAGATTTTCTCCCCCATAGCACAGTGCCAGGTACACAGGCTATAGAAAACCTCATTAATAAACACCCTCTGTGTACACAGTGCTATGCTGGGCTCAAGGCAAATAAAAAGATGGGCCAGATCCAGTATACCACACCTACAGCGATAAAATGGAAGCCCTACGTGGTGCCACAGAAGGAAGGTACGCCTGCCTTCACAATACTAAACTTCTAATCTGAGTGGTGCCACTCAGCTGGCTTCAGTTCTTTTGTACCTTCTGGCTCAAACACAAATGCTGTGAAATCATTATAGCAAAAGGCAGAGAGTGAAACTTACCTAAAGAGCTACCAAAACTGTAAGAGCTCCTCCCCCAGGCTTCCCAATCTCAATTTGCGGTGCCATCAAATTGCCAAAGCCAAAACCAGGGACTTGTCCTTGATTGCTCCCTCTCACTCACCCCCAAGTCCAAAGACATATGAAATCCTACTTCCAAAATGCAGCTGAAGTCCAACCCCTCTCTATATTCCCACTGCCACCACCTTGGTCCAAGCCACCATTGTTTCTCTTTTAGACTGCTGCAATCTACTTCCAGAGTGATCTTTTAAAAATACAAGTCTGATCATGCTACTCTCTTACAAAATAACTTCAGTGACTGCCCATTGCTCTTAGGATAACAAAACAAAACAAAACCCACATCCTCACATTGCCTGCAAGGCCCTGCATTACGTGGCCCCTGCCTAACCCTCCTGCATTATTTCAAGCAGTTCTCCACCTACATCATACCTCAGGTAGTTAGCAAAGTTTCTGGGGAGCCCACCAGACTCAGGCCACTTACACAAGCTGTTACCTTTACCTGGGACATCATCTTTGCTGATCAATCCTGATTCATCTTTTAATTCAGCCTGGATATCGCTGCCTTCCAAGCCCTCTCCTGCTAAGCTAGAGTCTCCTCTAATTCTATGTGGTACCAGTTACAATTGTAATTTGAATATTTGCTTTTGCACTTTTTTTTAACGCTTTCTCCCTTTGCAGCTGTAGATTTCATGTCTAGATAAGGATTTGTTACATATGCTTTGTTCCAGTGTCGTAACCACAGCATCTATAGTAGTACAGTGTCTGACTATAGATGAATGAATGAATGAATGAATGAAATGTCCAGGCCGGGGAGCAGGAAATGTCTCCTAGAAGAATTAGCATGGAGAGGAGATGGTTATGCTTGGAAACTTCAACAGTCACAGGGCCTGGAAATGAGCTGAGATGTATCCTCTCTTATAGTTCTGATCATTCAGGCTTCATTTTCCTTACTAAAAGTCATTGATGTAACCCAAATCCATCTAAACTTCCCCTCAGCCTGGTTTTCTGCCTGGGGAGAATGGCTGCTCACCCACTTGTCCCAGACTTTCTTTCTGTGGCACTCTCTATCCAGACCTGCTGCCCCTCCAGTCCACTTTCCCTCCATACCCTTGGATATAACTGAGTAATTGTGTGATGCTATAAAATTATTAGGTTGGTGCAAAAGTAATTGCAGTTTTTGCAATTGTTTTTAACCTTTTAAACTGCAATTACTTTTGCACCAATGTAATAATTTGCCCTTCTGGTTGGGCAGTAAAGTGACTGGAGCTTTGCAGTTGGCCTTGAGAGGCAGAGCACAGTACCCCCACCCATCCCCAGCTCCCTCAGACTCAAAGAACAAGTAGCTAGCCCTATCTGCAAGGTCCAGTAACACAGGGCTATAATAGAACCTAAGCCAAATGCCAGCCATAGAAAGAAACTGAAAGAAAAATTTTTCCACTGTGTAAGGACAAGATCCCTATCACATTTTCCCCATCTTCTGATAGAGTTCGCTGGCTCAGTTTCCCTTTCCACCTTCCACAGGACTCTGTCAGCACCTTTTTTCTTGGTAACAGACTGGGAGATGGTGTAGCATTTTTCTTCCTGCCAACTCGAGGCACACCAAGACCAAAAGGCAAACGGGAGGTGCCTCCCACTGTTTGGCTGCCCACTTCCCAGATTTGGGGGTATCAAGCAGCATAAAACTGGAAGACCTAAAAAGAAAAAGTCTTCCTGAATGAGTATGTGTGTATGTATGTGTGGGAGGTGGGTGAGAGGAGGAGAGGGACATGTTTAGATCACACAGGATTCAATATTTGATACAATGGGAAAAAATAAATAGTATTAAATAATAATTGCCATTATTTATTGGTCCTTTACTATGTGCCAAACATGCTACGAAGTGTTTTGTATTCAGTATTTCATTTAATTTTTGAAACAACCCAGTGAGATAAGCATTTATGTGCCCATTTTACAGATGGGAAATAGGCTCACTGAATCACACAGCTCATGAGTGTCCAAGCTCCAGGATTGAAGTCTTGATGCCCTTGCTTTGAAACAGTACTCAAAACTGCTTTCCTGGAGCTAGAGATCAGAAAGGAAAGGAAATTGGTTTATGGGGTGGCAGAGGGCTTGGGATTAGACATAAAGAATGTTCTGACAATGAGAGCCATTTGGTAGTAGTCAGGGTAATTAGGCTTGTTAGAACTCTTCCTCTGAGGGCCTTTACATTTAAGATGAATAAATGCTTCTATGCCTGGCTAGTTTAAGGGAAGCACTCTGTGTTCCCAGCGTGAGGCTGGCCTGTTTGAAATAACAGCTTCACTGGGGTACAAAATTGCCACACATGAAACCATTAGATTATAGGAGAAGATAGTACAGGATGTGTGCCAAATGGGGCTGCGAGAAAGCAAGGGCTATGGGAGACAGATGCTACTGTGGTTAAAAGCCAGAACTTTGTAGTCAGGTGGACTTGTGTTTGAGTCCCTGCTGGCTCTCCTGCTTGTATGACCTTGGGCACATTACTTAACCTCTCTAACCATAGGTTTCTTAGTAAAGAAGCTAAGAATAGAACCTACTTTGGAGGGTTGCCCTGAAAATTTAAAAAAGATGATACATGTAAAGTGATTGGCCCAGAACTTGGACATAATAAGGATACAATGAATGGTAGCCTCTATAATAATTGTTATTGTTGGAGTCCAGAGGTGGGAGAGAGCTGTACTGAGGAGAGCTGTACATCAGTCAGCAGCTGAGAAAGTCTTCCTGAGAAATTTGAATTTTGTTCTGGATCATGAAGAGCTGGTCAGGTAAAATCAAAAGAAGGGAATAGGGTCAGAGGTAGGGCTCACATAGTGGAGTAAGACTTCAAATTTTCTATCTTAAAAGAAAAACCCAGTTTAATCTATGCTTGAACTAAAAAAGAAAGTTGAATTATGGGGGATGAGGTGGTGGAAAGAGATGAAAGTTCTTTTATCCTTGTTAACAAAGCCAGAATTTGAATAGAAATAGAGACAGCTTCAGAGACCTATAAAAGAAATCAGGCACACAGGATTCTTTGCTTCCTTCTTCTGAGATCTCATTGGGGTGAAGGGGAGGGACATGGGAACATGGCTGGAGGCAGAGCTGATGACGGATGAGGGAAAGAACCTGAAACAGGGACATTAGGAAATGTGGGTAAGGCCCTGATGATTGTGTGGGCGACCTCACGTGGGAAGGCCTAACTTTAAAGCTGGATTGACATGGGTACCCTTTCAGACAGAGGGCCAGTTTTGAGACCTTGGGCATCTCTCTTCTTCAGTCCTGCTAGCTCAGAGTAGGAGGCCCTCTGGGAGCAAAGACTGTTTTGTGCTAATCCATTATCTCTGACAGCCTATTTATCTCCCTGATGTGAAGATAAACTCCTTAGGGGCCAGGATAGTTCTCAAGGAAAGATGCTATTTGTTTTAGACCCTCTATGCTTAACGCTCTGTCAAGTACCAACTATCAACCTCTTACATCAAGTATCACTGGGCCTTTGTTAAAAAATGCAAATTTTCATGTTTTTTCCCTAGGGAGTCTGAATGGCTAGATATAGGGACCAGGTAAGTGTTTATAACAAGCACCCAGGTGGTTCTTTTGGCAAGGCTAATTCAAAAAACATTGAGTTAGACAATCCTTTGAATCCTTTTCAGTCCTAAATTTAGGCAGCAGAGTTTAGTAGGAAGAACCCTGGGTTCTAGCAGTAGGAGGCAGATTTTGGCCCAACCCTAACCCTGCAGTCCATGGGTGTCTGGCTCTGTTATTGGTGCCCTCACAGTACCCGCATGCCTGGGTACTGGGTATCATCCTTGGGACTGATAAGACCTTGCACTGGGGGAGATCTAGAAGAGAAGGGAGCTGCAGCATAGAGGAGCATATTCATCTATCTGAAATCAAGACCTCAGAAAAAAAATTAGGGGGACCTAGATTGCACAGAAATGATAAACGGACGTCAGGGAATAATAGGTTCCAAGTATCCCCATGGGGCTTTCTCCTACATAGGATTAGCAAGACAAGGTAGGTCTCAGCAACTTCCACTATACACAGGGTGACACTTAGGCCCAAAGAATTTTTAAAACGTGGCCAAAGCACACAGCTAATCAAAGGAAGCAGGAATCCAGATCCCCCTGCCTTCACCCAGTTCATTGTTGGGTGAATGGCAGGGCAGTCCTGTTTTCTTGGGGCTTCTGGAAAGCCCATGATGGTCAAGCTCCAGTGTCCTGAGTCCTTGGATATTCCCCCGAATGGCCTGGAATCTAACATTTCCCCGGATTTGCTCAGCCTATTACTGAGAATGGGGAGAGAAAACTGGGGATCTGGAGAGATGGACAGGGCTGAGGAAAGGCCATGAATGGGGGAAGAGAAGGAAACTAGACTGAAAAGGGTAGCTGCACAAGGGGCTCAGAAAATGTGGGCGTTTCGAGGGCTGCAACCAGAGGGTGTCCTGACCTACCAAGATCTCATACATGAGGGAGGTCAAAGCAAGCAACAACCTCAGCTCCCCTCTCCAGACTAGGGAAGTCAAAAGGCTGAGCGCGAGGTGAGGTCTAATTTTGCAGAAGCTTTTTAGAGATCCGCTTTGTCAGAGAAACTAAAAGACCAAACAAAACCCCTAAAACGCTAAGCCCAATTATTTGATCCACGTGGCACAAGAAAAAGCCAAAAAAGGGGGGCGGGGTAAGAGTGACCCGTCCCGCCCCTGCTGGGAGGAAGGGATTTGCCGGGAGAGCCAACCCCTGACAAAGCCCGGTTGCTGACGGGACGCGGCAGGGAGGGAGGGAGATTGAGAAAGCCCTTTTCTCACACAGCCGCTGTGCAGCGGTCCCCTTTCCCCGCCCGGTTCCCCTGGCTGTCGCAGGAGTGCAGGGAGCCGCCGCGGGCCCTTTAAGGGCCGAGAGGTGCGCGGTCTCTTTAAGGCAGGTCCGGGTGGTTTCTGTTTTCTGAAGGAAGTGACGGGGGTGGGATTGAATGAAAAGTGCAAAACAGAGTCTCAGCGCCGGAGTCGGGGGCCTCGGGAGCCCCGGGAACGCCGTGTCCGCCTCAGGGCAGCCGGGGCACGCCGCGGAGCGCAGCTCACGTGCGTCCACGCCACTTTGCGGGCGACCGGCGGCTGAGCCCCCCGGGAGCCGCTCCTGGGCGCCCCCAACTAGCCACTAACTTCGAAGGAAGTTTGGCAGCGCCTCTCCCCGCCCGCACGCGGCGAGCCGGGGCCGCAGAGGGCGGCGGTGGCACACCGGGATGCGCCTGCCCGGCTGCCACGGGGTCCCCACGGCGTCCGGCGCGCTGTTGCTGCTGCTTCCTCTGCTGGTACAGCTACTGGGGGCGCCGCGCGGCGTGGGCGCGGGGGCAGGCGCGCCCGCCGAGCTGCGGGTCCGCGTTCGGCTGCTCGACGGCCAAGTGACGGAGGAGAGTCTGCAGGCGGACAGCGACAACGACAGCATCAGCCTCGAGCTGCGCAAACCCGACGGCACCCTCGTCTCCTTCACCGCGGACTTCAAGAAGGTGAGGCACCCTCACTTTCCAGGGTGGGACCTTCGAGCCTGAGTGCTCAGGCCTACAGACAGTAGACTGAGGCCAGGAGAAGGACCCGACTTACCCGTGGTCACTCTGGGCTCTTCTCTACAACTCCGCTCCTCTCTTCAGCGCCCAGACCCGGCCTCATCATTCTCTCCGACGAAGTCCTCTGCTGTCCCCTCCGTGTCCCCCTTCCAGCCTTTCACCTCTTTGCTCTGGGTGCCCAGGCTTCATCTCACTCCCTGACCAGCCCTTTCCTCACTTCCTCTTTCAACTCTCCAGAGCCTCCAGGTGCAGACACTCCTGCAAAACCCAACATTAATGACCCTGACTTCCTCATGGAGTAATTTATGTCTGCTCTTTAAGAAAAAAGTACGGGGCTAGGAGTCAGAGGTCCGGCTTCTCGCTGTGTAATCTAGGGCAAGTCCCTTTCCTTCTCTGGGCCTCTTTGCCCACCTCTGTACAGAACAATGAAGTGGCTCTAGGCTTTGCAGCTCTGACATCTTGGAGTCTGTGAGCCTCCTCTCCTTCTATTTCACTTTCCTGGGCTGGGGGGAGAGGGTGCTGGGCAGAGCTGACTGCCCCTGGTTTCTCCCAAGCTGGGGAGAAGCTACCTCTCCTTTCTGGTCGGGAAAGCTGGGAAGCTTGCAGCAGGAGGACCTGGGGAGAGGCCCCAGATAAGGTCCCCATGCTCTGAAATGCCAACCGGTATGCTATCAGGAAGGAGGGCTGGCCAATCTCCACATTTTCGCTCAGATTGTGGGAAGGAGGCAGAGATCAGCCTCTATTCAGTGTGTGTGTATGTTGCAGAGGGAACCAGAAGGTGGACCTGGACCCCAAGGTTGGAGGGAATGGAGAGTGGAGATGCTGGGGGTTTATCAGCAAATGGGCCTGGAAGGGTGGTGAGTGACTAACAGTGACCCTGCAGCAGGAATCCTGGAGGAAAAGAGGGTAGGTGAAGTGTAGGTACTCAAAGGGAGTTTCCAGGTCTCCTACGCCATACCACTAGCCCCTCTCTTGTTAAAGAGACTCTGTCTCTGAGGGAGTGGAGAGATGAGGCCGATTAGATAGCTGGGCAGCTGGGAGGAGCCAGGGCTATGGGACCATTGGCTGAGCCGTCTCTCTCCTCCCTGTTAGAGTTTTGGAACTTGAAAGGAGAGGGGGCAGAGTTTGGGGAGGCAACTAGGGACCTAGCAAAACTGCCATAGATAGCATGGAGGTGTGTGTGTGGGGGGAATCCAATGGACAGTGAGGGAGGGCTTCATTATTGCTCTGTCCCAGGACTGCTGAGTTGTCATTGACATGGGACATACAAGGTCTGACAATTAAGTTCGCAAACTTGTTGCAACGATGTTGCTAACCTTTTTTGATATCAGAGGGATTATTCACTATGAATTTGTACCAATTGGACAAACAGTTTACCAAGTTTACTATTTGGAAGTGCTGAAAAGGTTGTATGAAAAAGTTAGATGACCTGAACTTTTCACCAACAATTCATGGCTCTTGCATCACGACAATGCACCAGCTCACACAGCACTGTCTGTGAGGGAGGTTTTAGCCAGTAAACAAATAACTGTATTGGAACATCCTCCCTACTCACCTGATCTGGCCCCCAATGACTTCTTTCTTTACCCGAGGATAAAGGAAATATTGAAAGGAAGACATTTTGATGATTTTGGGACATCAAGGGTAATACGACGACAGCTCTGATAGCCATTCCAGAAAAAGGGTTCCAAAATTGCTTTGAAGGGTGGCCTAGACACTGGCGTCAGTGCATAGTTCCCAAGGTGAGTACTTTGAAGGTGACTGTAGTGATATTTAGAAATGAGGTATGTAGCACTTTTTCTAGGATGAGTTCACGAACTTAAGTGTCATACCTTGTAGGTGGATATGGGAGGTGGAAGGAGGGTGAATGGTCACAGATGGGAAGACTTCGTGGCCCTTCCTTACTCAGCAGGCCCAGCTAGGTTCGACACAGGCAGGGCCAGGTAAGTTTGTGTGTGATGGGACAGAAGCTGATGGGGCCACAACACCTCCTGCTTTCCCACCTAAACTCCAGGGGAATTTTGTCAAGTATGTTCTTTTCCCAGAAAATCCAAATAGTAGCTGGATCTCTCCGGAGGCAGTCATCTAATCTTCCCTCTAACCTTCCACTGAAATCCTTTGCCCTTGAGAGTGAGCCTCTGGGTAGGCTGAACCTCCCACCTTTCTGCCCACTGCCCATTATTCTATGGGTTGGAATCCTGGAGAGAGACTCCAGCATCCCTGGGACCTCTCCAGCAGCCAAGGTTGTGGCTAGGACATCAATGAAAGAGGCAATAGGTAGAGCTAAGCTTTTACAGAGTCTAGCTGCAAGATGAAATATTTTATTGCTCTACCCTGATGGCAAGGTGAGGGGAGAGCTCAGATGGCAGTGGGGTGGAAGACTGGGGATTGGGGCTGAGGGCATAGTGGGAGGGCTGACTGCCCAGTTAGAGATTCCATTTGTTGCTGATTGCAAGAGCCCCACAGCGGCTCAAACCTCCACCCAGATTTCTGAAGACTGCTTTTCAAGTTAGCCTCTGACCCAGAAGCTGGTGTTTCACACCTGCCCCTGGCATCTCCAATTTCATCAGCAAGGGTGGGAATTGGGAGTGGAAGGCTCAGAAAGGGAACCAGCTCTCCAAGTTCCCTCCAGCTCTCTGTTTCTCAGTTAGCCTGGGGCAGGGTAGAGTTGGGGAATGCCCAGGTCGGGTGGAATAGCCTTCACTCCCAACCCAATCCAAATCCTCCTGAAGTGGAGCTCCCCATTTGTTGCCCACCCAATTCTCAGGTCTGGATGTAGCGTTTCTTTTGTTTCATGTACCAAATCCATTTAGGGGTAGTTTGGGAAAAGTCCTTAGTCTGCTTGGGAATAGTCACATTTACCATTTTATCACATTTGGGAGACAGTCCAGACTGAAATGAGACAGACCTGGTTTAACCCTGGGCAAATAACTTGCTTGATCTCTGTAAGCCTTCATTTCTTCATTTGCAAAATGGGGTTAATAATAGTACCAATCCCACAGTCATGGTAAGAACTAAATGGGAATGCATGTGAAATACTCACTATGTGTTAGCTATTATGCTAAGTGCTCAAGAAATAGAAGCCATTAACTTTCATAATTGTGGCTCACATAGCATCTCATCATGGACCTTCCCTGCTAAGCTTGGGCTCAAAGAGGTTGAATGATGGAGCCAAAGTCATACAGCAAGTCAGCACTGAGCCTGGAGGAGCCTCAAGTCCCCTTACAGTAACCTTCTCTTCTAAGTGCTATTTATTAGAGTTCTCCAGAGAAACAGAAACAATAGAAACACATATAGAAACAAACACACAGGGCGGACAGGTGGCTCCGTTGGTTAGAGTGCGAGCTCTGGGCAACGGGGCTGCCGGTTCGATTCCCACATGGGCCAGTGAGCCACATGGGCACCCTCTGCAACTAGAATGAAGTCAATGAGCTGCTGCTCAGCTCCCAGGTGGCCAGATGGCTCAGTTGGTTGGAGCGCGTCCTCTCAACCACAAGGTTGCCGGTTCAACTACTCGAGTCCCGCAAGGGATAGTGGTCTCTGCCCCCCACAACTAAGATTGAACAGGGCACCTTGAGCTGAGCTGCCACTGAGCTCCTGGATGGCTCAGTTGGTTGGAGTGCATCCTCTCAACCACAGGTTGCCAGTTGGATTCCCGCAAGGGATGGTGGGCTGTGCCCCCTGCAATTAACAACGGCAACTGGACCTGGAGCTGAGCTGCACCCTCCACAACTAAGACTGAAAGGACAACAACTTGACTTCGAAAAGTCCCGGAAGTACACACTGTTCCCCAATTAAAAAAAAAAAGAAAAGAAACACACAAACATATGTAGATATATAGAAAGAGATTTAACATGAGGATTTGGCTTCCACAATTATGAAGGCTGAGAAGTCCCACTATCTGCTACTTGAAAGCTGGGAACCCAGGAAAAGGAAAACCATTGGTATAGTTCCAGTCTGAGTCAGAAGGCCTGAGAACCAGGTGTGCCAGTGTCTGAGAGCAGGAGAAGATGCATGTCCCAGCTCAAGCAGAGAGCAAATTCACCCTTGCTCCACCTTTTTGTTCTATCCACACCCTCAGCGGATTGGATGATGCCCAGCCACATTAGTGAGGGTGATCTTTACTCAGTCTACTGATTCAAATGCTAAGTTCTTTGGGAGACACCCTCACAGATATACCCAGAAATAATGTTTTACCAGCTCTCTGGACATCCCTTAACCTGATCAAGTTGACAAATAAAATTAATCATTAAACTCTAAAATTGCTGGCCAGCCCCTCAGCATGGAACAGTCATCTTTGTCCTGCCATTCTACCCAGCGTGGCCTTGAGCCCCTGTGTCTGGCTGATCTTACCGCCCCCCCCCTCCCCGCCCCCCAAGTCCCCTCTCTATGGCCCCTCCCACCCTCTCCATTTGCTTCTGCCAAGATCAGGGTCTGGCACTCCCCACACTGCTACACTGGACCTGAAGCTGGTGAAGCAGTAGCAGTAATTGGCCTGCTGTAGGACACACAGCCTGGAGCCCAGGTGAGGATTACAAACCCCACAAGTAGCTTGGAGCTATCAAATGGCCATTGTGCCTTACTGTATGTCTTCCCAAAGGCTGCTGACCATCAGGCAGATTGAGCTGTGGCTCTAAAAGACAAGCCATAGCTCAGTGGCTCCCAAACTTTGCTGCACAGTAGAATCACCTAGGGAGCTTGGAAAATCCCAGTGCCTGGGCTGCTGTCCATACCAATTAACTCAGAATGTCTAAGGATAGGAGCCAAGCAGCAGTACTTTTTTAGAGGCCCTGGTGATTCCAATGGGCAGGGAAGTTTGGGAACTTGGCATAGCTGCTCCAGGAAAGGGGAGGGGACTTGGAAGAACAACCAAGTTAGACTGTCAAATCAAAGTAGATCCCAAAGTCAGTCACCTATTTGAAGCCTATCATTCTACTAATAATAACCCTAATGTGTTTAAGCAGCATATAGATTTTAGGCCTAATTCTACATGCCCTCAGGACAGAACTCCATAATGCACACTCAATAGGCAGTGCTCTTCTTTATAATGCAAATCTATATATGTAATTATACCCACATGTACATACTCACTGGGCATATCTAATAGCAGGCATTTCACCATCTCCAGTCTGTAACCTGACTTTTTATATGACAGCCTTCATGGTCCCCCTCCCCCAGCTGCTATCCTTGTGTAAGCTCTCTTTCTCCTTTGTCCCCCAGTCTGAGTGTCCAAAAGCTGGGGGAGGTGATGAGTCATGTTCCAGGCATGGTTTGGTGCTGACCAGATGTGGAGGATGGGGCTGAAAGATATGAGAAAGTCATGTGCAACTGCTTCCGGGTGGTAGGTGCAATGGGAGCAGGGAAGAAGGAGCCACAGACTCCAAAAGTGTGAATGGAGGTGATTGTGAGGGCCCTGGGCTGGAGCCAAGATAAGGGGAGCCATATGGCAGTATGGGTCAGCTGAAGGTCTCTCTGAAGGACCCAAGGAGATTGGAACTTGAGCCCTGCCCTGGGCACTGATGGGTGAGTGGAAGCCAGAGGAAGGAATAGCAAGGAGAGCGCCAGAGTCCCTGCCTTGGGGGCTTCTGTTCTGCAGAGCAACATAGGAAGCTTCAGGTCTGTGAGATATAGTCCTGTAGTCTGTGAAACTGTGGAATGTGCAGATGGCCACGTTACTGCCTGAGGCTATTCTAACAGAATGTCACATCACAGGGATGTGAGAGCTCCCCCGACCCTGTCTTTTAGGTCCCCACAATTTGGCACAGAGGCCTGTGCTAGATAGAGTGTCTTCTTGGGGAACAGAGGGCAGTAGAGGCACTTTCAAGAGAGGCCTAACCATTTTAGAGTGCGGAGTATTTCCTCTCAGGCGCTTATGAGGAGGCCCAAGAAGAATGACCCCGGTCATTTCCATGGGGCCCTTGGGTCTAAGAGCAGTCCCTGTGCCATGTATGAGGAATTCTTCCACTATCAGCCCTGCCCAAATGTTCAGATGTGCTCCCTGGTGCTTGGCAAATATCTCCCACTCCTGAATGCCTATGTCCAGGGGAGTCCTAGCAAAAGATCCCAATCAGGCAGTGAAAACTGCCACCTGGGAACAAATGAGGGGACAGCTGGAAAGGAGGTAGGGAGAGGTAGAAGTAGGGTTCCCTGCTAGGCTTCCCAAGCTACAGAGAGGTAGTGGTGCTGGTGGAAGAAGAGGAAAGGGAGGAAGAGAGATAGACGAAAACTCAGGACAGACTCCTCTTCCACAGAAAGACAGAGGTCCAGCCTTGAGGTAAGGATTGTGTGTATCTGGATCTCACACATTGCGTAGCCACTCACATCACACACTGTTAGTTGCTGTCACACAGTCGGCCTCATTTGATCCTCACCATTGTATTGTGAGGCAGGTATTGCCTTCATTTTGCAGATGTACATACTGAAGCTCAACTGTGAGGTGACTTTGACAAGATCCAGGAGCTAACGAGCAGGATTAGGACCCAGGGACCCTTCCACTGTGTCCCAGCGGACTGTGTGCCATGGCATTGTGCAGACTCCTTCCAGAGGCTGAAGAGACCTAAATAGGGGAGGGGAGAGGAAAGAAGGAGGCTGAAAAAAGCCTTGGTGCAGAGGAACATATCCACAGAGAAACCTTCCTCTGTATAGACTTGGGCTGGGTCCCCTCCTCACAAATGCATAACCCTGATGAATTTTGAGTATTGACTCCTTAGCAGCTTTGTGTCTGAGACTCTTTCCTCCCTTCATCCTTCCTTCCATGATCTCTGGGGGGGGGGGGGGGGCATAGGGATGAGGGGACCGTTTTTTAAAGATCTCATGGATACTACTGAGCACTTACTGTGTACATTTTTCTGCTCTTTACCAGCTGTGTGACTTCACAAGTCACTTAACTTCTCTGAGCCCCAGGCTCAGACATGACAGGAACACAGCAGGGACAATAGTATGGTGCCTCCAGGTTTATTGTGAAAAGGGAATAAGAGGCCTTTGCAAAGCAAAAGTGAAAAAGTGAAATGCATGTAAAAAGAAATAGCGGTGCCAGCCAGGTCCTGGGCAGGGCCCTTCTCCTCCACTCTCTTTCCTTGCCCTATTAAGTAGATTGTTTCCAGCTTTTTTTATGCTGTAGGAACCAAAGCATCATTAGGAGCTTCTGTCCTTTAAGGTGGCAAGTGTTTAAGCACCTGCCACTGGGATTCTGCTAAAGGGCAGGGGTCAAGGGAAGCATCGGGGCTGGTAATCTGGGTGAGAGGGAGGCATGATCTCCATCTCAGGAGCCCTGAGTCAGCAGGACAGTGGGGCACAGGTGACCCACATAGAGCCTTGCCTGGTTCCGGGGCAGTCAGGACAGTGGTGACATTTGGGATGTGGCTGACAGAGCACTAGGAGCTGGGAGTTTGGGGAGGGGGCTATGGGGGCAGGGGCATTGCTTCAGGCTGGTGATTGCACTAATGCCCTGTAACAAGAAGTTTCTATCCTGGGCCTAATGCTGAGGGTGTGCAGACACCTCATAATGGGGGTGGCCTAAGTCCCTGGGCACCAGCCTCAGGATGTGCTTGGCCAGCTTTGAGTTGACTCCATCTACCTCTGTTCCTGCTCAAGGAGACTGGGCAGAGCAGCCAAGATGCTACTGTGTCTGCCACATAGCAGCCAGCGTGAGTCTAGGAAGGCATTGATTCCTGACTGGCTCTCCAGGCCGACCCCTTGCCTCCCCAGCCCAGTGAAGCTGGCCCCTTCTCTAGCCAAAAAGCAGCCCCAGCCAGGAGCAGAGGAATAAATATTTAGATTGGCCTCAGAATCACATGCTCTGGTGTGATGGGAAGGAGACCAAGATGGCAGAGGAAACTCCCGGGGGAGAGTGCCAGCTGTCCAACAGCAAAGAGGAATTTCAGAGTGGCTGGAGGGCAAGCTGCTTCATGAAACCCCAGAGAGGTGGCTGCCAGCATAGGCTGTACAATCTGGGCTGTGGTACAATTGTGGGCTGGGAGAGGGGCATGGAGGGAAGGGGCAGTGCTGCCATCCTGGCCCCCTTAGTTTTCAGTTCCCTTGTAATGGTAGGCTGGGTAGGCAGCAAGGACTGAGACAGGAGAGCCTCACCACCCTTACCCAGAATGGGCTTTCTGGAGAAGGGTGCTTAGAGAGTGGGTAGGAAGCTGGGAGCGGGTGATGGGGAAGACAGCAGGGAGTAGAAGAGGAGAAGAGATCTGCTAGGCTGGAGCTGAGGTGATGAGCATATGAGAGGATGTGTATGAAACAGTGTCAGCAGAGATGCCACATGCAAGGGTGTGTGTGACTAAAGGGAGGTGCATGTGATATCATGTGTGAGGAGGTTGTTAGACTGTGGTGAGAAATGGTGTGTGTGAAATGGAGCATGAGACGATGTGTATGAGACTGGAGGAATTTAATGAGAGAGGGTGTGTAAGACTGAGGGATAAGAGGTTTGTGAGACTGAGAGATGTGGCATGTGACCCTTGAGAGAAAGGAGTGAGGTGGAGGATCCGTAGGAGAGACTGTGAGGGAGGAAATATGTTCATGTGAGCAACTTTGTGTGAGGGAGAGTGGGAATGTGCAGTAGGCCTCAGTGTGAGCCTGAAGCAGAAGAAGGCATTGGAGGAGGCTGGATGCTGCTGGTGAGAGGTTAGGAGCAACTGCATGTGAAAGAAATTGCTTGAGAAACAGCAATCATGAATATGTTGGTCTGTGAATGGGGAAAGCAGATGTATGTCTATAAGTATCAGTTAAGATTTGAGTTGGCTGCAAGTAACATAAAACCTCAACAATGGCTGAAGCAAAAGAGAAGTTTGTTTCCCTTTCTAGTTTTATCTAAGGCTGGAAGTTGGCAGTTGGCTAGTATGACAGCTCCACAATCGTCAGAGCTACAGCAGGCTCTGTCTGTAGTCTTGCTTCCCATCCTCAACATTAAGCTTTACCTGGGCTGCTCCCCAGAAGGGCTGCAGCAAGGGCCTGGCACAGGATGTCTTTTGTCAAAGTACAGAGGGCTGGGCCCCCTGCTTTTCCCAGAACAACTCTCTACAGTCTCAGGTGTTCACCTGGAACCCCAGCACAGATGAGCCAAAGCAGCGATACAGTAGATAAAAAAACAAACAAACAAACAAACAAAAACATGGCAGGGAATGTACACAGAGAAGGGTAGAATATCTGGACAAGGGCTAAGAGGCTAGCTTGGAAGAGCTTGAAGATCTCTGGACTGAGAGTCAGGAAAGCTGGGCTTCTGGTCCTGCCTCTGCAGCTGTGTAACTTGTGAAGGTCACATCTCCTGCTGGAACCTCACTGGATCATAAACTAAATGATCCCCTAAACTTTCTAGAAGCCAAAATAGCAGTTGTAGGATTATCAGCCTGCAGGTGCCCAGGTACAAGAAAGCCCAAGAAAGCCATCTTTTTGTGGGAGGGAAGGGGGTTGATGGAGGCCCCAGAGCATTTGTTCATTCACTCTGCTAATAAGAGTTGAACTCCATCTCTGTGCTAGACCTTGAGGATACTGCATAAATAAGGGCTAGTTGCTGCCTTTGAATCAGGGGCAAATGGTAGAGGGCCTGGAAGACTTCCCGGGCAGAAGATGCCACATGAGGACTGGGGCCCTCTACTGAGACATTTTAATCAGGTGCACAGTGGCCTGGCGTAATTCAAGTTTCTGATTCAGCTCTAAACCACAGATCTGTTCATGTCGCATCCAGGCTCAAAACTCACCAATGACTTCCACTGATCTGTTAGATTAAGCTCACACTCCTTGGCTGGGCTCGCAGGTCCTGTGCCCTGCGCTTCTTGCCAGACTCTTCCTTCAAGCACTCACTGCCCTCCAGCCATCCCATATACATTCATTTTTCTCAAAACCCTTCCATGCTCTTGTTTGTTCACTCATTTGTTGATTTATTATCAGATACTTATTTTGAGCACCTGCTGTGTTCTTAGATGGGGATACACTGAAAATAAGATACTATCCCAGCCTCAAGTAGTTGAGTCTGGAAAGAAAGACAAGTAAAACGATCGTTGCAAAAACAGTGGGATTGGTGCTGTAGAGGTCAGGGGTTGGATCTGGCCGACTTGGATGGAGGGTTGGTGAGGGCAGCATTGGAAGGATAGGCAGAGATAATACATTTGAATTGAGTCCGGAAGCATGGTAGGCAAATGGGGATAGGCCATCGCTGGCAGAGGAATCAGTTCATGGAAAGGTACATGGCATCTCTCATCCTGGGAACCGCCAGCTTTTTGGTTCAGTACTTAGGGAGTACAAGAGGAACTGTCTGCAAATATATGGATGCCAGCCTCTGGGGGGTACACTTTATGGAGAGGATGAAAGGAGCCTTTGAAGGGCATTAGGCAGATCAGATGATAGTAGAGTGCAGGGATGGTTTGGGTGGGGGCATTAAGACCCTCACACCTCCCTGTCTTCTGTAAATGCCTCTCTCTTTGCTAGGAAGCCCTTCATCTTTTGACTGTCAAGGACCACTGAAATGTCCCTCATTCTGGGAAGTCTTTCCTTCTTCCTCCACTTCAAGCCCCATAATTAAAGGGACAACACACATTCCTTCATCCGTCCTTTGCCCCATAACACATAGCATAAACCTCAACCCTAGGCCTTATTATAATGCACTGACTTTGGTTGTAGATCAGGCTTCCCATGAGCCTTTTGAAAACAGGGTCCTTTACCTTAGTCTTGCCCAATCCCTGCCCACCCTGGTGGCTGTGAGGTCCCTGCCCCAGGTAATGCCAGTCAATACTCTCCTGCTGATTTGCTGATTACTTGCAAGCCCCACAGCAGTCACCTGACCTCTGTGGGTATCAGGTGTATTTGTAAGACAAAAATCTTTATTCCTACCTCTGCAGGTATGGAATAGATCACAGTTGGAGCAAGGCCAGGAGTTGAAACAATAATAGGGAAAGTTAAAGAGGTCAGCCCACTATGTTCTGAAACCTTTCACTCAGTTTTTCCTCATAATAATCCCTTGAGGTAGGTACTATTAGTTTTAGTCATTTCACAGATGTAGAAACTGAGGTGTAGAGAGATTAAGTAAATCCCCCAAGGTTACATGGCTTGTGTCAGAAAAACTAGGGTTTAAGTGCAGATAGTACTGATTCCCGAGCCTTTATTATTAACTATTGTGCTCTCCTAGGACATACCTACTCTGCTCCTTACTAAAAATCAGCGGGGACTTTAGCAGATGCTCTCTCTCTCTCTCCGTGACACACTTGCCACACCCTCTGCATGGCCCAGATTGCATCCCTGGTACTATGCTCCACTTCTTCCTGGTATCCTACTCCTGGTGGGCTGCAGGTTCTGAAAGCTCTTGGGAGAAGGAGGCTTATACAAACCTCCCATCTTAGGAACCCTAGCCTTAGTCCTGGGTCTGAGGAAACTGCCTCCAGCCCCCTGCCATGGGCTTTTCCCCAGCTATGCCATCTGCCTTGGGCACTAGGCTACATCTGGGTAAATCATCCCAGGGCACTCTACAGTGAGGAGGAAGCCTGGAAGTCAGGCTTCCATCTGGCCTGGGCTTAGCATCTGGCCAGATGTTCCCTGAAGCAGCAGGGCCTCTCCCCCTGCCCTTCCCTCTGTGCTGGAGGGAAAGGGACCTTGAACCTTAGTAGTGAGTCTGAGGTGTAGGGAGTAGAAGGTAGTAGGGGCACCTGTCAGGAGCCAAAGAGATCTAGAAACGAGGGCTGCCCACTCCCTCCCAAGGGTCAGCATGTGGAATATGGTTTACTGGAGAAATAGGACTAAGAAGACTGGACAATTCAGGGTTTAAAGAGGCTCTGGGAAGGACAGGCAGACAGACAGGTTAGAAGGATGTCCTGCTTCATTGTACTCTGATATTTGTGTCAAATGCTAATGTTCATTAGTTACGCGGAACCATGAGTAGGAGCTGCCACACTCCCCAGATAGGTCTACAGAAGACTCACATACCATCACCAGATGGATGGGCACAGCTGGAAGAGGGATCTCATCCTGGCTCTGCCACTCGTAAGCTGTGTGGCCAGGGTCAGACTGCACTTCCTGTCTGGGCCTGAGCTTCAGCTTCTTTATCTGGGCATCAAGGACTAGTTGATGTATGAGGCAATTGTGCTCTGTGGTTAAAAGAGCTCAGACTTTGGAGTCAGACTGCCTGGGTTAAAATTCCTGCTGCGGAATTTCAGTCCCATGACATTGAGCAAGTTTATCCATTCCAGACTCGGTAGTACTGTGTTTCCCTGAAAATAAGACCTAGCTGGACAATCAGCTCTACTGTGTCTTTTGGAGCAAAAATTAATATAAGACCCAATCTTATTTTACTATAAGAACGGGTTTATGTAATATAATACAATATAATATAATATAACACCAAGTCTTATATTTTGCTCCAGAGGACGCATTAGAGCTGATTGTCTGGCTAGGTCTTATTTTCGGGGAAACACAGTAATCAGCCCACCTCCATTGTTGTAAAGATTTTAAGTGGCACAGTATACCCTTTTTGACTCATAGTAACAGTGACTTGACCCTCCCAGTTATAAACTTCAATAAATCTTTGTCCTACACAGATAAATAGGAACCACAGAGGAAATCTATCTCAATGAGAAATCCTTATTCCCTCTCTTCACCCCCAGTCACGTTCCCATTTTGGTAGCATTTTATTGTTGTTATTGACATTGTTATTTAATATAGATTCAGGGTGAAAACAGATTTCTTTCATTCTCTGGTCTGGTCCAAGAATTCAAATAAATGTTCCTGTTAATGGTGGGCAGGTAATGTCCCCAAGCACTGAGACCACTCAGCAGCCCTCAGACTGCAGGGTATTGGACATGCCTGTGGTATTGGAGAAGATGCTGTGAATATTCCAGATAGAGTTCTTTTAAAGGGACACTGCTGAAAATACCCTAGGAAGGGAAGTCTGGTGTCAAGTCTCACCTAGCAGGAATTGAGCCCAGAGTGGAAAGTACACAAGTATACCAGCCTCCAATCTTTCCTCAGCCAACCTGAGGGAACTGAAAGATCAGATGGCTAAGTAATTGTGGCCCAAGAACGGATTTCCTGTTGAGAGGAAGCTGGGATTAATTCAAGCTCCAATTCACCTTCCCCACAAGTCGGGGATCGTAAGGAACGTAATGGGACGTTTCTCACCAGCTGGGTCTCAGTTTCCCTTTCTGCAATATTGATGGGAAGTCTCCCCATACACACCCACACTTCATTGTTCCAGAGCTCATTTGCAATAAAAGGAACTAAGAGAAATGTCCTTTTAAAGTCAGAGGACTTCAGAAGTGCATGAGGATTTATGGAATCCTCACTCATTTGTTCAGCTCACCTATAAAGTTTGCTGATCACCTGCAATGATGGTAATCACCACAGCTAGTACTCTGGGCAGGCATTCTTCTCTACCCTCCACACTAACTCATTTAGTCCTCACCACAACCCTGTCAGGTAAATGAGTTATCATCCCCATTTTACAAATGAGGCTTAGAGAAACTGGGAGATACGCCCGGGTGCCAGCTAATACATTGCAGAATGGGCCCTGCCTATACTGGAAACCCAAGGGGGACCCTAGATCCTATTTCAAAGCACTTACACTCTGGCAGGCGTACAGTGAGCATCACTGAATGGAGAATCTCACTGAATATGCACTGTATGAGGCCAGGGCACATACAGTGAAAGATGAACAGCTACACAGGGTTTTATACTCTCAGTGCCACTGCAGGGCCATTGGGGTTCCTAGGAGAGACCTGTCATTGTCACCAGGGTACCTCCCAGGCAGGCAGGTCTGACTGGGGCCTACTAAATTCTCACTGGGAGCAGATAGGCAAGGCACAGAGATAAGTGAGAGGAGGGGGCACCTCAGGTGCAGGTGGGTCAGAGTACAGTGTTCCAGCAGCCAAATTCGGAAGGGGACCCCAGCCCATGGCCTCTCTCCAGCCTCCCCTGTTCACGCAGTGAGTCAGTAACAGGAAGGAGCCCTTGACATGCTGGTAATGCCATTAGTAACCCTGTGAGGAAAGGGGAAATGGAGAGGGAAGGGAAAGGTGAGCCATCCCAGCTCCCTCAGGCCAGAAGGCAGCAACAGCTGTAGCCAGCTTGTGCTGCATCTACCCTTAACCCCATCCTGCCCCCACAACCTCCATCTGAGATCAGGGCCAGGAGTCTGGCTGATTAGAAGCATGGGAGGCATTTTGAGGAGCACTAATTTCTAGGTCTTTCCGGAAAACACTAAACAGGAATGTCAGCAAGAGAAACTCTTTAATCTGTATTTGTAAAAAGTGTAGCCCCGCCCCCATGAGGCCCTGGTGATCCTGACCCACCCTGATCTGAGTGACACAGGGGTGCCACCAAGGGGAAGCGTCAGCTGTGAATGAACCAGGTGCTGTTCCCTTCAAAGTGAAGTTCTATGCTTTTAAATAGTTTTGTTTTGGAAAGCTTTCTAGCAGTTCACTATGTGAATTTTCCAGGAGGCTTTGGAACATCTGGGGTGTGTTCTTTCTTTCAAGTCATGGGTTTAAATGGGAAAGATAAAAATTCCTAGACCAGCAGGAGGGAGGCATCTACTGCAGGGCAGTGTCCAGGCATGTGTCCTCTCCAGGACCTGAGCTGAGCTGGGTGGGCTGGTGGGGAGACCCCACTCCTCTCCGGCTGGTCCCTATCCTTCTGCCCTTTTCCATCAGTATGTGAAGATCTTCCGGGCCCTGATCCTGGGGGAGCTGGAGAAGGGTCAGAATCAGTTCCAGGCCCTCTGCTTTGTCACCCGGCTGCAGCACAATGAGATCATCCCTAGTGAGGCCATGGCCAAGCTTCGACAGGTAAGTGCCTGCTCCAGGCCTGCCCTGGCCCGGCTGCTGCTCCAGAGCCCCCACCGCTGCAACCAGCCTGGCCTAAGCCTGGACACTACCTCAACCTCAGTCTCCCACCCAGCACCTGACCCACCTTAGCCCTCATCCCTGGCACCTCACTCTCACCCTGTAGTCCTGAACCCCCTGATTTTGCCCCAGGCCAAACCTGACCCCATAGCCCCAGATCTCTAAGCTGGACTTAACCCCCAACTCCCATATTCCTCCAGCCCCTTCCCTTTTATGATGGAGGCTAGGAGCTTGGACTCTGAAATTAGATCTGCCTTCAGACCCAGTACCTACCTCATTAGTAACTTGACAATGGACAAGTTACGTCACTTTAAAAGCCTCTATTTTCTTATTGAGAAATAGTTATAGTAAGAATTAAATGAGATTATGTGTGTAAGGTGCTCAATGCAGCGTTCAAAGCAGTTCAGCCTGTTGACTTGCTCCCACTCCCTTCCTGGACCCTGGGTCTCTCTGCAGCCTCATCTAAGTTTCCTGTACTATCCAGCAGGGCTTGCCATAGGCACCTCCTCTGTGCCTGCCCTTCCCAGAGAGATTCAGTTCCCTGAATGTTGGAAAGTGTGGGACCCCAGGGGTCATTTACCCTGGGACAGCTTGCTTGACCTGCCCACCTCCAACACCACTTCCAAGGTATCAGAATTCGCCATCAGGCTGCAGAGGGCAGCCCAGTCCAGCTGAAAAGCCTTGACTGACCTCTGGGTATCAGTTTCTCTGCCAGTTGGAGTGGGGGCTGGGTGCCCCTTGACTACCACCCTGCAGATGGTCCCAAGGTTCTACTTGTCTGCCCTGAGTGATCAGGGGAAAATGATAAGGGAGCATTCTGAAACTCTGCTCCTCCACACAGAAAAACCCACGGGCAGTGCGTCAGGCTGAGGAGCTGCGGGGCCTGGAGCACCTGCACCTGGACGTCGCCGTCAACTTCAGCCAGGGGGGCCTGCTGAGCCCCCACCTCCGCAATATGTGTGCCGAGGCTGTGGACACCATCTACACCCGCCAGGAGGACGTCCGTTTCTGGCTGGAGCAAGGTCAGCGGGGTGCTGCCTACTGCTGTGTTGTAGCAAATATGATGGAGCACAGCAATGAGATGTGGCAGTTCAGGGGAGGGACCTATAACACGTGCTGGGATTGATTCGGGAAGTGATGCCTGTGTGGCTTTTCAATGAGAGGAGTCAGCCAGGTGAAAGGGACCCATTCCAGGAAGAGACACACAGAAACTGGGACTGCTGGACCCTGTGGAGGGAGATTCCCAGGCAACTCCCACCTCATCTCTGACCTTCGTGAGAACACACATGGGACCTTCTGTCACGTGAGGAGCGCACAGACACCAGGGCCTGGGTGGGGCCTAAAGATACCCATTCCCACCTGCCCACCTCTTAGTAATCCACTCCTCTCCCTCACACCTCTCTGATGCCCACATCTCTCCCCCAAGATCCTTAAGGCCTCCTCTCATCTCTGCATAATCCTTGCCTTTCTGGACTGTGTGACCTCACCTCTGGACCACCTCCTACTACTTTTCCCAGGGCTGTTACCAGGTGCTCTGTGTAGAGGGGAAAGGAAGATGTCACCATTCCAACTCCAGATCCCTGGTCCCTCTGTCCAGCTGGTTACACACTAGAGAAATGCCTCCCCCTTCCAGTGCTGCACTGGATTTAGAAATGCCCAAAAGAGCTGTGGTCACACCTTCCACACATACCCTTCCTCAGTGGGCGGTACCCCAAACTAAGGTACAAGCCTGATACTGTTCCCCAGAGGCTGGTCTCTTCTGTGGCCACTGAGCCCAGCCAGGACCCAGGGCCCTGTCATCTCCTCCAGCACTCCTCATGTGCACACTCCCATCTAACCCACAACCTGGCCATCCTGACTTCCCAGTGTATTTGCGCTAGCACTTCCCTGCTTGGCCCTACTCAGATATCATCTCCTTTAAGAAGCTTTCCTTGATTTCCTACTTATTCTGCCCCTGCCTCTGTTTTATCGCAATCCAGTATGTTGATGTTTTTATTTGATGGCTGAGTGAAGGCTTTCAGGTCAGACAGACTTGGGTTCCAGTCCTGACTCCACTACTTACTGTGTGAACTCAGCTAGATTGTTAAACTCTTGGCTGGTTTTCTCATCTGTAAAACAGGGATAAGAGTACTTAGCTCATAGCGGTGATGGGATGCCTAAAGAGGCCATGCAGGGAACTGCCCTTCCCCCTGGCTAGGGGAGCCAGTGCCCCTGCTACCGCCATTCCCCTCCTTGACCTTTGCTCTCTCCCACAGGTGTGGACAGCTCCGTGTTCAAGATTCTGCCCAAGGACACAGAACAGTCTTTGCTGCCTCACTGCAGGCAGGTGGAGGACCGAGGGAAGCCCTGTGTCTGCCACTATGGCCTGAGCCTGGCCTGGTACCCCTGCATGCTCAAGTACTGCCACAGCCGTGACCGGCCGGTGCCCTACAAATGTGGCATCCGCAGTTGCCAGAAGAGCTACAGCTTCAACTTCTACATGCCCCAGAAGCAGCTGTGTCTCTGGGATGAGGACCCCTAGTCAGGCTAGGGTGGTGGGGTGGTCCCCAGGAGGCTGCTATGGGCTCACCACTCCTCCCCCAGGCACTAGATGGAGTGGCAACCCACAATGTGGCCTTATTTCCCTTCTTTCCCTTCCCTTCCTTTCCCTTCTCCTAACCCTGGAGCTTTTGGTCCCATCACTCATAACTGTGAAAAAGGGATGTGGCATGACAGGGGTTAACTCATGAAGGCAGCTCCCACTCCCACCCTGTGCCTTCCTTGAGGACAGACAGGAGATAAGGGTTCTCCACACCTCACCCTTCTTCTCCTTCATGTCCTTTCCAAACAACCAAAATGTCATGGCCTATGATTCTCCTGTTTAACTCTTTGAAAGTTTAGACCCTGAAAGGTGTCTTTGCCTGTTATACCCACCTCCCCACATACAACCACCCTACCCCCTCAACCATCTGGAAGGAGCTGGCCCCTCTGTACTTTCAACTGCCCAACAAGGAGGGGATCATTGCCCCAGAGAGATGGTTGACTGATGCCATAGCCCCTACACCAGATCACAATGCCTCCTTCTCATCACTGGCCTCCGAGGACTTCACTGGGGTAGGTGGGGACCTCCCAGCTCTGAGACAGACCACCTGTGCCTTTCCCCAGACCTGGACGTGACTGCGAAAGCAGGCACCACGTTTCCTCCTCTAAACAGAAATATGTTTGTAGGTTTCTGGGGCAGGGAGGGAGCATGAAGTATGAGGAAAACTTGAATTTCAGATTTTTAATGCAAAGTATTTATCATTTCTACCAGAAATAAAAGTTTAAATTTTTACTTGACCGACAGCTCTAGACATGGAGGACTCAGAGAACTTTTGGCCAATGCTGTCACCTGGTATTAGGAGAAGTGTTCTGTACTCTATTGGTGACCATTCTTGGGAAAGCTTCTAAAGCACCTACTGTGTGCTGCTCAGCCACTGTGTGGTGGGGAGAGGATGTGGGTGGGGGGATGTTACTAGGGAAGAATAAGACAAAACTTCTGCACTTAAGAAAAGGAGACATACATAGATGAGCAAGCCAGACAGTAGTAGATAGCAAGAGATATATTAAGTCAAGCAATAAGGTGAAAACTCCGGAACCAGATTTCCAGGGTTCAAATCCAGGCCTTACTTCTTATTTGCTGGCAATCTTGGGTCAAGTTACTTTATCTCTCTGTGCTTCAGCTCTCTCAGCTATAAAATGAGCTAAATTGCGAGACTTAAGTGAATTCATACACGTCAAGTGCCCAGCGCATAGTGAGTGTTCACTGTGTTAGCTATTACTATATCGTTACTATTAGTGAAAAGAGAAGATATTTTCTATAAACCTGAGACAACTAAAACAGACATCTTGAAGCCCTCTTCACTTCAAAAGTATCTTCCAGTATAAAGAGGCTACAATATGAAGCGCTGGGCCATATGCTGGAGAAAGACGGGTACACAAGCTGAATTTATTGCAAAAAGTTTCCTGGATGAGACAGAATATCGGTTGAGGCTGAAGGATAAGAATTTGGCAAGGTGGAGGGAGCTATGTATTTTAGGGACTTGGAAAGTCTCAGGAGTCCCACAAGGGACCCAATTCCTTAGGAAAGAGGGGACTGGGAGAGTCAGATCCTTCCTCAAAGGCCTTAGAGAAGTAAAGGGGCTTGCAGGGCAGTCTTCCCTTACTGTATTCTCCAGTACTCCCAGAGCTGGCTGCTGCTGCCGCTTGAACCTGTGCAGGCGAGAGGGTCGTGGTGGGAGCCAGGCTTGCCTGGCCATGGTCAAGTAAGGGGTCAGTGGGGAGACATCCTTTTCAGGTGGGCATCCCTCTTTCTGAACCTGTTTAAAGGATCAGTTTCAGTCATGCTGGGGCAGGAAAGGAAGGTATTTCTCCTCAGGCCTTTCCCTCCTTCCCCTCCTGCCTAATGGGGCCTGGGTCCTAAGCCCCACCTTCTCTGGGTGGGGGAGGTGATTGCTTGGAGAAGCTACCTCCCAGCCTATGTGTTTCCCTTTATTATTGGGGGTGGGGTCCCCAAATCATATACCTTCCCTACTCCCAAATAGCCAAAAATAATGCTTTTTAAAAAGTAATGTTTTCAAGACTCGGAGTATTTTTCCCATCTTCTTGGGAGTGACTGGCACCTCCAAGCCTGCCTGTTCCCTGCAGTAAGGGGGCTCTGGACACTGTCACTGAACACCACCCTCCTGTGGCCCCTTCTTGGTCTTAGGGGATGGGGATGAGAAGATCCCTTGAGACTTCGGGTTAACCCTACACACAGGCAAAGTCCACACCTGCCATCCTTCCAAACAACTCTCCTGGCCTCCAACCCCGTGCCGTCACAGTGCCTCACTTCCACCATTACAGTCACTTCTCTGCCAAAACGCTTCAGCATTTCATCATGCATCAGAATCCCTCAGGAACTTGTTAAATAAATGTAGGTGGTCAGCTATTTGACAAACACTGAGATAAGGCTTTACTTTCCTCCAAAGTTCTTTGTGGATATGTGAAGACACCTGGGAGAGGTAATCTACCTACAGTAGGTCCTCATTTTTCTGGCACTTTAGGGTTTACAAAGTGCCTTCATATAAATTGGCTCCATTGGTTCCTTGTAATGATTCTGTGACATTTTATGGATGGGGTTCATCTATAAAATTGTGACTCGCCCAAGTCAGATAGCTAGTTAGAGCAGAGCTGGGATCCGAACCCCTGCCTTCTTATTCTATACGCACTTACTAACCCAAATGGGTTTATCAGATTGGCCAGCTGGAACTTCAGAGAGCACAGTGCAATTACTGGAAGGAGGGAGGGTGGACGAGGAGCAATATGAGGTGTGGAGTGCTGGCTTGAGCCAGTCCTGTAGTAGCAATCACTGAGTATTTGGAGGGAGGGAGTGAGGGAGGTGCTCAAAGCTCCCCTGGGACTAGTGTTGAAGGGAACGGGCTCCTGATTGGTCCCCTTTGCCAAGGTAAGCAAGTCTCTTGAGGGGGAGACCAAGAGTTCAGACCTTACCAGTGCCTCTTCAAGCCAGAGGAAATAAAAGTGCCATGCATCCCGACAGGATCACCGCGACCTGGACTGGGCCTTACTGTAGTTTCCATGGATTTTCCTCAGGCTCCTTTCCCTGCAGTGTTGTTAACCAAGGAAGTTTTAGGTGGAAGAACTGTGGAGCCCCACAATTGGGGCACCTCTGCCCAGGGTGTTCACAGCACCTGTGAAGTGGTAGGTGGGGCTACCCAGAAGTCTGGCAAAAAGTAGGGCAAGGACCACTCCCAAGAAGCAAAGCTGGAGGTGAACAAAGCATGTGATGCATGTGAGGAATGTGGATGCCGGCCTAGTCCCAGCCCTATGTGACCTGGGTGGGTCACCCCCATAATAAGCCCCCAGTTCCCTCACCCACTAAGAGACGGCCTTGCTAGATCACCTCTAAGGTCTTCCCTGCCACTGACGAATGTGTGATTGCTGCCTACCTCAGATTGTTAGCCATTTAGCTACTGATGGATAATTGAATGGTTTACTGTGACTTGCTTTTACAAGGCACACTATAGAGAAATGGTAAAAAGGGAAAACTGTAATGGTCATATTTGGTAGCTACCATCAAATTGCCCTCCAAATGCACCTGTCCCAAAGTCCTGTTTCACACACACACACACACACATTCCTGCTGTACCAGTAGGGGTTCTCCAGAGAAACAGAAAGAGAGAGAGAGAGAGAGATTTTAAGGAATTAGCTCATGCGATTGTGGGGTTTGACAAGTCTGAAATCCTGGCAGGCTGGCAGCTTAGGCAAAAGTTGATATTGCAGTCTTGAGTCTGAAATCTGTAGAGCAGGTCAGCAACTGGAAATTTAGACAGGATTTCTATATTACAGTCTTTTTTTTTTTTTTTTTTAAAGGCTGAATAATATTATATATATATCATTTTCTTTATCCATTCATCTGTCAACAGACACTTAGATTGTTTCCATTCCATTGTCTGTTGTGAACAATGCTGCTATGAACATAGAAGTACAGATATTTCTTTAAGATAATGATTTTATTTGCTTTGGCTATCCAGAAGTGGGATTGCTGGGTCATATGGTAGTTCTGTTTTTTTAATTGAGATATAATTGACATATAACATTAGTTTTAGAAGTACAGTATAATGATTGGATATCCATATATATTGAGAAATGATCACCACAATAAGTCATTAATATCCATCACCACATAGTTATATCCATCACCACAAGTTTTTTGTGTGATGAGAACTTTTAAGATCTACTCTCTCAGCAACTTTCAAATATACATTACTGTTAACTATAGTCACCATGCTGTACATTACATTTCCATGATTTATTTATTTTTTAACTGGAAGTTTGTACCTTTTAACCACCTTCACCCATTTTGCTCACCCTTCACCCCTCACCTCTGGCAACCACCATTCTGTTCTCTGTACTTCAGTTTGTTTTTTACTGTTTTCAAGATTTCACATGTAAGTGAAATCATACAGTATTTATCTTTCTCTGGCTGACTTATTTCACTTAGCATAATGCCCTCAAAGTCCCTCCGTGTTGTCAGAAATGGTATGAGTTCCTCCTTTGTTGTGGCTGAATAATATCCCATTGTACGTACATACTGCATTTTCTTTCTTTATCCATCTATTGATGGACACTTAGAGAGCTTCCTTATCTTGGTTAGCGTAACTGATACTATGATGAACACAGGGGTGCATATGTCTTTTCCATTTAGTGGTTGTGTTTTCTTCGGATAAATACCCAGAAGTGGAATGTTGTATCTTCTGGTAGTTCTTGAGGAAACATACTGTTTTGTATAGTGACTGTACCAGTCTGCATTCCCACCAAGAGTGCACAAGGGTTCCCTTTTCTCCACATCCTCATCAGCAGTTATCTCTTGAACTTTTTTCAATTACAGTTGACATTCACTATTATATTAGTTTCAGGTGTACAGAATAATGGTTAAACATTTATATAATTTATTAAGTGATCCCCCCTGATTAGTCTAGTACCCACCTGGCACTATACATAGTTGTTGCAACATTATTGACTATATCCTCTATGCTGTACTTTACCTCCCCATGACTATTTCTTAACTACCAATTGTACTTCTTAATCCCTTCGCCTTTTTCACCCAGGCCCCCAAATCCCCATCCATCCAGCAACCATCAATTTGTTCTTTGTATCTATGAGTCTATTTCTGTTTTGTTTGTTCATTTATTTTGTTCTTAGAGTACACATATAAGTGATATCATATGTTATTTGTCTTTCTTTGTGTGACTTATTTCACTCAGCATAATACCTTCCAGGTCTTTCTATGTTGTTGCAAATGGTAAGATTTCATTCTTTTTATGGCCGAGTAATATTCTATTGTATATATGTACCACATCTTCTTTATCCAATCATTTATCAATGGGCACTTAGCTTGTTTCCTTATCTTGGCTATTCTACATAATGCTGCAATAAACACAAAAGGGGCATATGTCTTTTTTTAATTTCTTGGGGTGACAATTCTTAGTAAAATTACATAGATTTTACTGATATGTGGTACATAAACCAAAAACAACAAAAGAACAAGACAAACAAATGAGAAACAAAAACTCATAGACAGAGACAATAGTTTAGTGGTTACCAGAGGGTAAGGAGGGAGGGGGTGGGAGATGAAGGGAAAGGGGATCAAATATATGGTGATGGAAGGAGAACTGACTCTGGGTGGTGAACACACAATGGGATTTATAGATGATGTAATACAGAATTGTACACCTGAAGGCATATGTCTTTTCAAATTAGTGTTTTGGATTTCTTTGGATAAATACCCAGAAATGGGACTGCTGGGTCATATGGTAGTTCTATTTTTAATTTTTTGAGGAACCTCCATGTTGTTTTCCATAGTGGCTGCACCAATTTACAATCCTACCAACACAAAGTTTCCCTTTTCTCCATATCCTCACCAACACTTGTTGTTTGTTGATTTATTGATGATAGCCAGTCTGACAGGTGTGAGGTGATATCTAATTGTGCTTTTAATTTGCATTTCTCTGATGAATAGTGATGTTGAAATCTTTTCATATGTCTATCAGCTATATGTATGTCCTCTTTGGAGAAATGTCTATTTAGGTCCTCTGCCCATTTTTTAATTGGATTGTTAGTTTTTTTTGGTGTTGAGTTGCATAAGTTCTTTATTAATTTTGGATATTAATCTCTTATCAGATGTATCATTGGCAAATATTTTTCCATTCAGTAGGTTGTCTTTTAATTTTTTTAATGGTTTCCTTTGCTGTGAAAAAAAAACTTTTTTTCACAGTTTGATGTAGTCCCATTTGTTTATTTTTTCTTTTGTTTACCTTCCCCAAGGAGATGTATCAAAATATATATATTACCAAGAGCAATGTCAGAGAGTTTACTGCCAATGGTTTTTTTTTAGGAGTTTTATGGTTTGGGGTCTTACATTCAAGTATTTAATCCTTTTTGAGTTTATTCTTGTAGGTATATGGTGTAAAAAGGTGGTCAAGTTTCATTCTTTTGTATGTATCTGTCCAGTGTTCCCAACACTGTTTATTGAATAGACTGTCTTTACCCCACTGTATATTCTTGCCTCTTTCATCATCTTAATTGACCATATAGGCATGGGTTTATTTCTGGGCTCTTTATTCTGTTCCATTGACCTATGTGTCTGTTTTCATGCCAGTACCATGCTGTTTTGATTATGGTAGCCTTGTAGTATAATTTGAAATCAGGTAGCACGATACTTCCAACTTTGTTCATTCTAAAGATTGCTGCAGTTATGTGGGGTCTTTTATGGTTCCATATAAATTTTAGAATTATTTGTTCTAGTTCTGCCAAAAATGCCATTGATATTTTGATGGGGATTGCATTAAGTTAAAGATTGCTTTGAGTACTGTGGACATTTTAATGATATTATTCCTATCAAGGAACACAGTATGTGCTTTCATTTATTTGTATCTTCTTCGATTCCTTCTTTAATGTCATAATTTCCCAAGTACAGGTCTTTTACCTCTTTAGTTAAATTTATTCCTAGGTATTTTATTATTTTTGATGCAATTGAAAATGAGACTGTTTTCTTAATTTCTCTTTCTGATACTTTATTATCAGCGTATAAAAATGCAATCAATTTTAATCTGAGTATTAATTTTGTATCCTGCTACTTTACTGAATTCATTTATCAGTTCTAATAGATTTTGTTGGCATTTTTAGTGTTCTCTTTATATAGTATCATGTCATCTGCAAATAATGACAGTTTTACTTCCTCCTTTCCAATTTAGATGGCTATTTCTTTTTCTTGACTAATTGCTGTGACTAGGACTTCCAAAACTATGTTGATAAACCATGGTGAAAGTGGACATCCTTGTCCTGTTCCTGGTCTTAAGGAAATGCTTTTAGCTTTTCACTGTTGAGTATGGTGTTAGCCGTGGGTTTGTCACATATTGGCCTTTATTATGTTGAGGTATGTTCCCTGTCTTCCCATTTTGCAGAGTCTTTATCATAAACGGATGCTGGGTTTTGTCAAATACTTTTTCTGCATCTACTGACATGATCATATGTTTTTTGTCTTTCATTTTGTTTATGTGTTGTATCACGTTAATTGATTTGTGGATACTGATTCCACCTTGCATCCCGGGAATAAATCCCACTTGATCGTTGTGTATGATCTATTTCATGTATTATTGAATTTGGTTTGCTAATATTTTGTTGAAATTTTTTGCATCTATGTTCTTGAGGGATATCGGCCTATAATTTTCTTTTTTTGTGATGTCTTTGTCTGTTTGGAATCAGGGTAATAGTGGCCTCATAAAATGAGCTTGGGACCTTCCCCTCCTCTTGAATCTTTTGGAATAGTTTGAGGAGAATAGGTGTTAACTCTTCTTTGACTGTTTGATAAAATTCACTTGTGAAGCCATTGGTCAAGGACTTTTATTTGTTGGTAGTTTTTTGTATTACTGTTTTGATATTGTTAGTAGTAATTGGCCTGTTCATATTTTCTGTTTCTTCTTGATTCAGTCTTGGAAGATTGTATGTTTCTAGTAAGTTATCCATTTTCTCCAGATTGTCCAATTTGTTGGCATATGCTTGTTCATAGTATTTTCTTATAATCCTTCGTATTTCTGTGGTGTTAGTTGTCACTTCTCCTCTTTCATTTCTGATTTTATTTATTTGGGTCCTCATTTTTTCATGATGAGTCTGGTTAAAAGTTTATCAATTTTGTTTATTTTTTCAAAGAACCAGCTCTTGGTTTCATTGATCTTTTGTATTGTTTTATTGAACTCTATTTCATTTATTTCCAATCTGATCTTTATTATTTATTACCTTCTGCTTACTTTGGATTATGTTGTTCTTCTTTTTCTAGTTCCTTTAGATATAAGGTTAGATTGTTTCTTTGAGATTTTTCTTCTTTCTTGAGGTAGGCCCATATTGCTATGAATTTCCTTCTTAGGATGGCTTTTGCTTGTGTCCCATAGATTTTGGGTCACTGATTTTCATTTTCATTTGTCCCAAGGTATCTTTTGATGTCTTCCTTGAACTCATTGTTATTCCATTCATTGTTTAGTAGCATGTAATTTAGCCTCCATGTGTTTGTGTCTTTGGGGTTTTCCTTTTGTTTTTGTAATTGATTTCTAATTTCATACCATTGCAGTCAGAGAAGATGCTTGATATGATTTTAATCTTCTTAAATTTATTGAGATTGCTTTATGGCCTAACATATGGGAAATATTCCATGTGCACTCGAAAAGAATGTATATTCTGCTGCTTTGGCGTGAAATGCTCTAAAAATATCAATTAAATCCATTTGCTCTAATGTGTCATTTAAAGCTGGTGTTTTCTTGTTGATTATCTGTTTGGAAGGTCTATTCACTCACGTCAATGGGGTGTTAAAGTCCCCTAGTATGACTGTATTACTGTTAATCTCCCCTTTACAGCAGTTAATTTTGCTTTATGGATTTAGGTACTCCTATGTTGGGTGCATAAAATGTTAACAAGGGTTAGTTATATCCTCTTGTTGGATTGATCTCTTTATCATTGCAGAATGTCCTTCTTTGTCTCATATCATAGGCTTTGTTTTAAAGTCTATTTTGTGTGATCTAAGTATTGCTACCCTAGTTGTTTTGTTGTTGTTTTTTTCATTTCCAACACATGAAATATCTTTTCTCCATCCCTTTACTTTCAGTCTGTGTTTGTCTTTCTATCTGAAGTGGGTCTTGTATAGAGAGCATATGTATAGGTCTTGTTTTCTTATCCATTCAGCTACCCTATGTCATTTGATTAGAGCATTTGATGTGATATTGATAAGTGCATACTTATTGCCAGTTCATTATGCATACTGGGGGTGCCAAAAATGTATACAAATGGACATTTTCGTCAATGTTGCCAAGCAATAGTTCGTTGTAATCAGAAGGGTACGGACACTGATGGTAACCACTTTGAGCACCTCTTGTAATTGCAGAAGTGAAATGTGAGTGGTATTCATCTATTGTTATTAGTATATATTGAGTATTACAATTTTAATAGTCTTTTCCTTTCTTAAAATATGTATACATTTTTTTGGCAACCTTGGTATTTACATTCTGTTTCTTTCCCTTTTCGTCTTAAAGAAGTTCTTTTGACATTTCTTGTAATACTGGTTTGGTGGTGGTGAACTCCTTTAACTATTTCTTGTTTAGGATGCTCTTCATCACGCCTTCAATTTAAATAATAGTCTTGCTGGGCAGAGTAGTCTTGGTTTTAGGTCCTTGCTTTTCATCATTTTGAATAATTCATGCCAATCCCTTCTTGTCCACAGTTTCTGTTGAGAAATCAACTTAGTCTTTTTTTTCTTTTAACGAAAGTTTATTGGGGTGACAATTGTTAGTAAAGTTACATCGGTTTCAGGTGTACAATTCTGTAATACATCATATGTATATCACATTGTGTGTTCACCACCCAGGGTCAGTTCTCCTCCCATCACCATATATTTGATCCCTTTTACCCTCATCTACTACTCCCCGCCCCCCTGCCCTCTGGTAACGACTAAACTATTGTCTGTGTCTATGCAATTTGGTTTCTTCATTTGTTTCTCTTGTTCCTTAGTTGTTTCCGTTTTTTTTTTTTTCTTTTTCATTTATTTTAATTAAAGTTTATTGGGGTGACAATTGTTAGTAAAGTGACATAGATTTCAGGTATACAATTCTGTATCACATCATCTATAAATCACATTGTGTGTTCACCATCCAGAGTCAGTTCTCCTTCCTTCACCATATATTTGATCCCCTTTACCCTTACCCTCTGGTAACCACTAAACTATTGTCTGTGTCTATGAGTTTTTGTTTCTCATTTGTTTGTCTTGTTCTTTTGTTGTTTTTGGTTTATATACCACGTATCAGTGAAATCATACGGTTCTCTACTTTTTCTGTCTGACTTATTTAGCTTAATATCATAATCTCAAGATCCATGTTGTCGCAAATGGCACTATTTCATCTTCTCTTATGACCGAATAGTATTCCATTGTGTATATATACCACATCTTCTTTATCCAAGCATCTATTGAAGGACACTTTGGTTGTTTCCATGTCTTGGTCACCATAAATAATGCTGCAATGAACATCAGAGCACATATATTTTTTGGGATAATGTTTTCAGATTTTTTGGGTAGATACCCAGGAGAGGGATTGCTGGGTCATATGGTAATTCTATTCTTAATTTCTTGAGGAACTTCCACTCTGCCTTCCATAGCGGCTGCACCTATCTGCATTTCCACAAACAATGCATGAGGATTCCTTTTTCTCCACAACCTCTCCAATACTTGTTATTATTTGTCTTGTTGATGATAGCCATTCTGACTGTGGTGAGGTGATATCTCATTGTGTATTTACTTCCATTTCTCTGATGATTAGCGATGTTGAGCATTTTTTCATATGTCAATTGGCCATTTATATGTCCTCTTTGGAGAAATGTCTCTTCAGGTCCTCTGCCCACTTTTTTTTTTTTAATTAAAGTTTATTGGGGTGACAATTGTTAGTAAAGTTACATACATTTCAGGTGTACAATTCTGTATTACATCATCTATAAATCCCATGTGTCTTCACCACCCAGAGTCAGTTCTCCTTCTATCACCATATATTTGATCTCTTTTCCCCTCATCTACCACCCTTCTCCCCCGTTACCCTCTGGTAACAACTAAACTATTGTCTGTGTCTATAAGTTTTTGTTTCTCATTTGTTTGTCTTGTTCTTTTGTTGTTTTGGGTTTATATACCACATATCAGTGAAATCATATGGTTCTCTACTTTTTCTGTCTGACTTATTTCACTTAGCATTATAATCTCAAGATCCATCCATGTTGTCACAAATGGTCCTATTTAAACTTTTCTTACTGCAAAATAGTATTCCATTGTGTATATATACCACAACTTCTTTATCCATTCATCTATTGATTTTGATTGTTTCCATGTTTTGGCCACTGTAAATAAAGCTGCAATGAACATTGGAGCACACTTCTCTTTATGTATAAATGTTTTCATATTTTTTGGGTAGATACCCAGGAGAGGGATTGCTGGGTCATATGGTAATTCTGTTCTTAATTTTTTGAGGAACCTCCATAATGTCTTCAATATCAGCTGCACCAGTCTGCATTCCCACCAACAGTGTACGAGGGTTTATTTTTCTCCACAGCCTCTCCAACACTTGTTACTATTTGTCTTGTTGATGATAGCCATTCTAACTGGGGTGAGGTGATATCTCATTGTGGTTTTTATGTGCATTTCTCTGATGATTAGTGATGTTGAGTATTTTTTCATATGTCTATTTGCCATTTGTATACCCTCTTTGGAGAAATGTCTCTTCAGGTCCTCTGCCCATTTTTCAATTGGGGTATTTGTTTTTTTGTTGTTGAGGTGTATGAGTTCCTTTTATAATTTGGATATTAGCCCTTTATCAGAGGCGCTGTTTGCAAAAATCTTCTCCCGTTCAGTTGGCTACCTCTTTCTTTTGTCGATTTCTTTCCCTGCGCAGAAACTTTTAAGTTTGATATAGTCCCATTCATTTATTTTAGCTGTTACTTCCCTTGCCTTTGGGGTCAAATTCATAAAATGCTCTTTGAACCCAAGGTCCATAAGTTTAGTACCTGTGTTTTCCTCTATGCAGTTTATTGTTTCAGGTCTTATGCTTAAGTCTTTGATCCATTTTGAATTAATTTTGGTACATGGTGACAGATAGCAGTCTAATTTCGTTCTTTTGCATGTGGCTATCCAATTCTCCCAGCACCATGTATTTAAAAAAAATGTCTTTTCTCCATTGTATGTTTTTGGTTTCTTTGTCAAAAATTATGGGTCCATATTATGTGGGTTTCTTTCTGGGTTCTCAATTCTATTCCATTGGTCTGTGTGTCTGTTTTCCTGCCAATATCATACTGTTTTGATTATTGTTGTTCTGTAGTAGAAGCTGAAGTCAGGAAGTATGATACCACCAGCATTGTTCTTTATTCTTCGGATTGCTTTGGCTATTTGGAGTCTTTTGTGGTTTCATAAAAATCTGATGATTTTTTGTTCTATTTATTCAAAAAATGCTTTTGGGTTTTAATGGGGATTACGTTAATCTGTATATTGCTTTTGGTAATATAGCCATTTTAACTTATTGATTCTTCCTATCCATGACCATGGAATATCTTTCCATTTCTTTGTGTCTTCTTCAATTTCTTTTAAAAATGTCTTATAGATTTCAGTGTATAGGTCTTTCACATCCTTGATTAAGTTTATTCCTAGGTATATTATTGTTTTTGTTGCAATTCTGTTTCACCTGATATCAGGATAGCTACACCTGTTTTTCTCTGAATACCATTTCCTTGGAGTGTCAATTTCCACAATTTCACTTTGAGTCTACATTTGTCCTTGTAGCTGAGATGTATCGCTTGTAGGCAGCACATGGTTGGGATTAGTTTTTTTGATCCAATCTGCTATTCTGTGTTTTTTTTTAATTGGTGAATTCAGACCATTTACATATATGAGGATTTCCTTATCATTCTATTTTTGGTTTTCTGGTAGGATGGTGTCTCCATTGTTTCTTTGCCTTTTTGTTGCTGTCTATTATTTCAGTGTGGTGGTATTTTATGATTTTTCCCTCTGTTTCTTCATTTTTGTGTGTTATATATTTCAGTTCTAATTTTTTTTTAGTGGTTACTGTTAAGTTTATGTAAAATAAATTTTGATATTTAGAGTATTCTATTTCCTTCAGCATGCTTTCTTTCTCCATTCCATTGTGCCAGCTTAAACCTTTATTCTCTCCCCTTTTATGTTTTTATCATCACAAATTATCCCTATTTATGCTGTGAGTTGATTTCTGCACTGCAGTAGCAAGTTGTCTTTTTCATTTAAGTGTTTTTTTCTTCTTTTTTACCCTGTATGTTATATTTAAGTGTGTAGTGTCTTATTTGGTGTAGGGGTGTCAGTTCCTGCTTCTGTCTGTCTGTTCGTAGTACTACTCATGGTTTGTATTATTTTGCTTTTTTGTTTCAGGTCGAATGGCCTCCTTCAGTATTTCTTATAGTGCAGTTCATGTGTTAGAAAATTCCTTCAGCTTCTGTATGTCTGGAAATGTCTTTATTCCTCCTTCATATCTTAAGGATGTCTTTGTTGGATATATTATTCTTGGCTCATAATTTCTCTCTTTCAATAGTTTGAATATTTGATTCCACTCCCTCCTGGCTTGTAGAGTTACTGCTGAAAAATCTGATGATAATCTAATGGGCTTTCTTTTGTAGGTTACCGTCTTCTTTTCTCTGGTTGCCTTGAGGATTCTCTCTTTGTTGTTAATTTTTGACAGCTTCAGTACAATGTGCCTTGGAGAAGGTCTGTTAGGGTTGAGGTAATTAGGTGTTCTATTTGCTTCTTGGATTCAAGGATCTAGTTCTTTCCACAGGTTTGGAAAGTTCTCATCGACTATTTGTTTGAATATACTCTCTGTTTCTTTCTCTCTGTCTTCTCCTTCTGGTTTGCCCATTATTCTTATATTGCTCTTTCTGACGGAGTCAGAAAGTTCTTGTAGAGTTCTTTCATTTCTTTTAAGTCTCAAGTCTCTTTCTCTTCCATCCATGTCATTTCCAGATTTCTATCTTTGATGTCACTGATTCTTTCCTCCATCTGGTCAACTCTACTACCTAAGCTGGCTATTTCATTCTTCATTTCTTTTATTTAGTTCTTGATCTCCAGAAATTCTATTTGTTTTTTTATTAAAATTTTAATCTCTTTGGTAAAACGTTCATTTTATTCTTTGATTGTGTTGTTGAATTTATTAAACTATCTGTCTGTGTTTTCTTGCATCTTGCTGAGTTTTTTCAGAACTGCAATCTTGAATTCTCTGTCATTTAAGTCACATATTTCCATATCTTTTAGTTCATTTTCTGGAGAATTATTATTTTCTTCCTGAGCTATCTTGTTACCTTGGTTATTCTTGGCAATTAATGAATTATTATTTCTCTTCCCAGGCATCTACAGGAGTGGGTTCTGCAACAGATTTGTAGGAAGAGGTCTTTCTTTTGCTTTCCAGTAATTGTTGGTAGAATGTTTTATTTTCTCTATGATTGCAGCCTTTTATTTTCTGTCACACTGTAGTGTTATATTTTCTTTGCACTGTTCTGGCTTCTCACACAATGGGAGATTCCCTGGAAGCTGGGCTTCTCTTCTGTGAGCAGGTGGGAATGGGGCAAGCTGTGGGAGTGTGGGCTGGGGTCTGCCAGGCTCTGTGCCTATGCCTTCCATTCTCTGCTTGCCAGTGAAGGCTTAAACTGCTGTTTTCACCCTTTTTCCTTCAGTCTTTGCTCTGAGGTCTCTGCCGTGAGTGTTGGGTTCAGCCGTGTTATATGGTGATCCCTCAGGCGGGACTGTGGGCCATAAGGGGAGCGCTAGCAGTCCAAATTCTTCCCTCTCCTGTAACTGTGGTAGCTCTGGAATTCAGGGAGCTCAGAGCTCTGGTCTCTGGCCCCTGCACTCAGACAGTGTTTCCTCACTTCCTCCTTTCCTCCTCCCCCACTTGCCCAATTTGCCCACCTTTAGATGATTTCAGGTGCACGTCTCTTAGTCTTGCCTGTCTGCTGCACCCGGAGTCCTTTGTGGTATTGTAACTGTTTCATTTTTTTGTAAATTCTGGGGCAGATTTCAAGAGGCTCACCTCACGCCACCATTTCTATCACAAGTGCTGAAATCAGCTGAGTCTTATAGGAACTCCCTTGTAGGTAACAAACTGCTTTCTCTTGCTGCTTTGAAGATTCTCTTTGTCTTTCACCTTTATTATTTTAATTATGATGTATCTTGGTGTAGGTCTCTTTGTGTACATCTTGTTTTCGACTCTGCACTTTCTGGACTTGTATGTCTATTTCCTTTGCCAGGCTCTGGAAGTTTTCAGTCATTATTTCTTCAAATGTTTCTCAATCTTTTGCTGTATCTCTTCTCCTTCTGGTACCCCTATGAGATGAATGTTGGTATGCTTGACATTGTCCCATAGGTCTCTTAAACTGTTCTCATTTCTTTTTTATTCTTTTTCCTTTTTGTTGTTCTGATTGGGTGTTTTCTGCTACCTTGTCTTCCGAATCACTGATTTGATCCTCTACTTTATCTAATCTGATGATGGTTCATTCTCATATATTCTTTATTTCAGTCACTGTATTATTCACTTCTGACTGGTTCTTTTTTATGGTTTCTATGTCCTTTTTTAATGTTTACTATCTCTTTGTTGAAGTTCTCACTGTTTCCTGATCATCCTTATAACCAGTTCTTTGAACTCCATATCTGGTAGATTGTTCGCCTGCATTTTGTTTAGTTATTCTTCTGGCGTTTTCTCCCATTCTTTTATTTGGGACATGTTTCTTTGTTCTCTCATTTTGGCTGCCTCTCTGTGTTTGTTTCTATGTATTACTTTGATCGGCTACATCCTCTATTCTTGGCAGGATGGCCTAATGTAATAGATGCCCTGTGGGGCCAAGTGGCACAGTCTCCCTGGTCACCTATGCTGGATGCTCTAGGAGAGTCTCTTATGTGCTTTGTGTGTGCCATCCTTTTATATGTGAGCCTTGATTTCTGTTGGCACATCAGTGAGTGGGATTGATCTTCAGGCTTATGGGTTCTGAGGATTGGCCATGACCACAGCACACTTGCTGCAGTGCAGGTGCTGACCCCATGAAGGCTCTGGTTCCTTCGGCCCAGAAGGCTCTGGTTCCTGCAGAGACCACCCTTTGAGTGTGCCACTTGTGGGGCTAATTGGGTGGCACTCTGTTGTGGTGTGAAGCTAGTCACTGGGTGTGTTTCTTCTGGGGCCTCTTAGGAGGGGCTCCCATGTAGACCAAGTTCAGCCACTGAGTGTAACTAGCCCAGGGCTACCTGGTAGGAGCTAAAAATAGATTTGAGATTGATTGCTGCCTCTACTGGACCTGGAGGCACGTGGGTGATGCTACGCTGGGAACCACAGTAGGCCACCACCTGTACCGGGTCTCGGGCAGCTCAGCAGAAGGCCCAGGACACCCTGAGGCCTGCCACCACTTGCTGGCTGCCTATAAGTTTCAGCCACTGAAAGAGCCTTGGATGGTACTCAAGTTGGTTGAGGCAGAGTCTCAGGGAGTCACCAAGGTGGGGCAAATGGTGTTTACCAGGTTAGTGCAGATTCAGAGTTGGCACCAGTGCTGAGCCTGAGACCATTCAAAATGTTCAGAGCACACTGAGCCCAGCTGCTGCCCACCTGGGGCCTGTGGACCCCTAAGAGTTGTCCAAGAATGTCTGCAGTGTGGGCTCACACTGGCTGCCCACCAGCTGCTGATAAAGCCTCCAGCAATGTGGGAATTGGATGAGACAGTGTCCCAGGGAGTCAAGGGGGTGGAGCCAGTGGATTCACCAAGCCAATAAAAATTCAGATTTGGCCAAGTTGGGGGAGGGCTCAATACAGGAAAGACAGCATCTGCCCTCTGGCTGCACAGGAGAAGGACTCAACACAGGGACAACAGCAGCTGTCTTTCCAGACCTCACCCTGATGCCACCCAATTCAGTCTGTCCCTGTATGTCTCTGGTGCCTCCCAAGCTGCTATCCTTTCCCCAGAGCCCAGGGTATGTGCTTATAAGTGACTGAGTCTGTGCACAGGCTCTTTGAGAGAAATGCCTGGGTTTCCTGAAGCCTTCTGTCTCACTCGGATAGACAGAATTTTCACTGATTTTCACAGCCAGATGTTGTGGGGGCTTCTTTCTCCAGCACTGGTCCTCTGGGCTGAGGACTCTGGTGTGTGCCTGGGACCTGTTGCTCTTCATGGGGTCCTCTGTAGCTGAGATATCCCTTCCAATTCTCAACCACCACACATGTGTGAGGGATCAGCCCATTTGTGTCTCTGCCCCTCCTACCAGTCTCCATGTGGCTTCTTCTTTATATCCTTAGTTATAGGACTTCTGTTCAGCTAGTTTTCAGATGGTTCCCCAGGTTGATTGTTCTATAATTTAGTTGTAATTTTATTGTGGTCATGGGAGGAGGCAAGCACAGCATTTACCTACTCTACCATCTTGACTGGAACCCACTATGTACAGTTTTGAGGCAGAATGCCTTCTCCTTCAGGAAACCTCAGTTTTTGCTCTTAAGGCCTTCAACTGGTTGGATGAGGCCCACCCACATTGTCAAGGGTAATCTCCTTTATTTAAAGTCAGCTGATTGTAGATGTTAATCACGTCTATGAAATACTTTCACAGCAACAACTAGACTAGTATTAGACCAAACTGGGCTCCATAGCCTAGCCAAGCTAACACATAAGATTAACCATCACCCCTGCCATCACTTGATATTATCATAAAGTGCCATTTTGACTAAGAAATATTAAAGCATTCTAGGGCTTATTCTCATATATCAGCTAATGACTATAGTCAGGTAATGGCTATGTTGGTTGTTCCCCACTTGCCCCCTCGTCACCCATTTCCACCCCTACCTCATTCTCTACCCTCCTCTGCCCTGCTCTGTTCCCATGGATATCGACCTCTGGACACCACCTGGGCTTCCTCACTTTAGGATTGGCCAGTGAGAAGCATCAGAGATCTGAGGGCTGGCTGAGAGACAGTTCAAGATATGCATTCCCTGTTCCTTGCTCCCTCAGTTCTACACCTCTGGCACTGGCTTCCTTCTCCCAAGGCTCCAGACCTCCATGGGCTCCTGGAACATTATTTCTCTTCTTGCCTCTTCAGCCCTAGCTTTTCAGTGTCATTACTTCCCTGACCCTGACCCCAGGGCTCTAAATCCCAGCCCCTCTCCCTTGTCTCTCTCTTCCTCTTCTCTCTTTCCTGCCTCCTTACTATCAGCCCTGAGAGTATTTAAATCTTTCCCATCTAAAAAAAAAAAAAAGTACCTCAAACCCAAGTCCCTCTGTACCTTTGCCCTATTTGTACCTGTTCCTTCACAGTGAAACTTCTTACGAGAGTCCTCCATCTCCCCAGCCAAGGTGCCTCCCTATATGAATATCATCACCTTCACTCATTTGTATTTTTCCACTTCTTGTGCTCTGTGATCTGGCCAGCCTGTACTTCTTGAAAGCCTCCAATGCTCCACACACCCTCCTGGCATATGCTGTTTCTTTTGCTTGTACTTCTTAAGCCCACACTCACCTCCTACCTCCTTGCTGGGTAATCTCTGCTTAGATGTCCCTTCCTCTAAGAAGCCTTTCTTGAGGCCCATGGCCAAACTCAAGTAAGGCATGCCCACAGCAGGCCCCATAATACCCTTTATTTCCCTGTTAGAGCTCATGCCACAGTATAAGGGACTTGCTTCTTCATTGGTCTACAAACATCACCGTATTGTAATCTTCCTGAGGGCAAGGACAGTGTCTGGTCTCCATTCTACTTCCAGCTCCTAGCCCAATGCATAGCTTCAGTGGGTACTCAATACATGCTCTGAATGGATGAATGGACAAATGGCCGCTGACCTCCTACATTATGAGTGTGTGGGATTGTCATGTACTTCAGAAGCTCCAGGGGGCAGTGTGGGAGGTAGGACATTTTAAACAGCAGAGCTGTCCAGCAATAGGACAGACAGATCAATAAGGTCAGGACTCCTATCACTGTGCTGACTGCGCTGAGGCTGGGTGACTCCAGATGGAATTCAACGGTAAAGTCTGGCCTTTGATGGGGAGCATGGGCTAGAAGACCTAACAGCACTCTGATGCTAAAATTCAGTATCTCCACCTTGCCCTCACCTGCAAGAATAGACAGGCACTCACTGTAGGACCGTGGTGAAACCTTTCCTGTCTTGCAGGTAGGGATGCTCAAGTCTGGGTCACCCATCCCCATCACCACAAGAGGGCGTGTTGGGCTTAGACTTGCCCTGAGCATGCTGGTGAACCAGGAAGTTTACCTAGCCTGAGGTAGGCGGGGAGAGCCAGGAAAGGGCTGACTGAGACATAGCTCTGTTTAAGGTGCAATTAGAGTGGCCAGACACAGGCCCAATGCTGGCCCCAAGGTCAAAAAATTCATTGGAAAACAGAGTTGTTATGCTGTTTTAAAATTAAAGACATATTACTATTATCTATTATTCAGAACGTTCAAGTGCAAAATGGGCAATGAGTTTGTGTGTACTCCCCTTAGATGTGAGTAAAGGCTGGATAGTGGATGGGGTGGGATGTCCAGGGTTAAGTGCTCAGCATTAGGGCTATCAGGGCAGGGAATAGCTTTGCATCCTGACTCCCATGTCCTCTCCAGTCCAATCCCCAGAAATAGTTGCTTTATCCTGGTTCCCAGAGCACCTCTCACTTTGTCAGACTGATACTAACCCCCTCTACCCCCACTCTGCAATGGTGCCATAAGATGGACTCTGAGGTGTGATTTTAACAGAAGACTAGGAGTTCTTCCTGGCCTCTACCTTTTTTCCATCAGCCCTCTTGAGAAGCCTGAGCTTGGAATCATTCTCTGTGGGTACCCCAAGATAGAGAGCTGACCCCCACCACACACCCCATGCTCTGGGCTCTACAGTTCACCTGGCAGACAGCAGGAGCTAGAAGGGACTTGTTGCTCTCCACCCTTCTTCCAGCCCTGACAACTGAATCCAGTTGACGTGACAGGAAATGAGAATGAGCAGGAGAGCCTGAAGCCAAGAAGGCCATTTTCCCTTGCTGAGGTGGGAAACGCGGCTGGTGGAGCGTCTTCCCTCCCCTGATCACCTTCTCCAGGGCTATAGCCCATTCAGAAACATGTCTGAAATGCAAAGCTTGATTCCTAGTGATTTCTAGAAATGGGACCTGGAGAGCTAGTGACTTCCTAGAGTTGCACTGAAGAGGCTCAGATGTCACCCCTGGAGAACCAGGAGGACCTGGGTAGGGATCAAAGTTGATCACAGTTTTGAGACCATAGCATCCTGGAGTAAAGCTTTGGCTACTGCCTAAAAAAGTCCTCCAGCTGTTGAGAAAGAGGGAGGGTAAGGGAGGCAGGGAGAGATAATTTGTGTTTCATTTGCATTTCATTTGCATATGGCTCTATTGAGGTCCAAAGGCACTGAAATTTCTTGCCTTGCTTCTTTTTTCCCTTTCTTTCCTCTGTTCCTTTCTAACCTCCAGGCAATCCCCTATCCCAGGCTAAAAACATATTTGGAATATTAGGCCCAGGGGATTGGCACCTTCCCCATCACCTCCCATCTGCCAAGAACTCAAAACGCTGATTTCATGGAGACTATGAGTGCGGAGAAGGAGGGTGGGATAAAGGGATCTTTTGAGATCCTATTCTAGTTCATCTACTTGAAATTATCACCAAGCAAGTCAGATATGGAAGAAATAAAAATTGTCCCACCCTGCCCCTTTTCCCATACACAGATGTCACAAACCCATCGAACCTTCAAAGACCCAGGAAGAACGTGTGAAGGAGGAGCAGAAAATGTGGGAGGTTTCTGCTCTGCCTTTCCTTGCTGTGTGACCTTGGGCACATCCCTCCCCTGTGAACCTCCTGTTCTTCACATGAATGACAACCGTCTCAGGTTACAAGATCATGGAAGGGAAGAGAAGAGAATGAGAGACTCAGGCTCAGGCACAGGAAGCAGGATTAAAATAGCAAGCTTTGGAGTCAGGGAGACCTGGTCTAAATCCCAACTCTGTCATCTACTGGCTGCATTAACCTCCCTGCACCTTAGTTTTTTCTATTAGAGGAGCCTAAAAAGTATATCTTCCTTCTAAAGTTGTGCTGATTAAATAAGAAGGAGCATGTCCAGTATGTAGCACCTTTCCTGGCAGATAGGAAGCACTCAGTCAATATTTATTGAAAAATGACTAAAGGAATGAGTAAATGAAAGAAGGTAAGAAAATGTCTGCCACCCTCCTCCTCTCCCCACAGCCTGCTACCCTCTCATCCTCTCACCCCATATCTGGAACCCAAAACTGTGCTTCCAACTGTGAACCTCCAAGGTCCCATCTCTGCCCAATGGGCACCATCTCCAAGAGCTCCACCATTACCTCATCCCCAGGACCCCAGAATCCAAGGCTGCTGGAGCTGTAAAGCCCTTGGAAATCATTAGGTACAAGCTCCTCTGGCTTCTGGAAAACTAAAGCCGAGAGGAAAAAATGTAACATGGAAAAGAAAACAGAGAATGAGACCCTCGGTGCGCACAGCCATGCAAATGTTATGCAAATAGAGCTATAAAAAGCACAGTCACACAGGGGTTTATAAATTATGTGCAGGTATTTTTCTAGTATGATGGCAGGGGATGTGCATTTGTAGATAAGAAACGGACCTCAGGAAAGGGGCCAAGCCTGAAATGGAAGAGGGGAGAGAAAGGAAGGAAAAGGAGGGAAGGGAAAGACAGCCTGAGTTGCAGGGATGAGGGGGAGTTGGGTTGGGTTCACTAGGCCTCCAAGAAACCTTGACTGATCTCTCCCCCCAGCCAGAAGACACAGGAAGAAAGTCCCCTCTCTTCTTGCTGAGAGTGGGGCAAGAGAGGACAATGTGACCGGGGAGGGTGGTTTGTATGAAACTGAAGATGCACTTATTAAGCATTTCCTATTCCTCCAGGGCCACTGTGGCACCCACTGAGCCCTTTCTGATACCTGTTGTGTACCCAGCACTGTGCTCAGTGCTGTGGAGGCACCAATTGGTTAACCATCAGAAGGTAGGATAAGAAAAGTCCCACAGAACCCACCACAAGGGCTATTAAAGAAATTGAAGTATTATGGTAATTTAGTGAAAGATCAGATAACTTCTGACTTCAGAAAGAAAATGGTATTTGAATTGTGCATAGAGGGAGTAGAGTGCAGTGCTTTAGAATAGGAGCCCTAATGCTTTACTTACTGGTATCATTAGACAAGTTAAACTTGCTGAGCCTCATTTTTTCCATCTGTAAAATGGAAATGACAGTCCAATTTATGAGTTGTTATGAGGACTAAACAAGATAGATGCTTTAAGTGTTAGTAAAGTGCCTGGCACATAGTGAAAGTTCAATAAATGTTGGATATTATAATAGGGATTATTGGGGTGGATGGTGGGTGAACATACCAGGTGGAAAGAACATGCAGAAAAGCCCAGGACCTGTTCTGTGAGCAGGAAAGAGGTCTTGAAACTAAGGTAGGTTGATAGGAAGACATGTCTAGAAAGAAAGTCAAGGCCCTGCCCTCCTGTTGGCATATGGCTTTCTGTGCTTACAAGACAGTGGTCCCTTGCTCTTGGCACCACTTACTGCAACTTGAAGAGTGGAGAAGGGTGCGGATAAGAGCTCAGATCTATGGTGGGAGCTGCAAAGAGCACTGGAAAGGGAGTCCAGAGACCTGATTCCAGCCAGGCACCATCTGTCACTAGGGAATTGTGTGATTTTGTCGCCTCCTAGCTCTGTAGATGAGGGAGATAGCTGTCCCCACAACCCCTGATATTGGTTAATAACTTTCACATCATCATGTCATAGAGCCTCAAAGCAACTTGGGACCTGGGTGGAACAGGAAAAGGGCAGTGTCTTCACCTGAGAAAATGTGATAATAAACTGGGCCCCATCTAGGTCCCAGGATGTGGTGAGGATGCATAGGAACTGGTGAGCTTGGCCACCTGCTAACTCCACATAAGACAGATACCCATTAGGATTCGCACCTGTTCCATTTTACAGATGAGAAAAAGGCGTTCAGGGAGCTGAAGAGCCTTGTCTCCTGTCACACAACTGGTAAACGGTTGAGAGACAGGATTCCAAAACCAGATTCTTTCCTGTACTTCCCATGGCTTCTTCAAACACTCCAGGCTCCTTGCAGCGCTTACACTTTGGGAGTCTGTCCAGACAGAAGCTCGGCCCCAGCTGGGTAATCCACCTAAAAAGGGTTCCTAAAAAGGGTGAACTGGACCAAGAGTCTGGGTCACAACGGGCGCGGTGGGGAGAGGCCGCCAGGCCAGGTTGGGGCAGACAGGTGTTGCTCAGGGTCTGGACCCGCCCCGGTAGCACCCCCTGCCCCTTCCCCATGCTCCTAGCTCCCCGTATGCAAATCGCTGCTTTGCATGGGCCGGGGGCCAGGTGCTGCGGCCCTGCCAGGGGGCGTGGCCGACGGCCCCCGCCCCGCGCCGCGCCTCGTGCTCACCTGGGGCGTGTGGCAATCCTGGCTGCGCCGAGTGCTGCCCAGGCTGGAGCAGCGGAGCGCGGGACGGTGGCAGCGACAGCTCCGGGAGTGCCTCCCGTGGCGGCGGCGGAAGGAAGGAGACCCTGGCTTCCCAGGGGGCCCGGCTGGGGCCGACGCGAGGGACCTGGGGGGGCGCTGGTTTTGGCCCCGCCTGGGGCAGGATGGTGAATTTAGAACTCATGCACACAGGTGAGGGTGAAGGGATTGAGCTCTGACAGGTGTCACTGGGCGCAGAAAGGGGTGAAGGAGAGGGTCACCGTTCTCAGGGGTCTTATTCCCCGGCGGCCAGAAGAGGGCAGTGTGGATAGCGGGTCACCCAGGGGCTGGCGTGGGGGGGGGTAGATGTTTGGGGGACCTTGGAGAAGAACGAAGGTGGGATCTATGCGTCTGAGAGGTGGGAGGGCTTCGGAGGCCTTGGAGAGTGGCAGATGTGTGGGCCTTGGTTGTGCTTAACTGTTGTCTCTCAATTAAGTTGCCCTGTTCACTGATTGCAGACGGATGGCTCACTGGCTCAGCCAGGGGTGTGGACCTGGGAGTGTGCATAAGTGAGGAAAATACGTGTATCCACATGTTATGTGTTTGGTGTCCCAGGCATTTATGTGGAGACAAAGTGAGCATCTGTGAGGTCTAGGGGTGGGCTGGGGGTGGGGGGTGCTTAGAAGGAGTGGGGCTGGGCAATTACAGAGGCATACCTGGGGCAGGTGCCATGCCACACATGTATTGATTAGGGATTGTGGAAGCATGTGTCCCTGTGTATCAGAGGTAAGTCTACCTGTTCCCATGTGAGTTGGGAGAGGTGGTGGAGCAGACACCTCTGCTCCACCCACATGTTCTGTGAGTCTTGGCAGTGCTATAGGCTCAATGCATAGTGGGGGCAGGTGCTGGTCAGGAGCTCTGTGGGACCCCACAGAAGGAGCATAGGAGCCTCAGAGAAGAGCTTCCATCTGAGAGGGCGGTGGGGAGAGATACTTCCTTTGCGTTCCATGTCCCACAGATTCAGATACCTAGCCCTCCTTTCCTCAGAGGTGGGACCCTAGGAGACGGAAATACTTTTCCAGAAGTCAGTTTCTCCTCCGTGAAAGGTATGTGGGCATGGTGTTAACCAAGGGCCCTCTATTCACCCTGCTGATCATTCCTTCCACAGCTGGGTTAAGGCGGCAGCTACTATTCCTGAAGGGTTGGGCCTATGTTAGGGTAGGCCTTCTGGAGGTCTGAGGGCCTGAGCAGAGAACAGTCTCAAGGTGAAAAAAGCTAAACCTAATTTGGCCATTTCAAACTAGAAATGTGCCTTTGAAATGAGACAGCACTCTTTTCAAAATTCCTGCTCTCCTTTTGTTACCTGCTCTCCTTTCTGGCAGAGTAGGGAAGCAGAGAAGGGGGAGGCAATTTTCCCTACCCACTTCAAGGAGCAGAGCAGGCTGGAGGCTTTGGCTCTTCCTGGGACCCACCAATCCTGAAGACAAGCAGCAGTGGGTGCACAGGGAGCCCTAGAGTCCATAGTTCTGCAGACACAGTCCTGACAATGCTGAGTGAAGGGCAGGCTAACAGAGAGGTTTTGACTGAGTGGATACCCAGATGCCAGGACCTGGCAGGAAAGGCTAGCTGAGGCAAAAGGAACCATCCAGCTGGTGTCATCCAATGTTTGGGGCAAATCTGTTTCCAGACCCTGTGGTACCAACATGGGACTGGGCATACCTGGGGGCCGATCTCTTGCTCTTCTTCCTTCCCTTCCCACCAAGGACTTGGTTTGAGTGGAAGCAAGAATTTGGAAAGGTGGGGCTCAGTGGCAAGTTCTTTAGGGCCAAGATCAGAGATTTCCTGAGGGTTTTGTATCTCACTGTCTAGGGAGGAAGGCTCCTGCTCTGGGGGAAGTGGGAGGAGGTGGGACATCTGGGACCCAGCAGGGAAGCAGGCTAAGAGGATCTAGCAAAGAGCAGGAGAGAGAGTGAGGTTTGATGTGAGAGGGTGTGGGGACAGAGCCAGGAGTGCAGTTTCTAGGCTCTCACCCTCATGTAAAAAGGTGCTCACTCAAGTAGTAAATGGCCATCAACTGTGATTAAATGGCCATCAGCTGTGGCTAGTTGGCTGTCAGCTGTAACCAATGAGCCATTGGCCATTAATATAACTGCTGTGGCTACGCTAGCAACAAATGGGGGCTAGCAAGAAGATGGTGGCTGGCAAGGTGGGTTGGTTGGCAGAGAGAGAAGCGGATGGCAGGTTGAGGATCCCGTAGCTCCTGCTTCCTGTGTCTCCAACCCAGGTGCCAGCGTGACTCTAGTGTTATGACTCCCCTATCTATGGCTCCGTGGGTGTTCCTTTTTGGCCTCACCATGTCCTGCATTCTTATGTGAGGAGCAGGACCTGAGACCCCACGTGGTACCCGGCATGACAGAGCACCAATCCTCCCTGCCTTGGCCTGGAGGAAGCTCCAGGCTGATGCTTCTCAGAAGTCCAGATACCTCCCTCACTCCTGTCCCCTGTAGTCAGGGGTTCCAGCCATAATGGGGAGAGTGAGCTAAACTGAAGTTATAGTGACATGGGGTGTCATGCAGGGTGCCATGCGGGGTCTCTGGTCCTGCTCCCCACATTAGAACACAGGACATGGTAAGGCCAAAAAGGAACACCCACGGAGCTATAGATAGGGGAGTCATAACACTATAGTCAAGCTGGCAGCTGGGTTGGAGACAGAGGAAGCAGGAGCCACACGATCTGCAACCTGCTGTCTGCTTCTCTGCCAACCAACGTCACTTGCTAACTGCAATTTGCCTCTCTGCAATCCGCAATCCACACTCCACCGCTTGCTAGCCCAGCCACCATCTTCTTGCTAGCCCCCATTTTCTGTTAGTGTAGCCGCGGCCGTTATATTAGTGGCCAATGGCTCACTGGTTACAGCTGACGGCCAACTAGCCACAGCTGATGGCCATCCAATCACAGTTGATGGCCATTTACTACCTGAGCCAGCACCTTTCCACATGAGGCCGAGAGCCTGGAAACTGCACTCCTGGCTCTGTCCCCACATGGGGTCTCCATCTACCTTGGGTGGGTTATCTGATTCATCTCTCTACATTTACTTGCTACCCCTCCCCAGCCCACTTCTTTAGTCTGTATACCCTCAGGGCTGTCTGGGCCTTTATGTGGTGTCTGGTTCCCCATCAGTGGCACCTCAAGGCTCTCTCAGTTGAGGACTTTTTGTGGAGTCTTTCTGACTGGATCTCTACTTGAGGGTTCTCTTTGCTGGGTCGTCTCAGTGGGCCTTTCAGTCCAGTGTTGTCTTTGTAGGGTCTTTCAGTGTGGGCCCTGCTGTGGTGTCTGTGAGAGAGGGTTCCTCTATGGAGTGTCTCATTATTGGCCTTTTCTAGGATTTCTTAGTCCAGGATCCTCTCGGTGGAAATTTAGTCTCCTCTGGATCCTATTTTTCCCCTCGCAGTAATCCTATAACCTGTGGATTCTTTATAAACAGCACTTCCGCTATACATTCCAAGCCATTGGCTCTTTGGGACTCCTCCTCAATTGATGTACTGTAACAGTTTGGGTGGTGGGAGGAGGGAGAGCAGGAGCACTCAGAGCAAGGTGTAGGCCCCCACCCCCCAGCTGCCCAAGTGCTGTGGCCCCCGAGTCAGCCTATCTTTCTGCTCTGATAACCTGGGTGTAAGCGATAATGAGGTCCGCCTGGGGCCTCGACACTTTGTACTTCACAGAGCATCTCTCATGTGGGAACAGGAACACTTGAGCAGGTATAAGGTCACCACACACTGGGGCATCCCAGCCAAGGAAGGGCTCCCCTTTTCAGGACCAAAACAGGCAGAGGGGTAGAAAAAGGCAGTCAGCAAGATAGATGGGGAGGGAGAGATGAGAGGAAAACTGGAAAGCCAGTCAGAGGAGGACACCTAGCTTACCCCAGGTATCTTTTATTTTCATTGGAAGCTGTTCCCCATCAGGGCTGGGAAAGAAGGGTCAAGTCTCACAAACTAAACCAGTTACAGCTCAGGAATACTATTTTAGTTGGAAGGCCTCATTGTGAGAGGAAGTAGATTTCTCTTGAAGAAAAGATGAGAGAAGTCTCCTGCAGGGGAGAGTGGGAGCCATGACTGGCTCAGAGGTAGGCCTTCTGGGTCCCTTGAGTTCCCTCGGATACAAGTGCCCCCATCAGTGGGTGTGTGAGGGAGAAGTAAGGAGGGAGCTCCAGTCCCTTCCAATGAGATAAAAATGGACTGTAGGAGATAAAGGGGTGGGCCCTCTGCTTTCCCTGAATAGCCTGGACTCCCCAGGACAATGTGGGCACTCAGTCTACAGCCTGGGAGAAATGCTGCCCCCTGGACTTTGCTGCTGTGGGCTCATGTCCACATGCTGGCTCACAAATGTGTAAGGAGGGGCTGCTCCTGGGTCATGCAGAGGCACAGGGAGGGGCAAGGCCAGCTGCCAACATCTTACCCCAGCTTCAGAGAATGATGATGCCAGTGAGGCAGATGAAGGTCTGTGTCTGGTATCTGGGCTCTTACACAGAGCATCTGAGCCTCCCCAGGGAAGGGAGTGATGGCAAAGAGCCCACTCAATCGGGGCTGAGATAAGAATGCCAAAAAGCTTGGCTCCACCCCACGCTTCTCTCACTCACCCCTGCAAGTGCTGCGCTACAGGCAAAGGGTTATGGCATCTTGTGGAGTTTCGGTGTTGGCCCATTTTTAGGCTGAGACCCAAGAGCTCGTCCCACCCATCAGCCTCCTACCCAACAGGAACAGGTTCTCAGTATCTTAGCATCCTATGGGACTTCAGAAGAGCTTCTACAGATCATTTCAGCCTGCCCCTCCATTCAGATTCAAATCCCTATCCAATCCGGAAGTGTCACAGTGTTGCTCTCATAATGGGTACTCAAATTAGTGGATGTCCTGGCAGAGTGTGGGGCCTTTGACTCCTTCAAAAGTTATTTTTAGACATGATTAGGACTACCTTGTAAGCTCATTTAAAGGATGAGTGAGATGGCTTTGGGGTATATTTAAAGAAAATGCCGGGTATGGGTGTTGGAAGAGAGTTGGGGTAACAGGCATAAACTTGTGATTTAAAAAGTTACCCTTTTCAAATATCATGAGTTTGAAATAAGCTGATTCAGAGAATCTGGTCATCATCCCAGCCTTACTGCTTCTTGAACTCTACCTGTCCCTATGATCGTTTTTCCTATGAAATCAAAATTTGGAGAATGCTGATGTTTCCCCAGGTAAAGGACAAATTATAATAAAGCTGAGACAGAAAAGTGAAGCTGTTTGTTGTAATGGGAGAAGGGAACTAACATGGAAGCCTAAGTATCTGTTTAGTTAATTCGTTTATCACATGCTTGCTTTGTGCCGGGCAGTTTTCATTCAATATTTCATTTGCTCCTCACGGTAACTCTGGGAAGTATCATTGTTCCTATCTTTAGTTGAGAAAACTGAGATTCAAATATGTGGCCAGGGTCCCCCAGATTGTTAGTGATGGCACTGGAATTAAATCTAGGTCTGTCTGCTACCAAAACCCATGCTATTAATTCCAGGCACTACTGAAGCAGATTTTAAAAATCATGAAGGGAAGGGGAGAACTCTCCTCCTCCCACGCTTTCTCAGCAGTCTCCAACTTTTTCTCAGCACTGCTGAAGAATCCTTGTGGGGAAGTGATTGCTGAGCAGGTCTGTGTTAGACCATTCCCAGCTCCAGGGATAGTACTCAAGGATGGAACGAAGCAAAGCCTATGTATCCATTGGAGTGAAGATGAGCAGCAGCAGAAGCCCTTTGCAGATATGCCCAGGTGCCCACACTAGTTAGTCTGCATATTCATGCATGACAGACTATACTGAGAGTTTCAAACTGTAGCAAGAAGGACTTAGGTTAGGCTCAAGAAATGCCTTCCTAAATGTAGTACACTGGAATAGGTGTTGGGATGTGGCTGCAGGATCTCCCCTAGAGGTCTGTGACCATACAGGACGGTGTGGAGGTCTGGGAAGGTCTGTATAGGACTCCAAGTATTTACTGTCACTTTGGCAGGTCTCAAAAATATTCCTCAAAGCACAGTGGCTCTTAAGATTGCTTATTCCCATCCCTGCTTCTAGAGTGCTCTGAAGGCTGGAGAGCCTCTGGACTCCCCATCTCTGTCTTGCTTGGCAAGGCAGTCACCCCTCTGCCCTGCAGTCACTACACCCCCAGAGGCCACAATTTTAAATCTCTGCCAGAGTCACACACATCATTGCCCTAAAAAAATAATGAATAGGTTTTTCCCCACTTTTCCTGGGGCAGAGGTCCAACCTCCCCGCAACTCCATCCTCATCATCTCCAGATCTCAGGCTTCCAGACTGCCAACAGCCTGATTACCTCATGCAAATTAAGATTGCCTGCTTAACTGGGATTGGCCAGTGAGACTGGTATGCAAATTGTTCACCAAGACTTTATCTGGTTTATAAAAATTAAAGTGTTGCCCCAGAGAAGAGGGTGGGGGTGGGGGTGAGGGGCAATACAATTTGAATAAAATATTCATCTGTCTTTAAGGACTTCAGTATTTGGGTAGCTTAATAAGGAGAGTAGCCAAGAAAGTTGAGTTAGTTCAAAGTTGCCTCTTTCTTTCTTCTGACTCTGGAGGAGACTTAGGGGACTCTTAGGTGGTGGCAGCTGTCTGTTGTGGGTAAATGTTTAATTTATTGAAATGAAGCAAGGCAGAGAGGCCCAACCCCACAGCACTTGGGGGTTGAGACTGGCCTTACCTAAGTCTTCTTTCTCTGCGGGGCACCAACCTGCCCACCATCCGTTCTTCATTGAGCATGTTGGAAGTGTAGGAGAGAAGGTGAGGGTCCCCCAAGGAGAGGACTCCAAGGAGAACCACGCCGGAGCCAGGGCTTGATTCCCCAGACTGTGGGCTGACCTCTAAGAACCGAAGAAGAGAGGCAGGAATTGGAAAAGAAACGTGAGAAGGTGAAGCCTTGGTTCAGGTGTACTCTTACCTTCCAGGATTGTTAATTTGGCGGGAAGAGGGGAGACAGGTATTTCTTATGCTATTTTGTAAAAGTGAAATAATTCCCCAAATCCAAAAAGAAATGAGGGTTAAGAATGGGAAGCATTCTCCTCCACCCCCGGCTGTACCCCTCCCCTTGTTAAATTTTTACTAGCTGAGACTGGTGATAGAAGAACTGGCAATGAATGATACAAAAGGTGAGAAACCCTGCAGTAGCATGTGAGAAAGGGGCTAAGAAAGGCAGAGGAGAGGAGGCAAGCATGGGACAAGGGGATGTGTGCCCCGGGTTATGAATATTCCAATGGTATGTGTTAAGGAATCAGGAATTTGAAAGTCTGACGGTTGTTGTAATTACAAATTGGTCTTTGCTGTTTAGTTAAAAACACATGTGTTACAGCAAGAAAAATTGTGACCTGTTATTAAAATCAGTTGATTTCCCTGCAGATATCAAGATGAGTGGAGATGTAGCAGATTCCACGGATTCTCGCAGTACTCTCAGCCTTGTGGAGACAGGTAAGGGTCTTCTCTTCCGGGAAATGGAACAAGAAAGCACTGGTGGGAGAGAGGTGTTGGGACTCTTCAAATAATGTGGTATCTCTTCTCGTTTCATCCTTTATCCAATCAGACCCCAAAGCTGGGTCATAGGAAATGAAAGAATACCCTAGAGAAATGGGCTATGACCCTGAAGCCTTCGAACAGTACATATTGGTCTACAATGGAATGAAACCTCTGGAACTAGGCTAGGAAATGGCCAGATCCTTAAAAACAAAACAAAAAAATTAGGGAGATTCACTTCTTGATGTGCCATTCCAACAACACCCCTAGAAGCAGCAGGCTGTGTGCCCAGCTGCTACTGACTGTCTTTAGTAGATGGGGACTAGAGCCTTTTAACTCTAGATTTCTCAGAGTCCTACTTAAACCAAAGAGGCCCGTGTGCAAGTGTTCCTTTTCCAAATTGTGTGCATGTGGGTGGTAAATGGACTCAGAGAGGAAGGGTTGGTGCCTAGAGATGACTATGCTTTGTGAAGAACAGAAAGAGGATAGGGAAGAATTGAGAAAAACCTTTCTTACCTTTATGCTTTTAACTCCATAGTCCAAGCTTTGCTTTGAAAACTCCATATGATTATAATAAAAAAAACTTAAAGAAGATGAGTATAAATTGTAACACCACCAAATAACTTTAATAGCATCTTAACAAGACCTCAATTAGTCTTTCATCTGGATCATTGGAGACATAAAAATTAGAAGTGGAAGAGAATCGATGTCCCCCAAAGCTAAAATATTTTCCCAGGGCTTCAGAGGCAGTCTAGTTTTATTCTTGAAGCTAAAAACTTGAGATAAGGAACAAAGTAATTGGGATCTTGTGGGGGCGGGGGGCATCTGCAGGATGCATTTACCATAAACTTTTATGCCCCCAATTTAATATTGGAACAGTGTCTATTTGCACAGGTAGGGTGACAGGCTTTGTATTTTGCTTTCTTTATATCAGGGCTGTCAAAACTGTGGCCCGTGGGCCAACTGCGGTCCACAATCCATTGTTAATTGGCCCGCAGCAAATTCCAAAAATATATTTAGTTTACTTAAATAAACCAGGTGAGGCAATACGTACTTCACCTCGAGTGAGTAGGCCAGCTGTTTGTGTATTTTACCGCATATGGCCCTTGGTGAAAAATGTTGAAAAAAGTTTGGACACCCCTGTTTTATATGGACAGCTGAATTAGAGTATGGACCAGTTGCACCCATTTTGCAATCAATTTATTAGCTAAGTATGTTTTCCTAAGGATCTGTGGCCTGAGACACCTGTTCTTCCCAGTTGAAAAGAAAATTCTCACCAACCTCAAGAACTCCAGCAAGTCTTTAAAATCAGTTCAGCTGGAGACTGATAGGCACTGTCTCGGCTTTGACACTCTGCCCTAGAGAAAAATCAGAGTCCAGAAGCCATGATTCAGAAGTTGGGTCACCCTTTCCTGGTAGCAGACTGGCTGGAGCCAACTTTGTACACCTGGACCAGATATATTGCCCAGGTACATGGGGACACAGCTAAGAGAGTGTCCATGTGGAAGAAGACCATACTTTACAGGCTGGCACTTGTGCTCTGTTATTAGTTACTTGACCAAGTCAGGGCAACCATGTTGGGAGTGAGGAGCTACATAGAAACCTGATAAGGGAACCAGGAGAGGGAGAGAGTTCAGATCTTCGGTGGTTGTCGTGTGGGGTCTCTGCTCCCGCTCCCCACATAAGAACACAGGATGTGGCTAGGCCAAAAACGAACACCCACGGAGCCATAGGTAGGGGAGTCATACCACTGTTGTCTCATTGGAGGCTGGAGTCACCTGACGTGCGACCTGCTGTCCGCTTTTCTGCCTGCCAACCGACCGACTCTCCTCGACTCACCAACTAGCGCAGCCCCGGCAGTTATATTAGTGGCCAGTTGGCTAAGTGGCTACAGCTGATGGCCAACTACTACCCGAGCCAGCACCTTTCCACATGAGGCCGAGAGCCTGGAAACTGCACTCTGGGGCTCTGTCCCCACAGTGGGGGTTAGGAAGGTTAAGGTGTTATCAAGTTCTGGTGTAAGCAAGTTCTGGCCTCCTACCCTGTTTCCCTGAAAATAAGACCTAGCCGAACAATCAGCTCTAGTGCATCTTTTGGAGCAAAATTAACAAAAGACCCGGTATTTTATATTGTATTGTATTGTATTGTATTGTATTGTATTGTATTGTATTGTATTGTATTGTATTGTATTGTATTGTATTGTATTGTATTGTATTGTATTCCCAGTCTTATAGTAAAATAAGACTGGGTCTTATATTAATTTTTGCTCCAAAAGATGCATTAGAGCTGATTGTCCGGTGAGGTCTTATTTTCGGGAAAACACGGTATCTGGGACTGTGGGAGTTATGTACTGACTACGCTGAAGGAGAAAGAATCCAGACATAAGCTGGGACTTTTGAAATCTGACTGTTATCCCAGGGTTACTGCCTCTTTAGGAGGCAGGAACAGATGGCCTTTGAAGAGTCAATTTAGAATCAAACAGACCTGGGATAAAAATCACAGGTCTGCTGCTTACTGGTTGTATGATTTAGTAAGTTAATTTAGCTTTGCCTCTTCTGTAAAGCAGGACAATTACTGTCCATCTTCAAGAGTGGGTTTAGAGTTAGCTGAGATTATATTTAAAGGCCTTAGCACAGTGCTTGGCACATGGCAGCTGTGATCATCATTACCTCTAATGGCATCAAGATTCTGTGATTCTGTAATATACAAAATGACCATCACTGCTTACTGCTTTGGGGCTACAGGTAGCTGAATACCCTTCTGCCCTTCACTCAGGCCAAGTGGGTCAGGCCTGGAGGTTGATGTTTTCTGCTTTCACCATTCAGGAAAGGATTCTGTGTGGCTCCTTGACTATAAGGAGACCATGAAATCCATGCTGTCTGGAACTTCTCTACCCCTGGTCTTTTACGTGTAGGAGCTCAGCTCAGTGGCTGGTAGTATCTGTACTTAGGAGATCATCCAATTACTGCATTTTTTTTAGGGCAAGAAAAAAGAGGTAGCTAATTAAAGTAACCAAACTTCCTGGAAAGTTGTTCTGACTCATTTTTTACAGAGGAGAGCTTATTGTGAGTCACAGTGGTTACCAACTTGGTTTAATGGCTTCCTTTGGATGTTTAAAAGGCAGATTCTCCTTCCCAGCAGTACATGAATTAAGGGGTGGTTTGTCTTTGGGTTTAAAGGAACTATAAACAAAGGTGACCTAGAAAGCCCCAGCTCCCTGAGAGCACCCTCTGTATTGTATGAAATCCCCAAGAGGCACAAGGGGTGGGAAAAGGAGGTGACTTTCCCCGTCCACACTGGCCCAGACTGCACAGGAGAGCATTTTCAGGTCCAGACACAGATCTCCTGGTTGGTAGAGACCTGCAAGGCAGGTCATTTTTCTCTTTCTTTCTGCCTATGAAGAAGTCGAGGCATGGACGGAGGATGAACTGCCCAAGGCCTCAGAGTGTGACAGCACTAGGGACCAGAGGAGGCTCCCAATCCCCTGTCCAGTACTCCAGAGGACTGGAGTCAAGCTGTTTCTAGATTTTTGAACTCTCAGCTTTTCTGTCATTCCTTTTACCTCCCTACCTGTTGTTACTTTTCCTTCATTTTGGAAGCTGATGACAGTTTTTTCTGTTCTCAGCTGACTGGTTAAGGATATACCCAACCCACATTTCAAAAGTCTCCAGGTCTATAACTGACAACCCCCATGCAGCTAACCCTGTGACTTTTGACCACACTGGTCACAGTATAGCTTTAAACTCAGGGGAGGACAAATCTGGTAGGCTCAGGAGAAAGGAGGGAAAGGGCAGTCACATTCATAGAGCCTCTTTCCCATACCCATGTATATGTACCCAAACCTTTACATACATCATCTCATTTCATTCTTAACAATCCCCATTTTTATCAGTGAGGCAATTGTGGCTTAGAATGAGAAACTAACTCACCCAGGGTCACAAAGTTCTAAGCAGGAATCAAACTCAGGCCTAACTCCAATCTGTACCATGAACTCTCTGCAAATTATTGGGCAAATGTTTCCCCACCTGGACCTTTATTTTTCTCCCCATAAAGGAGACGTTTGGGCTGGATCTCTAAGGGCTGAATTTTAAAAGATGTGTATGTGGTTGCACTCTTCCAAATTCTTTCCCATCAGTTTCCACACCCTGTATTTGTGTGTAAGCTTCCTCTGGGCCAACCTCTCCCTTTCCACCCCAACCTTTCCACCCCATCGCCTTCAGTTCCTCACATTCCTGTCTTTCCAGCTTCCCTCTCAGCCTTCTCTCTTCTGACACCTTCAGCTGCCTTGCTCTGTTCTGTCTCTAATCCTCTTCTCTGACCTGGCTGACAGTCACCTAAGCAACATCTGTGGAGCACACTTGGGTCAGACCCTGGGCTCAGAAAGACGAAGAAACAATTTCTCTCCTCAAGGGGCTTTTCTCCTAATGCAGGAATTCCATGGTGGAGTAGGTAACAGTGTCAACTTGTATCTGGAAGAGCACCCTGAAACACAGTGCATTTGGCCTTCACAATTCTATAAGGGTAGATGTCAACATCCCACTTTGCAGATGAGGAAATTGAGGCTGGTGATGAGAAAGAATGTTTACTGATTTTCCCGAGCTCCCATACCTAGCAAATGACAGAATTAAACCTGGGTCTTTCTAGTAAGTTTCTATCCAAAGATGGTGGTGGGAAGACTGAGGGCCAACATGGGGAAACAGGGACAGAGGATACAAGAGAGTGGCAGCAGTAGGGAAGATGACAAGATTATGGAGGTGGCACTGGCAAAAGGAGCTAGAGGGGAGCCAAGTCCCTGGAAGGTGAGTTGGTCTAGTTCAAGAAGCAAAAGCTCTGCCTGGGGCCAAAACATGCTTGTTGGGGAAGAGAGGGTAAGGGTTGGAGTCACATCAGTCCCTTCTGGTGAACTGTGGAGGGTGAGAATCTAGCCTTTGAGAGAACTTTCTCCTTCCCTTCTTTCATCCTGAACTAGCCTCACCAATGTACCAGCTCCCACCCCGCCCCCGTCATTTGACAGTGACTGTGGGATGGTGTTGCAAACACAGATGACAATGGACCAAATGCCTTGGTACTCTTGTCCAGCTCAGAGCTCTGGGAAGAAAGGACTCATGAGGTGAACACGGGAAGAAAAGAAGAGCTAGAGATAAGGGAGGGCTGGGCTTTGGCAGTTGTCCCTGTTGCCCTTCCTCTTCAGCTTCCATTGTCCTGTGTGTGAGGTGGAATGACTAACATCTGTCCCACCCCCAGAAGGACCACCAAGGTGAGTTAACTATTGGGAACCCTTGTAGGAAATATCATCACTTAGCCCTGGGAGCTTCCAACATGGTTTTAAGGGATGGACATGACTCTATAGCACAGCCCAGAAGGCTAGTGATTCCCATAAGGTCCCGGGAAAGAATGAGTATTTGACCCAAGACTAGAAACTCCTTCTCAGTCAGTTCATTCCTGGGGCCTGGCTGCCTCTACCCTAGTGAGTCCCCAAGAAAATAAGCTGAGGATAAAGAATTTGTGTCTCATCATGACCCAGAGGCAAGGATCCAGGCAGAAGACACTAGAAATGAGTGAGTGTGGTTTTCAATCCAAATGCTTATTGAATAAAACTATTCTTTCCAGAACAGAAAAGACAGGAGAAATCTAGAAAGTACTTGGGGTGAAGTGAGACTTGTGGGAATTGCAGAAGAGTCTCCTATTGACAGCCCTTTCTAAGTGAGGCACCTATTCTCTCTCTCTCTCTCTCTCTCTCTCTCTCTCTCTCTCTCTCTCTCTCTCTCTCTATTTTATGATCAGGGGACAAGACAAAGCTCTGTCACTGAATGATGTGGGACAAGTCTGCTTAGGCCCTGGGCTTGAGTTTCCACATTGTGATGGGGGGAGAAGAGTGCTGCTGGAGTAAAATGAAAGGGGTGGGCTAGGTGGTCTCTAGAATTTGAGCCTGGTGACTATGGTCCTGTGCCTCAATCTGTACCTGTTCTGTCCCTCACCTCTCAGGAAGAGAAAAATGGAGACACAACCCTCCCGAAGTCCAGGGGGAACTGATATGAATTCCTGAGGATGTAAGGATTCTGAGAGGACATCTTGTCCATACCTCTCTCTTCCTTTGGAGACATTTCAAAACCTTGCCTGGAAAATGAAAGAATCTACTGTTCTTAGTACATGGACTAAGAACATAGGAATTTTCTTTTCTTCCTCATGTATCCTCCATCCGTATGAAAAACTAACCCTACAATTTCTCTTGGCCACCTGTTCTTGTAGGATATAATCCTCTGTGCCTAGAAATCCTTTCTTATCTCTTGCCTAAGACCCCCATGTTGTAGCATAAGCCCCATTGCCTCTTCTTTTAGCCTTCCCAAACCAGAGTGGCTTTCATCCCACCTTGTTTCCAGTGTCTGTGACAGGGAGATTAAAAGATATTCATTCACTGCCCAGGCTCCATACTGTGGCTCCATGTGCCTAAGATATCGGAAGAGCAGCCTGTGGTATCAGGAATCTCCTGTCCCTTCTAGCGTTCAGAGACCCTTAGCAAGTAAAATAGCTACAACAGCCACTCACACCTGTACCGCACCTTACAGCTCACAGACACATTACATTCTCGTTCATGGATTCCCAAACCCGAGCCCACAGGGTAGAGAAGTCAGGACCATGATGCCCAAATGAGCTGTGGGTGGCTGGTTCGGTCCTGCCTGGCACCGGTTCCTGTTCCTTTTGGAGGTCTCTTGAAGGAAATGCCCCTCCGCTGCCATCTCTGCACCCCCACGAGAACATGGACCTACCTCCTTTCTCTCTGCAGCCTAAGAGGGAACAAAGTGAGGGAGGCTGGTAGAAGCTGTCTTTTATCACATGGAGGTCCACTTAGTTTCACTAGTAGTCATTCCTTAGAGCACTGCTTCTCAAACAATGTGGGGTGCAGGACTAGTTTTTAATCCAGTCTGTCACAGACCAGTACGTGGTACAACTATGCAGAACTGGGATGTAGCTTGCACACACCACACACGCTCAACAGGACCCGTCCTGGCCTATACCTGCGTCTACAAGGGGAGCCCACCAATCACGTGCTTGGGGTGCTATTAACATTTCTAAATTCTTACTCTTTGTGTCTGTACTTATCTGTTCTCAGACCTTAATGAACATTTCACAGACCAGCTGGCTGTTGGGCCACACTGAAGTCCTTTGCCTTAGAGGAGTGTGCAGTGTGTGTGAGAATGTCCCTTTCCTTTGGCATTCCCTGAGCAACGGATACAGCTGACCCCCAGTATACCTTATGACCTTCTTAACATTCCTCCTTCTCCCACTGTGGGCATCGTGGGGATGATGAGGGGAGGTTCAGCAGGAGAGGTAGGTCCCAGGCTGTCCTTTGCTGGCAGGAGTGGAATGACAACCCCCACCCACTCACCCCCCCCCACACATGCTGAGAGATGGTACTGAGCAACATCCAGAGACTCAGGCCACTGCAACTTTCTGGGTTTCGGCCCTTCACTAAGGCACCCAGAATTGTTCCCCCCACCCGACCCCTGCAAAGCTGCGAGTAAATGCTTTTGATTTTTTGGGTCCTCCCTCCTCCTCAAGAAACAGTTACAGGCAATGAACACTTGGTGTGAAAAAGTGCTGAACCAGTGGAAAAAGAATTTAATGTGAAATGAGCAACCAAATTAGCATAAGTCTTAGGGACCTGAGGAACAGCCCAAATTCAGGCAACTGAAATGCAGTTACGTTTTGTTCCTCTCCATCTACACGCACTGGCAGACAAACTTACACTCCCAAAATCCTCATCTGAAAACCCTCAGTGTGGGCTGAGGGGTACACCTGCTGGCAGTCTTCCTTTCTGGTCTAGGCTGTTCTTTCAAAGGTAGGCTTGGGTCCTTTAGGGGGTTTGGGAAACTAAATAAAGTAGGGACAGGGGAATGGAAGTTGGAGCCTCAGCCAGCATTTGATGATGGGTCTCTTGCATTAAAATCCCTCCCTCAGGGAAGGGCTTTGCCTAGGATGACCCACCATAGGAAGAGTTGCTAAGGGGAAAAGCAGGTCCAGCCTCCCTCTCATCCCCACTCCCCACAGCCTTCATTTTGGGAGGAGAATGCTGAGTGTCCTTCAAAAGGAAGCTGTGTGAGGTCATCCCAGCTGGGGCTACTTTCCTCTCAGTGGAACCTAAGGGTCTGGCAGGGCAGGCATGGTCAGAGAATGACCAGAGCCATCAAAGACAGCTGCATTTCATTTCTAGGGACTTCAGCCATTGACCCTTCAAAGTCCCCTCCTGTCTTCACCATGGAGTAGTGCTCAGTGCGAGGAGCTCCTTGGGAAACTGTGGGGCCCTGGGATACTCAGGGAGGGCAGGCCTTTGTACCAAGCCAAGACCATGGGAGTCTGAGCTGCAGGCATCGCCCCAAAAGCACCAGTACTGTTGACTCAAAAAATAATAGGTATTAATTTGCATGACATTTTACATACAGGTTCCATGCTGTGCTTTTTGTCTCCTATCAAGGGTGCCACCTAAGCCCCCCAGGTCTGTCTTCTGCCCCCACTCCGGGGATGTTGCCTTCTTGTCCAGACTCCAGAACTTCCCCTAGCCCATCCTTGGATTAGCGGGTGGGGAATGTGAGGGAAGACAAGGGTTGGCCTTGCTCGGGTGTGTCTGATCAAGGTTTGCCAGAGAGGTGCGGGCTGGCGGCCTGGCATGTCTGCTCCGCTGGGCACCTCTGGGGTACCCCACCTGCCTGCTGTTGGCTGCAGTGAGGCGCCCCCTGCAGGGGCCTTGTCCCCCACCCGCCTCCCAGACCCCTGGGAAGAGAAACAAAAAATGTAAGCCATAGAGTACTGAGAGGGGCTGAAAGGAGAGGAAACCCAGAGGTTGCTATGCAGATGGGGTCTGGGTGCTCGATTTGCATAGGCCAGTGATTTCCTCACTACAGGGTAAATTTCCATATCCCTGACTCAAAGCTTGTTGGGGCAGAGAATGGGGAGAGGTCGTTTGAAATTCAAATGAGGATGATTAAGGTGGCTTCCACACATCACCGGCTTCGGCTTCCAAGGCCCCTGGAAACCTGCTGGTGGTCGGGCTAGGCTGGGTGTAGGGGGAAACTGGCTGTGTCTCTATCCCCTCCTGCCCCTGGAGGAACAATGGGCAAGTTGTAGTTCTGGGCTCAGGCCTACCTCTCTCTGGTGACTGTGGACTTGTCATCTCAGTTTTTCTATCTGTGAAATTGGCAAGATAGTTTGCACTTTTTTGTTTGGCTGAGGAGGTGTGAGGACAGGTAGATTCTGGACTCATCTCTACCAGCAATCTGTGACAAGCCAACTTCCTATCTTTTGGCCTGAGTTTGGGCATTGGGTGAAGGGTGTGAACTTGAGGGTCTGTAAGATCATTCCCAGCTCCAAGATGCTGCGATGTGTGAGCGCACTCTGAACCTTGCACACACTAGCTACTTGTAAGGCACCTTGAATGATGTCAAGTGCTGTACCCCTCGGTCCCTCTACTGTGTTAGGAACGGCACCCCTGCCCCTCAGCTTTCCAAGGTGCAGTCATTGAGACCATGCACTTTGGAGCTAGAGTCTATATTTGGATCCCAGTTTCTCTCTGCTGGGTATATGGTCTTTGACTGCTTACTTCCAGACTCACTGCTCAGTTTCCTGTCTGTAAAATGGGGATAATCATAGTACCTATGTCTTAGGGTTGCTGTGAGGATTAAAGGAGTCAACATTTAGAAAGCATTAGAACAGGGCCTGCCACAGAGTAAAGCTACTTGCTAGTATTAGTATCAAGAAGACAAACTGTACACATGGTGGGGCAGTGACCCAGTAGCTAGCTAATCCAGGAAAACTCAGGACTACGAACCATCCCCAGGTTTGACCCGCCTGTGAATTCATTCACTTGTGGCCAATACACTATCATATTTGCTTGTTCTTGGGAGCAAGAAGCATGCTTCACTGAAGGGCCCCAGGAGCAGGTATCAAAGTTTAGTGGTCACTTCACTGAGAGCCCACCCAGGTAGAGGTGCCTGTCACCTCAACCCAATGTGGGCTCCTGGTGTCCATCCTGACTCAAGTTAGTCTTCACTTCTCAGGAAGTATGGAAATGGCAGGAAGAAGGGGAGGGAGCTGGTGGGATGACCCCGCCTCCGAGGACCCCATGCTGAGATGGGACAGATTCAATGAGACTAGAGGATATTTATAGTTCTGGAAAACCTAAAGGTCCTTTTTTTCCTTGAATTTCTCTAGCAACTCAATATGAGGTTTATTTGGAGATAGCATGGTGTAGTGTGGACAGCCTTGGTTGGTGGATGGACATGGGTTTCAGTTTGTACTCAGTGATTTACTAATCAGTAACCTTGGGCAAGTTGATTAACTTCTTTGAGCCTGAAGTATCCTCATCTGTAAAATGGGGTTAATAAGAGCACCTCCTCTAGAATGGTTGTGATGATTAAATGCTATCATGTTTACTACATAAATGTTTACTACAGAGCTTGGTGTATAGTAAATGCTCAATAAATGTCAGCTGTTAATTAATCCTTATTATTTGAAAACAATGTTTTGCTGCCAAAATGTTTTAAAATTATCTGAGCTAGTCCTATTCTCCTATTTTGTAGGGAGGAGACTGAGGTCAGAAAAGGGAAATGACTTTCCCAAGGTCACAGTGGGAGTTTAAGACTGATGTTTCTCTAGGAGCCCTTTCCCCACCTCAGAGGCAAGTCCTCCATCCTTTGCTTTTGTTTTGTTGTTTTGTTGGCCTTCTCTTTTCCCACCACCAGTCCCTCAGAAGTGGCTTGTCCAGCACCAGGAGCATGGGTCCCAGAGAGGAGAGGGAAACATGACCCTGGCAGCACTATACTGCTTGAGGGAAAGGACATGGTGTCTGGACTCAGAAGACAGCTGTGTGATGTCTAACAAGCCCTACTTTCTCTGGGCCTCAGTTTACTCACTGGCAAAACAGGAGTTCTATAATTCCAGCTCTGTAGACCTCACAGATTGGGTGAAAATCAAATAAGAAAGTACACAGCAAAGCAAAGGAATAAACCCTGTGCATGTCACCACAGCCTATGCAGTTTGAGAGGGACACTGGACCTGGATCCAGGGCTTTGAGATCTGAGTTCCTTCCCTCCAGCTCTGGTGCCACTACCTGTCTCAGTTTCCTTAGCTGTAAACGAGTTGTGAAGAATGAATGAAATGAGAATATGTCTGTGGTAGCTTTCGAAAGTGTGAGTTGTTCTACAAATGTGAGATAACGTCTCCATATAATCTTTCTTACTATACACTTACCCCTCTGAGCTGTATAGAGGACATTTGTGTGCTCACATGAGAACCAGAGCCCAACTGCATGGAAAATCTGGTAGCCACGCCCTCCCCCACCACCCTCTCAATCTTCTCTCCCACCCCTTCTCAGTTTGCTTCATCTCCACCCTGGGGAGAAGGCAAAGATAGAGGCACTGATCTCTTACTGACCTTGAACCCCTTGGACCCTCTTCCCCTCTCAAGGCTGTGAGGTGTGGAGAGGGTGCAGATGTGGAGTTGACCATTAAAAAACCTTGTGGGCTGTTGGGGTGAGAGTCAGTTCTGGACATGGAGGTTGGAGGGTCTGTGTGACCTTTAGGTACTCACTTCTCTGCAGAACTCAGTTTCCTCACCTGTATATGGCATGTGCAGTGACAGAAATCTCTGTGGTCAAGCGCAAAAAAGTTCTGATGGGAAAATAGTAGCTGAGGTGCTTCTTTAGGATGTGTGTATTCGGTGTGACCAGAACCCTGGGTTTATTTAACAAAGCTCTTCCTTTGAAGTCGGATTTTTGTTGTTTTTCCAGGGTCAGGGGAATATGAGTCAAGATTTTGTTGGGGAATCTGGCTCTTCTGGCCCCATTCCTTGCTGCAGTGGCCTGACTCAGCTGGCTTCTTTTTCTGAAACCTGTCACGACTTCCCAGGATGCTTCTTCAGCTTAGCTGCTGACCATGCTGCCCCCTTTGGACCCCTGTGGTAATGACTGCAGCATCATTATGTGTCCAGCAAGAGATAAGAAGGCAAAGCAGGGAAGCTCAGAAAGTCCCATGTGTAGCTCAGACGAGAAGAAATGGGGATTCTATTTCCTAAAAAATGAGGAGACTTTGGTGAGGAGTCTTTCATTTGTCAAAGAATGACGTGACAAATTGCAGAGGGAAGCTGAGAGGACGCTGGGCTTCTCTTAGCGAGGGGTGCCTGGAGTGCCTCTGTCCTCTATGATGTGGCCCCAGGTTCCGGATATCTGTGGGAAGGGACTGGAAAGCAAGGCCTTGGGGTTCAATCTCATGATTGTGCATGTAAGGAAAAATCATCAGGGTGCTCCCATAAGCCACGTCTCAAGGAACCTTGAGGTCAATCGTGTTTATTCTGCTGTTCTCTCCCTGGGAGTAGAGAGGAAAAAGCTTGAAATCATGCAAGTCCCCAAATCCATGGACTGCTAGAGGTAGAGGGAACCTGAGAGAGCATCCTGTCCTAGGGCAGCAAGTGGATTTCTTCAGGAGAGCTAATCTTGATCATCGGTGGTGGTCACTGAGTACTGAGTTTAGGAAAAGGAGAAGGCTTCCGGGCCCATTAGTGAGGCCTGCCCTGGGCATGGCACGCATGCCCGCTGCATTTTTGCTCTTGCTTGTCTACACCCTCAGAGTAAAGTGACTCAGCCAGCGGAGAACTGAAACTCAGATCTCCCAACTCCTAAGCCAGTGCTCTTCCTACAGCCATCCCAGGTCCTCCTGTGTCCTGTTCTGCAGGTGGTTTCAGGATCGTCCTCAGGTGCCACCTGGGTATTTCCTCACTGCTACAAAGGAGGAGGCAGGAATGCAGACAGAAACTTTTTGTTTAATATTTAATATTTAAGGGAAATCGAAAGCTATGGAGTTTAACCCACTTGCCCAAAGTCCAGTCTAAAACAGCCTTTGAAGTAACTCACAAAATCAGTTTACTATATGTTCTCTGTATAGAACTCTGACAATTAGGAAATACTGTCCAGTTCTTTGGAGGAATCTCAAGTAAGAAAAAAAGGTAGGCACGATATGTCTGCAGGATCCTGGAAAAAACTGTTTTGACTGGTTTAAATGACTGCACTAGGAAGTCACTTGGTTTGCTCTGCTGACTGTCTGCCCAGGAATGATTCCAAGGTACTAGTGACTTTAATAATTGCTATCTGAGGAAGTGCCAGCAAGTTGCCAAGTGGTCATAAAGTATCACTGGAAGTCTTACTGGGTTACACTGGGAGTGGAGCTGGTGAGTAGAGAAGCAGTCCCGCAGTGGGAGAGGTTCAGCCTCATTGCTGAATGCTCTCTGCATTGTTTACCAGGCAGAAGTGAAAAATCCTGCTCGAACAGTTCTCCATTCTTGTACTTCCACCTCCCTCACCCAGAGAATTACTCCCCAGGCAAACTCACGTCCCAGTGCTGCCAAAGCTATGCAAATCAGTGGGGCCTGCAAGGCTACAGACTCAGATGGGAAAGCAGAGGGTTGGCTCAGAAAGACTCCTATCATCTATTGTCAGGCAGGGGTCCTGGCCAAGCAGCTTTGCACTGCTAACGTGGTGCCCACCAGATGTCATGGGAGGAGAGGCAAAGGTGGAAGTTGCTCTTGACTCCCGTGCACCTCCCACAGACCTATTCTTGGCCTTCCTCTTCAGAACTCCACTGGGTATTATGGAGACTCTATCCAGAATCCTGGGGCTCCGCACTAATTCAGTGTGCCTTTTACCCTCTTTTGATCACTTAATCTCATTTCCTATGGACGGGGATATGGTCTTCATATTTAACCCAACACCTTCTACCTGCAACTCTGGGTTCTTACTTTATGGGGAGCTCTTTGGTCTAGATGAACAGGTCTGGGTACCGTGTGGGACCAGGGAGATGCTGGAGTTGGGGGAGCTAAATTGGGGTTTGGATGGAGTCCTTAGATGCTAACAGTGGATTCATGCTAGAGAGGGAAGAATACACCACATTGGGGTTGGAGACCTGGCTTTTGTTTCCACCTGAGAATCATTCCCAATACAGGCCCATACTTTAAAAGTTCTGTTACTTTGTACGTACCGCTTAATTTTGTCAAGACTCAGTTTCTTCACCTGTAAAATGGGGTGAATAATAATGCTTCATCTTTCCAAAGGCAGGGCACTTGCCCTCATGATCTCCTGAGTTGCCTCCCAGCCGCATGAGCCAGGGTGCCAATGTGTTGGCTCTCCTCCTGCTTTCTTGCTGGGACCTCATGGCCTAGAGATTCCAAGTGGACCATGAGAACCAAAGAGGCCTGAAGAAACCCCAAGTGGTGGCCCTTCATGCTTGGTGCATATCTCACCCATTTGCCCCTGAGACCTCCAGTTAGGGGATTCTGAAACTTCTTTGTGAGCCCTTTCTGCCCTACCTTTCCCCTTGTGTCCCTGCCTTTTATTTGTGTGCAGAACAAACAGGACAGAGAGAGAAGGTAAGGAGAGTCCTTCCTGTGCCTCTCTATACACATACTATAGACAGTGCCCAGCTTCTGGGAGGGGAAGAAAATGCCCTGGTACACTTCAGTCATTTGCATTAAACCCTGAGACTTCAGAGATGGAAGGAATTTTAGAGGTCACCTGATCTCCCCTTGATGCTAACAAATTGCCCCTTAATTCAAAAACCACTTCTGTAACATCCCTGAAATAAACAGCCTTTGCTCAAATATTCCTAGTTATGGGGAAGGAGCTCTGTCGATGGAGAAACTACAGGTTTCACTGCTGTACAATTCTATTTGTTACAGAATTCTTCCTTATAGTGAGATGAAACCTCCTTCCCAGCAGCTTCCAACATTGGCCCTTGTTCTGCTCTTCGGAGCTGCGGGCTAAGCCTGCTTCGCTTCCATGCTAATATTGGGGGAGGAAGGGAAAGTCCACTGACATTTATTTAGCACTTACTATGTACCAGGTACTGTGCCAAGTACTTTCAAATATTTCCTCATTGAATTGCTTTTTAAAACTTTTATTTTGAAAACCTTCAAACATACAGAAAAGAGAGAAAACAGTTTAATAAACAATCTGGATTTAATAATTACTAACATTTTGTCATATTTGTTCCATCCACTTTTTTCTGAAATTTTATTTTTAACTTTTTATTGTGGACATTTTCAAACACACACAAAAGTAGAGACAAATACAGTGAGCCCCCATTTCTGCCATTCTTGTTGCTGGAATATTTTCTTGTAAATTCTAGACATTATAACATTTCAATCCTAAACATGGCAGTATGCATCTGTAAAACATAAAATTAAAATAAAATAAAATAAAAGTTTTAAAAAACAATTGAATGAGGAAATATTTGAAAATACTGAACACAGTGCCTGGTACATTGTAAGTGCTAAATAAATGTCAGTGGACTTTCCCTTCCTCCCCCAATATTAGCATGGAAGCGAAGCAGGCTTAGCCCGCAGCTCCGAAGAGCAGAACAAGGGCCAATGGTGGAAGCTGCTGGGAAGGAGGTTTCATCTCACTATAAGGAAGAATTCTGTATTCCTTCTTTAGCCAAAATGCCATCACCACACTTAAAAAAATAAATCTCTCATTTAAGTCTCATAGCAATGCTATGAAGAAAGCTTTATTTGAAGGCATGTGTTCTCTATGCTAAATATCCTTTCTTCATCTGGTATGATATCTGGGCTTCTTACCATCTTGGTCCTCACACTCATTGGGGTCCCTTTTTACAAATGGCAACTTGAACTGGGCATGATGCTCTCAGAGTTCTTCAGTGATCTGTATGTCTGCTAATGTGTAGGACAGCGTTAGCTTTTTAAATCACCCAGGTGCAACACATTTTGGGCCAATACTGAGATTCTGTCAATAAACCTCTTTTATTGTTTTTTTTTTCACATGAGATACTCTGACACCAACGTACCCTATCTTCCCTTACCCCCTAGAAACTGCAGTGTTTCTTTCCAAATCATTTCTGCCAATAAACAGAAATGAGAATCATTTTTTTCTCTTTTTTGATTGGGGAGGTATATTAGATTTCCTTGGGAGATTTAGCCTCTTTAAAAATGCAAAATGCAGAGTGTAGATATTTAGATAGTCAAGTATCTTAAACTCTACACACTTGAACTTTTAATCACCATATGTATTATTGTGATTATTTCTATTGCTAGTTTCAGTTTGAGGTTGGTTATTGGTATTGGTGATAAAACTCTTTATTAGGCTTCACATTGTAGCAGATAGATTTTTTCAGCTTTATTGAGGTATAATTGACAAATAAAATCATAAGATGTGTATATTGTGGTGATTTGATTTACAAGCTATGACAATTAAGTTTGCGAACTCATCCTAGAAAAAGTGCTACATACCTCATTGCTGAATATCCCTACGGTCACCTTCGAAGTACTCCCCTTGGGAAGCTATGCACCCATCCCAGCACCTAGTCCACCCTTCAAAGCAATTTTGGAACTCTTTCTGGAATGGCCAGCAGAGCTGTCATCATATTACCCTTTATGTCCTGAATGTCATCAAAATGTATCCCTTTCAATATTTTCTTTATCTTTGGGTAAAAAAAGAAGTCACTGGGGGCCAGATCAGGTGAGTAGGGGGGTGTTCCAATAAAGTTATTTGTTTACTGGCTGAAAACTCCCTTACAGACAGTGCCGTGTGAGCAGGTACATTGTTGTGATGCAAGAGCCATGAATTGTTGGCAAAAAGTTCAGGTCATTTTCATCTGACTTTTTCACGCAGCCTTTTCAGCACTTCCAAATAGTAAACTTGGTGAACTGTTTGTCCAGTTGGTACAAATTCATAATGAATAATCCCTTTGATATCAAAAGAGGTTAGCAACATTGTTTTGACTGTTGATTTGGACTGATGGGACTTTTATGGTCATGGAGAATTGGCTGATTTCCATTGTGCACTTTGATGCTTTGTTTCAGGGTTGTATTGGTACACCCATGTTTCATCAGCAGTGATAATATGACCCAAAACATCGTCTTGCCGCTCCAAAAGGTCTTGGTAAACTTCAACTCTCCTTTGCTTTAGTTCATCAGTGAGCTCCTTCGGGACCATTTTTGCACACACCTTTTTTATGCCAAGATTTTCAGTTAAGATTTTCCTGTTTCTCTATCAATGTTTACTTGGTCTGCTATGCTTCTCACAGCCCACGATGTTGACACTCAATTCGACAAATTTTTGCAATGTTTTCGTCAGTTCTGCTCGCTGCTGTCCACCCTGACCTCTCTTCTTCAGTGACGTGTTCTCTCCCCTCAGAAAACTGTTTAATCTATTTGTACACTGCTGTTTTCTTTGTGGAATTATCCCCATAATCTTGGACTAACATATCCATGATTTCACTTCCACTTTTGCCAAGTTTAACAAGAAATTTAATGTTTGTTCATTGCTCTAATTCAAGCTCAGATATTCTTGCAACGGCACACAAAAACATGCAATAACAATAATGAACACTACTCAGCAAGATACCGCCACTCGTTGACACGAACACAGCTGTGAGACACTGATATCCCAAGGTTATGAAACCTTATGGAGCTGTTTGTACAGTGCTGCCAATGTAAGTGCACGGTGGCTAGTTCGTGAACTTAATTGGCAGACCTTATATGTATACATTGTGAAAGGGTTCCCGCTATTTAGTTAATTAACACCTCCATCACCACACATGTTTATCTTTTTTTTCTTTTTGGTGAGAACATTTAAGTTCTCTCTTAGCATATTTCAGTTATACATACAACACGGTGTTATCAACTAGATAGTCACCATGTTTTACATTAGATCCTCAGCCCTTATTTATCTTACAGCTGAAAGTTTGTACCCTGTTGTCAACCTCTCTCTATTTCGTCACCCCTAGCCCCTGGTAACCACTTTTCTACTCTGTCTCTATGAGTTTCACTTTTGTTTTTATTTTTTAGATTCCACAAGTGATACATAACGTGCATGCATGCAGTATTTTCTTTCTCTGTCTGGCTCATTGCACTTAGCATAATGCCGTCAAGATACCTCCATGTTGTTGCAAATAGCAGGATTTCCTTCTTTGTTTTGGCTGAATAATATTTCATTGTATATATACTATACCACATCTTCTTCATCCAGTCATCTGATTATGGACACTTAGGTTGTATCCATACGTTGGCTATTTGGATAATGCTACAGTGAACAGGGGAGTGCAGATATCTCTTCAATGTTCTTGTTTTCATTTCCTTTGGATATATGCCCAGAAGTAGGATTGCTGGATCATATATAGCAGATAATCTTAAATGTAGGGCATACTTTTGTGTAATTTGATTGCTTTAGTTTACTATACAATGTGAATTAGAAAAATAGATTTCTGGGTTAGAGTATTTGTCAAAAAAGAATTGCCTAATTAAAAAAAATGTTCAGTTTACTTTTTTCTTTCTAATTTTTATTGGGAGTAGAAAACACATAGAATAAAAATTAAACGTAAAATTTACCATCTTAATTTCTAAGTGTATGGTTCACCCTCCCCTATCTTTGATTTATACAGTGATTTTTTTTAACCTAAATGCAGAGCTTTACATCAATTCCCATTAACATTTTATTTTGTTGGTTTTGGCTTCCTATTACAACCTATCAAAATATTTTCTAATCCTGATTCATTATCCAGTTTTCTGTATTAATTTCCCTCTCTACTTTGAATCACTTCCAAATTCGATCATTATTTATCCTGTTTATATATCTAAGCTGTTGATTAAAGTCTAATACTCAGTTTTCTCTGTGTTGGACACTGGATGCAGTGCATTTATTGAGAAAACTGTGTGAGCATAGGAGTTGAAAAATCCGAGCTTTGGTCCTGATTCAGGTTCTCTGAGTCTGTGTGACCCTAGCAAATTTCTTTCCCTCTGAGGTTGAACTACAGTGTTCTTCCAACTCTAAAAATAAGGTTCCTGCCCCATATGTGTGTGTGTCCTGCTTTGTTTTTTTCTGCAAGTGGCTACTGCCTTTCAAAGAGGGAGCCAGGGCTTGGAAATAGAATGTGTTCAGGGTTCCGCAAATGGTGGTACTTGCAATTTTTAAGCTCTGAATAGAAGATTCATTTTTGTAGCAGTGTTTTAGTAATTTGGGTCAAACACATAGTCATTCAGCACCTACTATGTGTTGGACACTTTTAGGCACTCAAGGTACAAAGATGAATATAATAACCCTGGCCTCTAGGTTCTCACACTTACATGAGGGAAACAGACACACTCTAAAAAAAATGGGATATGTGCCATAAGAGATATAAATAAAAGATGTGGAAACAGAGGAGGAAATCCCTTATTTTGCTTTGAGTAAGCTTCATGGAAGATGTGACATTCAAGTTGGTTTTGGATGATGAGTGTATGTTTTCTAGGGAGAGAGGGACATTCCAGTCAGAGGTAACAGAGTGTAAAATGTCCCTAACATAGGACCAGGCTCACCATGTTTGAAAAATAGTCCAGGATGTCTGGAGTCCAGCTCCGCAACTGGATAGTTCTTCCCATCCTCCATAGCATGGTCATCAGCTTTATCTCACTTGAGCTTTACTGCATTCCTGGAAAGTGGCTGGAATGGGAATTATGACCTTATTTTGCCATTGAGAGACCTGAGGCTCTGGAACTTCCTGCCTTGACCAAGGCCACACAGGTTGGGAGTGGTAGAGGCACGGCTTGAACTCTAGTCCTGTGACTTCAAGTCCAGGATTCTTTCCCGTATACCCTGCTGCTCCTCCATATAGCATCTTAAAGGGGCAGAAAAGTAGTTTGGTGATTGTGGACCAGTATTTCACACAATATAGTAATTGTATCCCTTAGTTTCTCTGGGAAAGAGGAGCACCTTCCTCACTGTTTCAAAGATGAATAAATTGAATCCTTGTAATGACTCTCTAGTTACCTTTCTATTAGGGCATTAGGGCAGCAGCAGAACCCCAGATCTTGGCATGATATTCCCAGGTGCCACCCACTAGGCCTTTTCTGTAGGCTGGGTGGGGAGGGGTGCCAGGTCGAACAAGTCCAGTGGACCATGGGACAAAAGTAGGAACAAGACTGGAAGTAAAATGAGGGCTGAGGCAGTTGCCCCTCAGCCAGATCTGGATATAGAATCAACAGTGTTATCGAGTATTAACTAATGCCTCTACTAGATTATATCACCGAGTCTCAAACTAGACCCTCAAATGCACCTTCTTGTGGACTGTAGGACATGAGGAAAGCCATGTCTCCTGAGAACACTCTTACCTGCTTAGGAGCGGAATCAGAATAGGAATTGCTTTGTGGATGAGTCCTTACTAAGTGCCCAGCATTGAGCTATGTGCCACCTTTGCTCTCTTCGAGTACCATAGGGTCAGTCTCCTCGGAGGCCCTGGCTGGCCCAGGCATCTCCAGCCCAACCATTCAATTAACCCAGGATTCAAATAAAATTAGGCAGATACCAATGCAGAATAAATTTTATGAGAAAGGGAAACTCCATCACCAGGCTCCAAGTGCAGTAGGTGTATCCTCATGATGAGAGGCCTCTTGAAAAAGGCCATCAAAAAACTTTTGCACATAAGAAATTGTTCATTTTGTTGACTGGTGAATTTTAAAATTAATCTCTGAATTCTGCTTCCTCATTTTTTCATTTTGTGGGTCTCACAAACAACATAATGGTATTCACAAAAATCAAAAGCAAAGACTTTTTTTGTCTGCAAATGTGATGACTCCCTCCAAGTCAAACTGTTTGGGCCCTGCAGTGTTTCTATCACTTTCTAAGTCTTGTTCATGTGTATATCATTACCACCTTCTGGAAACACCTTCTCCTCTTGCCTTCCAGACACCATACTTGTCTGGTCTTCCTCCTACTTCGGTGCCAACTTCTTTGCTGACTCCTCATCATCATCCCAATCTTAACCCATTTTCTTCTTCATCTAGACTCAGTTCCTTTATAACCTCACTCAGTCCTGTGGCTTTATATACCACCTATAAGCTCATAACTGCCCAATTTGTACTTCTGACCTGAAACCTCTCCTGAATCCGAACTCATTTCTCTGCCTCCCTGGAGTATCTACTTGTCATCTCAAGCTTAACTCACCCACAAAAGGTAGCTTTTGATTTTCTACTACCAGCCTAGTAGTCCTCGAGTCACCCCCATCTCAGGGAATGGCACCACCACTCACTCTACTGAGAAAGCCCAAACCCTAGGAATCATTCTTGATTCCTCTCCTTCCCTTGCACCCTACCTCCCATCCATCAGCTGGTACTGTCAGCCATTAATTCAAAACATATTCTAAATCTAGGCCCTTCTCACTACCTTTTCTGCTACCCTTCCAGCCAGTCTACGGCCCTCTCACACCTGAGCCACTGCAATTGGTCTTCCTTACTACTCTCTTATCCCCTACAGTGGATCACTGCAGGTTTAAACACTTAAGTCAGATCATGTTATTCCTCTGCTCAAACCCTTCATCACCTCCCATATCCTTGGCATGAAAGCTGAAATCTTTACATGACTGATCTGTTAGATCAACATCATCTCGTCACTGGTTACCCCATCTACTCTCTCTGGCCATACTGGCCCCATTTCTGTTCCTCAGCATACAACCCTGTTCTAGCCTTAGGTCCCGAGCCCTCTTCTGCAATGATCTTCCATAGACTCTCAAAGTTTGGGTCCTGGGGGTTCTGGTCAAGATGGCAGAGTAGGTAAGTGCTGTGCTTGCTTCCTCCCATGTCCACAATAAAATTACAACTGAATTACAGAACAATCAACCTGGAGAATCATCTGGAGACTAACTGAACAAAAGTCCTATAACTAAAGATATAAAGAAGAAGCAATGTCGAGACTGGTAGGAGGGGGAGAGAGGTAAATGTGTTGGTCCCATACCCGCGTGTGGTGGTTGAGAATTGGGAGGGATGTCTCAGCTGCAGAGATCTCCCTTGAGGAGTGAGGGATCCCAGCCCCACAGCAAGCTTCTTAGCCCTGAGGACCAATGCCAGGAAGAAGAGACCACACAACACCTGGCTGTGAAAATCAGTGAAGATTCCATCCATCTGGGTGAAGTGGAAGGCTGCTGGATACCCAGGTGTGCTCTTAAAGGGCCTGCACACAGACTCTCTTGCTCCCAGGCACTCACCCTCAGCTCTGGCAGAGAGACAGCAGGTCAGGAGGTGCCAGAGACATACAGGGAGAAACTGAGTGGTGTGGCTCCAGGGTGAGGGCTGGAGGGACAGCTGCCATTGTCCCTGTGTTGAGTCAGTCTGCTGTACAGACTGTCTACAAAAGCCATCTTTCCTGTTTTGACCCCTCTGCCCTGGCATGGATAAATCTGAATCTGCATGACACAGCTAACTCTGAATCTATATTGACTTGGTTAACTCCACTCATTCTACCTGGTGACTGCCTGGGACCCTGCCCCACTCAACACACACACAGGACCTGAGGTTTCTTTGGTGGCAGGCAGCTGGCATTTCCCCATGCTGTAGTCTTCATCGACAACTCTTGGTGACCACAAGTCCCAGGCACGTGGCAACTGGATGTGGTGTGCTCTATGGCCTTTGCTGAGTGGTCCACTGGCACCAAATATAAATTGGAATTAACCCGGTGAACACTACTCGCCAGACCCTAGTGACTCCCTGATACCCCACTTATGCAGATCACCTACTGCCTGAGGGTCTTTCAATGGCTGAGCCTTACAGGCATCCAGCAGGTAGTAGCAGGACTCAGGATGCCCTGGGCCTTTTTCTGAGGTGCCCCAAGCTTGGTACTGGTGGCAGCCAGCCTCGGATCCCAACATGCTCTCTACCATGTGGCTCCAATTTCAGCACAGGCAGCAACCAAATTTGAATCACTTTGTTGCTCCTATCAGCTAACCCTGAACTGGTCACAAGCAGCAGCTGAACCTGCCCTGCATAGGAGCCGCTCCCAAGACGCCCAAAATGAACACACTTAATGGCCAACCTCAGACCACAACAGAGCACCACCCAATTAGCCCCACAAACAGCACACCCAAAGGGTGATCTCGGCAGGTACCAGAGCCTTCTGGGGTGAATCCCTCTCCATGGGGTCAGCCCCTGCACATGTACTGTGGTATGGCCAGTCGTCACAGCTCATAAACCTGAGGGTCAATCCCACCCATTCATGTTCCAAGAGCAATTCAAGCTCAACTACAACAAGAGGACACAGACAACCCACACAAGGGACACTCCTGGAGCATCCAACTCAGGTGACCAGTGAGACTGCGCCACTGGGTCCCATTGGACACCTACTACATAAGACTACCCTGCCAAGATGGGGAAATGTAGCAGATCCACCCAATACATAGAAACAAACACAGGGAGGCAGCCAAAATGAGAGAACAAACATGTCCCAGATGAAAGAAAAGAATGAAACTACAGAAAAGGACCAAACAAAATGTAGGCAAGCAATAGCCCAGATACAGAGTTCAAAGAAATGGTTATAAGGATAATCAAGAAACTTAGTGAGAACTTCAACAAAGAGATGCTAAGCATAAAAAAGGACATAGAAATCATAAAAAAGAACCACTCAGAAATGAAGAATACGCAATACACAAGAAGGAATCAACAGCAGATTAGATACATCAGACAATCAAAACAGTGGTTTGGAACACAAGGTAGTAGAAAACACCCAATCAGAACAGCAAAAAGAAAAAAGAATTTTAAAAAATGAGGGTAGTTTAAGGGACCTCTGTGACAACATCAAGCATAACATTGGAGTACCAGAAGGAGAAGAGTGACAGAAAGGGATTGAGAAGCTATTTGAAAAAATAATGACAGAAAACTTCCCTAACCTGGCAAAGGAAAATAGACATACAAGTTGAGGAAGTACAGAGAGTCCCTGACTGGAAGAAACCAAAGAGGCCCACACCAAGACAAGTCATAATTAAAATGGCAAAATTGAAAGACAAAGAGAGAATCTTCAAAGCAGCAAGAGAAAGGTGGTTAGTTACATAACAAGGGAGGTCCCATAAAACTGCCAGCTGAATTCTCAGAAACTTTGCAGGCCGGAAGGGATTTGTATGAAATATTCAAAGTGATGAAAGGCAAAGTCCTAAAGCCAAGACTACTCTACCCAGCAAGGTAATCATTTAAAATTGAAAAAGAGATAAAGATCTTTCTAAACAAGAAAAAGTTAAAGGAGTTCACCACCAAACCAGTATTACAAGAAATGTTAAAGGGTCTTCTTAAGAAGAAAAAGAAGGGGGGGAGAAAAAAAGAACATAAATATGAATAATAAAGTGGCAATAACTATACACCTATCAACAATCACTTGAAATATAAATAGATAAAATGCTCCAATCAAAGGACATAGTGTAGCTGACGGAATAAGAAAAGAAGACCCATACATATGCTGCCTACAAGAGACGGTATTCAGCCCAAAAGACACAAACAGACTGAAAGTAAAGCGATGGAAAAAGATATTTCATGCAAATGGAAACAAACAAAAAAAAGCTGAGGTAGCAATACTTATATAAGACATAATAGACTTTAAAACAAAGGTAATAACAAGAGACAAAGGACATTTCATAGTGATAAAGGGCTCAATCCAAAAAGAGGATATAGAAACATCATCAAAATGGCGGCATGAGGTGAGCCTCTGTAAATCTTCCCTGTAATTTACAACTAATCGAACAACTATAACTCCACAAAGGACTCCCTCCACAGCTGACAGACAAGACAAAGGGGCCCATTACTGCATTCACCTAAAGGTGGGTGAATCGCAAGAGTGGGGGAGGAAGGAAGGGAGAAGTGCTGAGACAGAGCCGCGCGGGCGCAGGACGCAGACCTAGCTCAGTGCTCCGAGCTCACTGCATCCTGGAACTAACGCAACTGTGGGAGACAGAAGAACTCAGACAGCTAGGGCTCCACTTATGGCCCACAGGGCTGAGGAGAGAGCATATAACACAGCTGAACCCAACGCTCATGGAAGAGACCTCAGAGAAAAGACTGAGGGAAGAAGGCTGACAACGGTGGTTTAAGCCCTCACTGCCAAACAGAGAATGGAAGCCGTATGCACTGAGACTAGCCGCCACCTCCCTACCCTGCCAGAGATCGCCACACCCCCACCTGCCAGGTGCTAGAAGTGGAACAGTAGCAGTATCAGATCAAAAGAACAGAATATTTGCAGTTCTGAGAACTGTGATCTGCAGACACAGATTCACAGCCCAACTAGTTCCGGCAAAGGGGAGGGAGCTGTGGAAGCAGGACCGGCTGTGGTGGTGGGCGCCGCCATTTCTCTGGGCCACCTCTCACAACTCAACCCGCCGCTGGCCCCATATATCTGTGTGGATCCCTGCAGGAGTAAACAGAACTGCTGAAACATATGGGCTCTGAATCTGGTGCAGGAAGAGCTTTGGAACTTCAAAAGCTCTCCGCATACCCACATGGACAGTGCTCCCTGTGACCCAGGTGAACTATTAACAGAGGAGAAGCCTGTATCCCAGGGAATCCCCCCATTGTTTGAGAGGCTGGAATAGTGCAGAGAAAACATAGCACTACCATGTGAGAGAGAAAAAAAGGCTGCAGTCGGATAGAAAATAAAACATTCTACCAACAAGCACTGAAAAATAAAAGAAAGACTGCTTCATATCAACCTGTTGCAGAAGCCACTCCTGTATATGTCGAGGAAGAGAAATAACAAATCACTAATTGCCATGAATAACCAAGGCAACAAGACAGCTCAGAAAGAAAGTGAAAAGTCTCCAGAAAAGGAACTTAAAGATATGGAAATATGTGACTTAAATGACAGAGAATTCAAGACTGCAGGTCTGAAAAAACTCAACGAGATGCAAGAAAACACAGAAAGGCAGTTTAGTGAACTCAAAAACACAATCAAAGAAAAACATGAGCATTTTACGAAAGAGATTGAAATTTTAAAAGAGAACCAAATAGAATTTCTGGAGATTAAGAAATCAATAGAAGAAATTAAGATTAAAATAGCCAGCTTAGGTAGTAGAGTTGGCCAGATGGAGGAAAGAATCAGTGACATCAAAGATAGAAACCTGGAAATGACACAGATGGAAGAAGAAAGAGACTTGAGACTTAAAAGAAATGAAAGAACTACAAGAACTTTCTGACTCCATCAGAAAGAGCAATATAAGAATAATGGGCATACCAAGGAAAGAAGAAAGAGGGAAGGGAACAGAGAATATCTTCAAATAAATTGTCAATAAGAACTTCCCAAACTTTTGGACAGAACTGGATCCTCAAATCCAAGAAGCAAATAGAACACCTAATGACCTCAATCCCAACAGGCCTTCTCCAAGGCACATTGTATTGAAGCTGTCTCAAATCAACGACAAAGAAAGAATCCTGAAGACAGCCAGGGAAAAGAAGACGGTAACCTACAAAGAAAAGCCCATTAGATTATCATCAGATTTTTCAGCAGAAACGCTACAAGCCAGGAGAGAGTGGAACTAAGTATTCAAACAACAGAAAGAGAGAAAATATGAGCCAACAATAATATATCCAGCAAAGATATTGTTTAGATATGAAGGAGGAATAAAGACCTTTCCAGACATACAGAAGTTGAGGGAATTTTCTAATACACAACCTGCACTACAAGAAATACTAAAGGAGGCTATTCGACCACCATCAACAGGGACAATTTGTGGCAACCAAAACTCAAAAAGGGGGAGAGTAAAGGCCTGAACCGGAATATGGGAATGGAGAAAGTAAGCGTGCTGAAGAAAATGGAACTCTAAATATCAAAATTTCTTTTACATAAACTTAAGGGGAACCACTCAAAAAAAATCAGAACTGAAATACATACTGTGATAAAAGAAGAAACAGAGGGAAACACCATAGAATACCACCACATGGAAATAATAGACAAAAACAAGAAGGCAAAGAAACAATGGAGACACAGCCTTCCCAGAAAAATAAAGATAGAATGACAGGAAATCCTCACATATCAATAATCACCCTAAGTGTAAATGGACTGAACTCACCGATAAAAAGGCACAGAGTAGGAGATTGGATAAAAAAACTAAACCCAACCATATGCTGTCTCCAAGAGACACATCTCAGCTACAAGGACACGCATAGACTCAAACTGAGAGGGTGGAAATTGACACTCCAAGCAAATGGTATCCAGAGAAAATCAGGTGTAGCCATAATGATATCAGATGAAACAGACTTCAGGGTGAAAAAGATAACAAGAGACAAAGATGGACATTTCATAATGGTAAAGGGGAATATACAACAAGAAGACATAACAGTCATCAATATTTATGCCCCCATCAGAGAGCACCAAAATATACCAACCAACTACTAACCAAACTAAAGGGAGAAATTGACCAAAACACAATTATATGACGGGACTTAAATACATCATTGACAGCTATGGATAGATCATCCAAACAGAAAATAAGTAATGAAATAGCCTCCATAAATGACACATTTGATGAAATGGACATAATTGACATATATAGAGCACTTCATCCTAAAACATCAGACTATACATTTTTTTCTAGTGTACATGGAACATTCTCAAGGATAGACCATATATTGGGATATAAAATCAGCCTCAGCGAATTTAAGAAGATTGAGACCATACCAAGCATATTCTCTGATCACAAGGCTTTGAATTTGCATATGAACGGTGAAAGAAAGCAGGAAAAAACACAAATACATGGAGATTAAACAACATACTTTTAAAGAATGACTGGATCAAAGAAGAAATTAGAGAAGAGATCAAGAGATACATAGAAACAAATGACAATGAAAATGCATCCTACCATAATTTTTGGATGCAGGGAAAGCAGTTACAAGAGGGAAATTTTTATCATTACAGGCCTATCTCAAGACACAAGAAAAATCCCAAATAAATAACCTCAGGTTACACCTTAAAGAACTAGAAAAAGAAGAACAAGTGAAACCAAAGGTCAGCAGAAGAAAGGAAATAAGAAAAATCAGAGCAGAACTAAATGAAATAGAGAACAAAGCAACAATAGAAAATATTAATGTACAAAGAGCTTATTCTTCGAAAAGATTAACAAAATTGACAAACCCTTGGCTAGACTCACTCAGATAAAAAGAAAGAAGACACTAATTAACAAAATCAGAAATGAAAAAGGGGAAGTTCTGTATTACATCATCTATAAATCCCATTGTGTGTTCATCACCCAGAGTCAGTTCTCCTTCCATCACCATATATACAGACTGGTACACCTGAAATCTATGTAATTTTACTAACAATTGTCACCCCAATAAATTTAATTTAAAAAAAAAGGGGGGAAGTTATCATGGATGCCACAGAAATACAAAGGATCATCCAAAAATATTATGAAGGACTATATGCCACCAAATTCAATAATCTAGAAGAAATGAACAAGTTCTTGGAAACATATAGCCTGCCAAGGCTGAACCATGAAGAACTGGAATGTCTAAACAGACCAATTACCAGTAACGAAATTGAATCAGTCATCCAAAACCTTCCCAAAAGAAAAACTTCTGGACCAGATGGCTTCACTAGTGAATTCTACCAAGCCTTCAAAGAGGATCTAATACCAATCCTGCTCAAACTCTTCCAAAAAATTGAAGAAGAGAGAGTAATCCCTAATTCATTTTATGAGGCCAACATTACCCTGATACCAAAACCTGGTAAGGACAACACAAAAAAAGAAAACTACAGACCAATATCTCTGATGAATACAGATGCAAAAATCCTAAACAAAATTCTAGCAAATCGAATACAACAATGCATTAAAAAGATTATTCATCACGACCACGTTGGGTTCATCCCAGGGGCACAAGAATGGTCCAACATATGCAAATCCATCAATGTGATACATCACATAAACAAAATAAAGGACAAAAATCATATGATTATATCAATTGATGCAGAAAAAGCATTTGACAAGATACAACATCCATTTATGATTAAAACACTTAATAAAATAGGTATAGAAGGAAAATACCTTAACATAATAAAGACCATATATGACAAACCCTCAGCTAATCTCATAAATAATGGTGAAAAACTGAAACCCTTTGCTCTACCTTCAGGACCACAACAGGGCTGTCCCCTATCACCTCTGCTTTTCAACATAGTGTTGGAAGTACTTGCCGGAGCAATCAGACAAGAAAAACAAATAAAAGGCATCCAAATTGGGAATGAAGAAGTTAAACTCTCACTCTTTGCAGATGACATGATGCTATATATAGAAAACCCTAAAGACTCTGCCAAAAGCTTTTAGAAACAATCAACGAATACAGTAAAGTTGCTGGCTACAAAATCAACATACAAAAGTCCATTGCATTCCTATATACTAACAATGAAATATCAGAAAAAGAAATACAAAAACAATTCCATTTGCAATTGTAGCAAAAAGAATAAAATACCTAGGAATAAACTTAACCAAGGATGTGAAAGACCTATATGCTGAAAACTATAAGACATTTTTAAAAGAATTTGAAGAATACACAATGAAATGGGAAGACATTCTGTGCTCATGGATTGGAAGAATCAACATAGTTAAAATGGCCAATTTACCCTAAGCAATATACAGATTTAATGCAATCCCCATCAAAATCCCAATGGCATTTTTTAAGGAAATAGAACAAAAAATCATCAGATTTTTTTGGAACCACAAAAGACCCGAATAGCCAAAGCAATCTTAAGAAAAAAGAATAATAATGGAGTTATCACACTCCCTGACTTTAGCCTGTACTGCAGGGCTACAATAATCAAAACAGCATGGTATTGGCAGAAAAACAGACACATAGACCAATGGAATAGAATGAGAACCCAGAAATGAAACCACAAAAATATGGACAGATAATTTTTGACAAAGAAGCAAAAAATATACAATGGAGAAAAGACAGCCTCTTCAATAAATGGTGCTGGGAGAATTGGATAGCCATGTGCAAAAGAATGAAACTGGTCTGCTATCTGTCACCATGTACCAAAATTAATTCCAAATGGATCAAAGACTTAAGTATAAGACCTGACACAATAAACTGCATAGAAGAAAACATAGGTACTAAACTTATGGACCTTGGGTTCAAAGAGCACTTTATGAATTTGACTCCAAAGGCAATGAAAGTAAAAGCTAAAATAAACAAATGGGAGTATATCAAACTTAAAAGCTTCTGCACAGCAAAAGAAACTATCGACAAAATAAAGAGGCAATCAACTGAATGGGAGAAGATTTTTGCAAACAGTGCCTCCGATAAGGGGCTAATATCCAAAATATACAAGAAACTCATACGACTCAACAACAAAAAACAAACAACCCAATTGAAAAATGGGCAGAGGACCTGAAGAGACATTTTTCCAAAGAGGACATACAAATGACAAATAGACATATGAAAAAATGCTCAACATCACTAATCATCAGAGAAATGCAGATAAAAACCACAATGAGATATCACCTCACCCCAGTCAGAATGGCTATCATCAATAAGACAAATACTAACAAGTGTCGGAGTGGCTGTGGAGAAAAAGGAACCCTCATACACTGTTGGTGGGAATGCAGACTGGTGCAGCCGTTATGGAAGGCAGTGTGGAGGTTCCTTAAAAAATTACGAATAGAATTGCCATATGACCCAGCAATCCCCTTCCTGGGTATTTACCCAAAAAATCTGAAAACATTTATCCATAAAGACACGTGTGCTCCAATGTTCATTGCAGCTTTGTTTACGGTGGCCAAGACATGGAAACAACCAAAATGTCCTTCAATAGATGAATGGATAAAGAAGTTGTGGTATATATACACAATGGAATACTATTCGGCGGTAAGAAAAGATGATACAGGAAGATTTGTGACATGGATGGATCTTTTTTTTTTAAATTAAATTTGTTGGGGTGACAATTGTTAGTAAAATTACATAGATTTCAGGTGTACAATTCTGTATTACATCATCTATAAATCCCATTGTGTGTTCATCACCCAGAGTCAGTTCTCCTCCCATCACCATATATTCGATCCCCCTTACCCTCATCTCCCACCCCCACCCCCCACCCCCCTTACCCTCTAGCAACCACCAAACCATTGTCTGTGTCTATGAGTTTCTGTTTCTCATTTGTTTGTCTTGTTCTTTTGTTGCTTTTGGTTTATATACCACATATCAGTGAAATCACATGGTTCTCTACTTTTTCTGTCTGACTACATGGATGGATCTTGAGAGAGTAATGCTGAGCGAAATAAATCAGACAGAAAAAGCAGAGAAGCATATGATCTCACTGATATGTGGTATATAAACCAAAAACAACAAAAGAACAAGACAAACAAATGAGAAACAAAAACTCATAGACACAGACAATAGTTTATTGGTTACCAGAGGGTAAGGGGGGTGGGGGGTGGGAGATGAGGGTAAGGGGATCAAATATGTGGTGATGGAAGGAGAACTGACTCTGGGTGGTGAACACAAATTGGGATTTATAGATGATGTAATACAGAATTGTACACCTGAAATCTATGTAATTTTACTAACAATTGTCACCCCAATAAATTTAATAAAATAAAATTTAAAAAAATATATATACGGTGATGGAAGGAGAACTGACTCTGGGTGGTGAACACAAATTGGGATTTATAGATGATGTAATACAGAATTGTACATCTGAAATCTATGTAATTTTACTAACAATTGTATCCCATTAAATAAAAAAAAAAAAAGAGGACATAACCCGCATGAACACTAATGCACCCAACATAGGAGTACTTAAATATGTAAAACAACTATTGATGGACCCAAAGGGAGAGATCAACAGTGATACAGTAATAACAGCAGGGACTTTAACACCTCACTGACATCAATGGATAGATCATCCAGACAGAAAATCAACAAGAAAACAGTGGCCTTAAATGGCAATTAGACAAGATGGATTTAATTGATATTTTTAGAACATTTTACCACCAAAGCAGCAGAATATACATTCGTTTCAAGCACACATGGAACATTTTCTGGGATAGACTACATGTTTGGCCACAAAACAAGTCTCAGCACACTCGAGAAGACTGATATCATGTCAAGTATCTTCTCTGATCACAATGGTATGAAAGTAGAAATCAATTATAGGAAGAAAACTGAAGAAACACACAAACACATGGAGGATAAATAACATGATACTAGACAGTGAATAGGTTAACAAAGAGACCAAGGAAGACATCAAAATATACTTTGAGACAAATAATGATGAAAACATAGCAACCAAAAATCTACAGGACACAGCCAAAGCAGTTCTAAGAAGGAAAGTCTTAGCAATATAGGCTTATCTCACAAAACAAGAAACGTCTCAAAGAAACAATCTAACCTTACCCCTGAAGGAACTAGAAAAAGAAGAACAAACAAAGTCCAAAGTGAGTAGAAGGAAGAAAATGATAAAGATCAGAGTGGAAATAAATGAAAAAGAGTCTCAAAAACAATGCAAAAGATCAATAAGTGCTGGTTCTTTGAAAAGAAAAAAAAATTGATAAACTCTTAGCCAGACTAATAAATTAAAAAAAGGGGAGGGCACAAATAAATAAAATCAGAAATGAAAGCAAAGACATGACAACCAACATCACAGAAACACAAAGGATCATTAGAGAACTACTATGAACAATTATATATTACCAAATCGGATAATCTGGAAGAAGTGGATAAATTCCTAGAAACGTATAAACTTCCAAGACTGAATAAGAAGAAGCAGACTTTCCTTATTCCTTGAGGTAGGCCTATATTGCTATGAATTTGCTTCTTAGGAAAAACTAAAATAACAGTGGTGATAGTGAACATCCTTGTCTCGTCCTTAAGAAACATGCTTTTAATTTTTCTCACTGTTGAGTGTGGTGTTAGCCATGGATTTATCATATATGGTATTTATTATGTTGAGGTATATTCCCTGTCTTCCCACTTCACTGAGAGTTTTTATCATAAATGGATGCTGGATTTTGTCAAATGCTTCTTCTGCATCTACTGATATGATTATATGATTTCTATCCCTCATTTTTTTATGTGGTGTGTCACGTTAATTGAATTGTGGATATTGACCCTTCTTTGGATCCCAGGAATAAATCCCACTTGATTGTGGTGTATGATCTTTTTCATGTATTCCTTAGTCAGTTTCCTAATATTTTGTTGAAGATTTTTAATCTATGTTCTTTAGGGATATTGGCCTATAATTTATATTTTTCTTATATCCTTATCTAGTTTTGGAATCAGGGTAATGGTGGCCTCATAAAATGAGCTTGGGAGCCTTCCCCCCTTTTGAGTCTTTTGGAATAGTTGGGAAGGATAGATGTCAATTCTTTGAATGTTTGGTGAAATTCAACTACGAAGCCATCTGGTCCAGGACTTTTATTTGTTGGGAGTTTTTTGATTACTGATTCATTTTCATTAGTAATTATCGGTCTGTTCATATTTTCTTTTTCTTCTTGATTCTGTCTTGGAAGATTGTATGTTTCTAGGAATTCATCCACTTCTTCCAGATTGTCCGTTTTGATAACATCATTATTCATAATATTCTTAATGATCCTTTGTGTTTTTGTGATGTTGGTAATCACTTCTTTGCTTTCATTCCTGATTTTATTTATTTGGATCCTCTCTTTTTTATTTATTTATTAGTCTGGCTAAGGGTTTATCATTTTCTTTTCAAAGAACCAGCACTTATTGATCTTTTGCATTGTTTTTGAGACTCTTTTTCATTTATTTCCACTCTGATCTTTATCATTTTCTTCCTTCTACTCACTTTGGACTTTGTTTGTTCTTCTTTTTCTAGTTCCTTCAGGGGTAAGGTTAGATTGTTTCTTTGAGACGTTTCTTGTTTTGTGAGATAAGCCTATATTGCTAAGACTTTCCTTCTTAGAACTGCTTTGGCTGTGTCCTGTAGATTTTTGGTTGCTATGTTTTCATCATTATTTGTCTCAAAGTATATTTTGATGTCTTCCTTGGTCTCTTTGTTAACCTATTCACTGTCTAGTATCATGTTATTTATCCTCCATGTGTTTGTGTGTTTCTTCAGTTTTCTTCCTATAATTGATTTCTACTTTCATACCATTGTGATCAGAGAAGATGCTTGATATGATTTCAGTCTTCTCGAGTGTGCTGAGACTTGTTTTGTGGCCAAACATGTAGTCTATCCCAGAAAATGTTCCATGTGTGCTTGAAACGAATGTATATTCTGCTGCTTTGGTGGTAAAATGTTCTAAAAATATCAATTAAATCCATCTTGTCTAATTGCCATTTAAGTCCACTGTTTCCTTGTTGATTTTCTGTCTGGATGATCTATCCATTGATGTCAGTGAGGTGTTAAAGTCCCTGCTGTTATTACTGTATCACTGTTGATCTCTCCCTTTAGGTCCATCAATAGTTGTTTTACATATTTAGGTACTGCTATGTTGGGTGCATTAGTGTTCACCAAGTTTATATCCTCTTTTTGTATTGATCCCTTAATTACTGTGAAATGTCCTTTGTCTGTTGTTATGGCCTTTGTTCTAAAGTCTATTTTTTCTTATTGCTACCTCAGCTTTTGTTTGTTTGTTTGTTTCTATTTGCATGAAATATCTTTTTCAATCCCTATACTTTCAGGCTGTTTGTGTCTTTTGGGCTGAAGTGTGTCTCTTGTAGACATCATATGTATGGGTCTTGTTTTCTTATTCCTTCAGCTACACTATGTCTTTTATTTTTAAATAAATTTTATTGGGGAATATTGGGGAATAGTGTGTTTCTCCAGGACCCATCAGCCCCAAGTAGTTGTCCTTCAATCTAGTTATGGAGGGTGCAGTTAAGCTTTCAGTCCAGTCGCCGTTTTCAATCTTTAGTTGCAGGGGGCACAGCCCACCATCCCATGTGGGAATTGAACCAGCAACCTTGCTGTTGAGAGCTCACACTGTAATGAACTGAGCCATCTGGCCACCCCTCTGGAAGCTCCTTGGCAGCTCATTGTCTTCAATTTAGTTGTGGAGGGCGCAGCTCACCGGCCCATGTGGGAATCGAACTGGCAACCCTGTTGTTCAGAGCTCATGCTCTAACCAACCGAGCCATCTGGCCACTCTACTCTATGTCTTTTGATGGGAGCATTTAATCCATTTACATTTGAAGTCATTATTAACAGGTGCATAGTTATTGCCATTTATTATTCATGTTTTTTATTCCTCCGCCTCTTTCTCCTCCTGTTCTTCTTCTTCTTTGTCTTCCTTTTCTTCTTCAAGAAGTCTCTTTAAAGTAAAAGCAATAATAAGTGAATGAAACTATATCAAACTAAAAATCTTCTGCACAGCAAAAGAAACCATCAACAAAACAAAGAGGCAACCAATCAAATGGGAGAAGATATTTGCAAACAACACTTCCAATAACGGGCTAATGTCCAAATTATATAAATAACTTGTGTAACTCAACAACAAAAAAACAAACAATCCAGTTTAGAAATGGGCAGAGAACCTGAACAGACACTTCTCCCAAGAAGACATACAAACAGCCAACAGATATATGAAAAATGCTCAAAAAAAAAAAAATGCTCAACTTCACTAGCTATTAGAGAAATGCAAATCAAAACCACAATGAGATACCACCTTACACATGTTTGAATGGCTCTTATCAACAAGACAAATAATAACAAGTGTTGTAGAGGTTGTGGAGAAAAAGGAACCCTCATACACTGCTGGTGGGGATGTAAATTGGTACAGCCACTATGGAAAACAGTATGGAGTTTCCTCAAAAAATTAAGAATCAAATTACCATATAACCCAGTAATCCTTCTTCTGGGTATCTACCAGAAGATATCTGAAATATCTGAAAACATTTATCCATAAAGATATGTACGCCTAGGTTCAGTGCAGCATTATTCACAGTGACCAAGACATGGAAACAACCAAAGTATCCTTCAATAAATGATTGGATAAAGGAGATGTGGTATACATCGACAGTGGAATGCTCCACCATAAAAAAGATTAAATACTGCCATTTGCAGCAACATGGATTGATATTATGCTAAGCAAAATAAGTCAGACAGGAAAAGTCGAGAACCATATGACTTCAGTCATACATAGCATATAAAATTGAAAGCAACAAGCAAACACACAAACAAAAACTCATAGACAGAAAAAATTTAGTGGTTACCAGAGGGTAAGAGGGGTAGGGGGGTGATAAAAGAGGACAGTCAAATATATGGTGATAGAAGGAGAACTGACTCTGGATAGTGAACACACAATGCAATATATAGATGATATATCATATAAATGTGCACTTGAAACCTATTTAATTTTACTAATCAGTGTCACCCCAATAAATTTAATAAAGATGATTTTAAAAAAGGTGTCCCTTTAACATTTCTTTTAATACTAGCTAGATGGTGGTGAACTTCTTTAGGTTTTTATTGTCTGGGATAAATAATCATTTTCCTTGCTATTATAGAGCCAACAATCCATGGGGCCCTAAGGAAGGTTGTTTGTCAGCTCCTGCCCTAGTGAGCTATAATAATAGAAAACCTTATTATAGCAAAACTGGAAACAATTTCCCAAACAATAGTTTTATATTTAAGCAAATCATGATGTGTCCATAGAGTGGAATATTAGGTAGCCATTAAAAATTATGTTTGCAAACATAGGAGTAAGATTTTTGATCCTCCATAATAGTATAGGAGAACTATTTATGATGCTTACTGGAAAAATCATGATAAAAATCTATACAGACCTGAGTCTGGGTGGTGAACACACAATGTGATATATAAATGACATATTACAGAATTGTACACTTGAAACCTATGTAATTTTACTAACCACTGCCACCCCAATAAATTTTAATTAAAAAAAATCTATACAGAGTGGTATATATCAATGAGGAAAAACAAAAATAAAAAGAACCATAAAATATTAATTATAGTTGCCTCTTAGCAGAATGATTTTTCTGCTACTTTATACTTTTTCTATATAAAAGTTTATTCAGCACATATTTACTTTTTCAACCCAATATTTATTATAAAAAGAAAATGATGAACAGAACAAGAAAGTCGCGGGGGGTGTAGGGGAGAAACAGGACTGACTCCTATCTACCTGACATGACTTAGGTGTCATTACCACTGGAGGGCTAGGAAGTGGGAGGACTTCTTGCCTTGAGGCAGTTCCTTTAGGATGCATACTGTGTTTCCCGAAAATAAGACCTGGCCGGACAATCAGCTCTAATGCGTCTTTTGGAGCAAAAATTAATATAAGACCCGGCCTTATATTATATTATTATATAAGACCGGGTCTTATAGTAGACCGGGTCTTATATTATAGTGAAGTAATACTGGGTCTTATATTAATTTTTGCTCCAAAAGACGCATTAGAGCTGATTGTCCGGCTAGGTCTTATTTTCGGGAAGCACGATAGCTGGTCATTCTTTGCTTACCCATGAAAGTGTCTGTAATAGCTTTTGTCTGAGGAAGTGCCACAGAACTCACACTCTGGTATGGCAAATTCTAATCCCACTCAACTCTTTGTGACCTTGGAGAAGTCAGTGTGCCCTTACTCTGGTTATCTGTATCCCTGGAAGAGATTTTCCAAAGACCTTTCCAGAAAATAGGATCAGCAGGAGGACCCTAACCACAGGGAAAGCAGGTGTTCTTTTTCAAAGTAAAGACAAGCTTCTCCCAACATCCTATTTTTCCTCTAACTTTTAGTCTCTTCTAATCCTGCTAACAACTAATATTTTCTTTTTTTATTTCTTATAGGAAATGATCGAAATGGCCTAGATTTCAACAGGCAGGTAAGGACTTTCAGAAGAAACCCTTTATTCTATAAATTTTGGGGGTCATTTTTACTGTGTCAGGTGTGGGAGATACAAAAATTAAGTAAAGTTTGAGGGTGTTTATTCAGCGACTCATACCATTTGGGATTGGAAAGGGCCTTTAAAGGACCTTTGCCTCCAACCCCTCTCCCAAGCCACAATCCCATATCTGAGTCTCCTCTTCACTATCCCCTCAAAAGAGTACTGACAAACGCAGTACCTATTTAGGATCAACTACATGCCAGATGTGGTCCAGAATCTAAGAAACAACTCTTTTCCTGTCAAAGCTCAACCTGAGTTGCTTCTTGGGCAAGTCTGTTTATGTGGACTGACTGTGTGTAGAGGAGTTTATGGAGGTACAAAGAATGGAATATCTGGATTCCTCATGGGACTCCTGATTTACAGGAAGAAGATAAGGGACAAAACAGGGGAAACAGATCAAAAAGCGCTCAGGAAGGAGTACATGACCCAGCTCAGGGGGACAATGTAGAAACAAACTGGTTGCCTATGAAGGAAATCAAGTTGGGTGCGTTGGAGTTAATCAGGGAGGGTTTCGAGTGCAATAAGGCAGTATTGGATGGACTGCAGGATGGGTGGATATGTAAAAAGAAGGGTGAAGTGCAGGAAGAAGACTTTACTCTTAAGGTTAGAGGATGATGAGAAGTTTGGGGGTGAAGGCTGTGACGGGGTGTGATGTCAGAAGCAGAAGGTGGAAGATTTTGTTGGAAGGAGGAAGTCTAAGCTGGAGATAATCAGGAAGCAATAATGGGGGGGGGGTCCCCAGAGTGAGGCAGAGAGGTGAGAATTAGATACAAAATCAGAAAGCCTGAGTTTTGGTCCTGTTTTTGTCACTAATCAGTTATATAACTTTGGTCAAGTCACTTAATATTTTTGGTCTGAATGTTCACAGCTGAAAAATTTCACAAATGTGGGGCAGGGATTGGGGAAAACATGTACTATGCCATTTGTGGGAATACAAAGAAAATTAAGACATGGTTTCTGCACTGGAGGAACTCACAGTCTAGTATGAAGTGTGGGGGTGTAGAGATAGAAGGAAAGTAAGGGAGAGAGACACAGAGACTCTTAACTGAATGCTTATAGTACAATCTCATTCATGCCTTTCAAGAGGTATGTAAAAAGCATGGTGTCAAACAGAAATGGGAACAGTTCATTCTTCCTGGGATCTCAGGGCAGGCTTCATGGAGGAGGTGATACTTGCATCTAACTCTAAAGGGTGAGTCAGAGTTTGTCAGGCAGAGAAAAGAGGGCTGGAGAGGGAGATAGCCATGGGCAAGGGAAGATAGTCCCAGTGTGCTGGTGCATTGAGTAACCACCAGGGTTCCTTCCCACTCTGATCATCTGAGCCCAGGTTTACGTGGAAGTCTGGGGTGGGGCTGGAGGTGACACTCAGACATACAAGTATGTTCTTTTCCTTTATCTGTAGAGTGATTTGATGTCACTACTAACATTTCCTACAAGGCAGTTAGCTCTGGTACATTCTTCATAGTCAGAGAGGAATAACCTTGAGTCCTAAGCCAAAACCTCTTAGGCAGGCAACTCCTGCAATTTCGTTCATTGGGGAAGTTTGCTAACAACTGGAAGCCAACTATTCTCTGTTTACACTGAAAACCTAAAACAGAGATAGGTTTTAGTTAAGGAGTCATCTTGGTTGGCTATGAGAAAGGACGTGTAGCCAATGGGGTTTATAAAACACTGTAACAACTACCAAGGGAGTAAGAATGTAGAATCAGCTTCTCATTCAAAGTCTTTAAATGAGACAGATTCTTATCTAAGGGATAGTTGGGCCAGGTTCTCTTCAAGGGCAGGAGAATGGAGGCAATTCCGAAGGATTCTGTGATCCTGAGGGAGAGTCGTAAACAGGTTGGGATATGGCTTGTACTCTGTGCTTTCTATTCTGAGGTCTGAGGATTCTAGCCTAGGGTCTACTACTCACTGTCCTAGGTTTTTGGACAAGATGTATGTGGAGGAGCCCACCCCACACCAAGATATGACCCCACCAGCCCAGCCAGAGTTGACCCACTCCACAGGCCCAGTGGGTTGGCTGCCTGTGTGATCTTTCTGAAGCTTGGGAAACCCTCATGCTTAGGACAAGGCTGAGGGCAGCCTCTCTGGCCTGGGGCAGTCTACAGAGGGTCTGGACCCTTGGAACATCTTTTGGGGTATGGTTTCCCCACCAGTTGAGAGAAAGTTGCCTGGCTTCTGCCAGGAGTGGGCGTCCCGTGCGTTTGCTTTCCTTGGATGAGCCTCATGGGTTAGGTCATTCCCTTCCACCCCAGGAAGGGATTTTGAATTTCTTGTTACTGACAAGAACAGACATGTCAGATTTTTTTCTTTAAAGAGGGGGAATTTTTGAGGAAGAAAGCCTCAGCGGGCCACACTTATTTACACACTTAGACTAGAGCTCTTCTCTGCTCATAACCACACACATCAATGCTCTCCTCAAGATTCCTCCTTGCTCCCTCTCACTCTGTCCTACAGATGCCATCAGATACTGACACCCACATGCTCACATTCACATGAACTCACCTACAAGCCTACAAGATTTCTCAGTGACAGTCACCCCCTCACACTTCTAAACAAGGGAAATAAACCCTTGTTTTGTAAAATGTAAATAAAACATTTTCTGTGTCTATGAGTTTCTGTTTCTCATTTGTTTGTCTTGTTCTTTTGTTGTTTTTGGTTTATATACCACATATCAGTGAAATCACATGGTTCTCTGCTTTTTCTGTCTGACTTGTTTCGCTCAGCATTACTCTCTCAAGATCCATCCATGTTGTCACAAATGTTCCTATATCATCTTTTCTTACTGCCGAATAGTATTCCACAGTGTATATATACCACAACTTCTTTATCCATTCATCTATCGAAGGACATTTTGGTTGTTTCCATGTCTTGGCCACCGTAAACAAAGCTGCAATGAACATTGGAGCACACGTGTCTTTATCTCTAAATGTTTTCAGATTTTTTGGGTAGATACCCAGGAGAGGGATTGCTGGGTCATATGGCAATTCTATTCGTAATTCTTTGAGGAACCTCCACACTGCCTTCCATAACGGCTGCACCAGTCTGCATTCCCACCAACAGTGTATGAGGGTTCCTTTTTCTCCACAGCCTCTCCAACACTTGTTACTATTTGTCTTGTTGATGAAATCTATGTAATTTTACTAACAATTGTCACCCCAATAAATTTAATTAAAAAAAAAAATCCAATATGCTGTTAAGATAGTGGGCCAACTTTTACTTCTTCCAAATGGATTATTAAATAATTTTATTCTACCCACCAAATTGAAATATATATATATATATATATTAAAATTTGATATATATTAGGATCTAAAAAAAAAAAAAAAACCATTTTCTGACTGCCAGGCTTTGTGCTTTTGGTACTTTATCTCATTAATTCTCACTATAAACCAAGTATTACTATCCCCATTATACAAGTAAAGAAACGGCTTCCCAGGTTCCCCACCTTTTTCGGCGAAAGATTTGAGCGATTAAGTAATTTGCTGAAGGTCACACTACTGGCCAGCTGGCAGTCAGGATTTGAACCCATGTCTCTTTGACTCCAGAGTCTGTTTTACCCATGATGCCTTGCCACATCCTCCTCTGCAGTCTCTCGACTCCCCTCTTCCTGTACATATACACCATCCTTAGGGAGAGGCCTAGGAGCCAGAGGCTAAGCATGATGACCTCACCATGACTAACTGGGAGGAAATGGGAAGTAGAAGAGTGGGGAGGTGAAGAAAGAGTCATCGTATAGTAACTGCCTCGTTGTGTGATACAGACACAGGAGTGCAAAGGATGAGCCACTGCCCTTGGTGAAGCTCCTGTTGGAAGTCCCCAAGCTAATTGGTACGACTGGGAGTTGCAGCCAGGTGCTGGATAAACTAAGTCCTGAAGTTACATGAGCAAGAGATGTCGGCTCATCAGGCAGTTTCATGCTGTGCCTGTTAACTTCCTGAGACTGTGTGGGAGTAATTGTGGGAAGACCCAGGGATTCAGAAACAAGGCCACCCCTCAGTCTCTAGGAAAGTTAAGACAAGGCTGTGAGGCAACAAAATAAGGCCAGATCTCTGGACGGGAAGTCAGAAGTCCTGGGTGTCAAATGCTGTTTCTGCCACTCACTAGTTGCTGCCTTTATCTTTCTGAGCCTCAGTTTCCTCAAGAATAAAATGATGAAGTTTGCATTAGATGACCTCTAAGGCCCTGTAGTCTGCGTGTTGTGGTCCCATCATTTTTCTCATGCCATGTTCTAACTGGTTAGTTTAACTTCCACTCTCCTTTTATTTTTTCTTTGAAGAGAATGAGGACGAGAGTGTCTATTTCTTCACCCTGAAATGTAGAGAGTGAGAGGAAATATGTAATATGGAATCTTTCCAGCCATTATGCTCTTGCGTGATCCAGTGGAAAGAATCACTTAAAATTTAGGGACAGAGACAGAAGGACCCAGCAGGCTGGATCTGTAGCTGCCACTCATTCTTTGAATATCTAGTTATTCCTAAGCTCTAGATAGAGGGTGCCATTTGTAAGAAGATAAATTGCAATACTATGCAATGATTTCTGTGATAAATATAAGAGTGCTGAGCTTTGGGATTCTGCCTGAGATTATCACCAAAGAGATGATGTCTGAAGTAGGTGACAGCAGAAAAGTAGGGGTCTTGAACTTGCAGAGAGGGGCAGCAAAAATATTCCAGGCATAGGAGACAGTGAGTGTGAAGGGTCACTGTTAAAAAAGAGCGTAGCTTCAGGGGAACTGTAAAAGGATCAGCATGGGATGAGATGGTGGAAGATGAGGCTGGAGCTATGGGTCGGGCAAGATTATGAAGAACTTTGAATGCCCAGCAAAGAATTTTATCCTGTGGGGACTGTGGGCTAGGGTGCAGACATGGCCAAGTCCAACACCACACACAACCAGTCCTGAAAATAGCACAGAAAAGGCATCAAGAAACCCCGATCACAAAGATATGAATCTCTTAAGAGGGTGGACCCCAAGTTCCTGAGGAACATGCGCTTTGCCAAGAAGCACAACAAGAAGAGCCTGAACAAGATGCAAGCCAACAATGTTAAGGCCATGAGTATACAGGCTGAGGCCATCATGGCCCTCGTAAAGCCCAAGGAGCTCAAGCCCAAGATTACAAAAGGCAGCAGCTGCAAGCTCAGTTGACTTGCCTACATCGCCCACCACAAGCTTGGGAAATGTGCTCAAGCCCATAGCGCCAAGGGTCTCAGGCTCTGCCAGCCAAAGGCCAAGGCCAAGGCTCAAACCATGGCCCTAGCTGCACCTGCAGCTGAAGCTCTGCTATCAGCTCAGGCTCTGGCTCCCAAAGGTTTCTAGGCCCCCACAAAGGCTCCAGAGTAGAGGCCTCGGTCTGCCAATGTGAGGATGGAAGTACTGGTGTGACCCCTGGGCTGCTGTCTGCATGGGGCTGGTGTCTTTCTGTGCTATTTAGACAAATAAAGCTGACGCAGGATCTGTCCAAAAAGAAAGAATTTTATCCTGTGGGCAGTAGGGAGCCACTAGGTATTTTCAAGAATGAGTAGAAGGAAGGATGAATGATGGACTGATGCAAGAGAGGCCTGATGGAATGCTGTTATGGTAGGAAGATGTAGGCAATCCTAAGGAGAGAGATTACAGCAAAGATGTTAAGCACACAAACACAGAGCCAGACTGCCTGGGTTTGAATCCTGGGTTTGGCATTACCTGACTGTATGAGCTTGGGCAAGTTCTTCAACTCCTGTGTTCCTTATTCTCATCTATAAAATGGGGAGAATAATGGTACCTATCTCACAGGGTTGTTGTTGTGTGTGTACCTCATAGAACAAGTGTCTAGGACATATATACTGTATAAGTATTTGCTATTATTATTACTGTGTCAGTAGGCATGGAGAGACTCAGATTTGAGAGATATTTCTGGTATTAGATCAAGAGTATTTTGGCAACAGTTTGAATATGGGAATAAAAGAAAGAAAACGGTCTAGTACGATTCTTAGATTTCTAACTTTTACTGCAACCAGAGATCAAGAGGTCAAGAGGTGGAGTGAATTTCTACAGATGATTAAAGGAAGCAGAAGGGCAGATAATGAGCTATAGATGGTGAGAAATTTGGATCTACAGCCCAGGAGACTGGTCAGGATTCAGAGTGGGGAGTCACCATTGAACAATGTTAACTGAAGTGATGGGAGGAATGAGGTCAACTAGGGAGGGTGTGCAGAATGGGATGAGAACCAAGGACAGACCTGGAGGAAAAGGAACACATAAGGGACAGTTTGAGGAGTGGTGCCTATAGATGAGACTAAAAAGGAATTGTCAGAGGGATGGGGAGTAGAACCCAACTCACAAAAGAGATATTTTCATAAAGGTGGGGATAGCCAACAGCATCAGAGCATGCAGAGATACTGTAGAGCCCAACGCCTGAAAGTGAGCGATGGTTTGGCAGTGAGGGAAACAGTGATGGCCTTATCCTAGTGTCTATAGTGTCTATGGTGAGAGCAGATGCAAAATTGTTACAGTTGAGGGTTAAATAGGGGTTAATGAAATGATGGAGACAAGAACTGCATACATGGTCAGACAATTAAGTTCGTGAACTCATCCTAGAAAAAGTGCTACACACCTCATTGCTGAATATCACTACGATCACCTTCACCTTCGAAGTACTCCCCTTGGGAAGCTATGTACTGATTCCAGGGCCTAGTCCACCCTTCAAAGCAATTTTGGAACTCCTTTTCTGGAATGGCCATCAGAGCTGTCGTCGTATTACCCTTGATGTCCTGAATGTCATCAAAAATGTCTTCCTTTCAATATTTCCTTTATCTTTGGATAAAGAAAGAAGTCATTAGGGGCCAGATCAGGTGAGTATGGAAGGTGTTCCAATACAGTTATTTGTTTACTGGCTAAAAACTCCCTCACAGACAGTGCCGTGTGAGCTGGTGCATTGTCGTGATGCAAGAGCCATGAGTTGGCAAAAAGTTCACGTTGTCTAACTTTTTCATTCGGCTTTTTCAGCATGTCCAAATAGTAAACTCAGTTAACTGTTTGTCTAGTTGGTACAAATTCATGATGAATAATCCCTCTTGTATAAAAAAAAAGTTACCAACATCGGTGCAACAAGTTCGCGAACTTAATTGTCAGACCTCGTAATTACCCATGATGAAGTGTTGGCCTGAAATGGAGACAGTGTGAAGAGAAGCCTCTTGGGGATGAGGGAGACTTTAGTGGGTGTGGGCCAGGGAAGAGATAGAAGATACAGTATAGGAGACAGAAAAGCGAGAACATGGATAGAGGGTGGGCCCAGTGGAGGGTTTAGCCTAGAAGATGAGAAAAGTTCCTTGGAGAGGGAGACAGGGCTGAGTGCCCTGTTGATGAGTTTAGGAGCCCAGGGGACAGCTCTCCTGGTCACGGAGTTTCTCCACTTTCATTTCCTGCTCTTTGAACCAACATCTAGCTTCAGAAGGACATTGGAAGGTAGAATTGGCTTAAGGGGGCTTGGAGAGTCCACAATGACAGGTTTATACCCGGGGAGCCTCAGGCTGTTTCGTTCTAGTGACTTCTGGACCCCTCATTATCCAGGGCCATGATCATAGCAGTATTTCCATCTATGTTGTTGAATGCCATCTTGATAGAAGACCACCCAAAAGTTCTCTGAGGCCAGAAGAAAGTCTGGAGCAAGTTATCAGGTATCCTTGTTAGCTTCCTGCCCTAAAGCTGAGAATCAGTAGCCTGTGGTTTTCTCTCAGTCGTAGGCTTGGCAGCATTCTCAGCTCACCTGCACCAATATACCAATATCTCACTTCCTGTGCCTCTCTCTGGACCCCATGCCAGCTAGTCCAGAGCAGTTGTCCTAGTATGCCCCATATAGTATTTAGCTTTAAAACAGATGGGATTTTCCTTCCTTGTTTTCTTGAAGGTGAACTATTGTGGTTCTTTGGCTGCTCCTGGTATATGTTGATTTGCAGTGTTTAATTGGCTCAATGGGACATCTTCTCTAAAATCTACAAAATTCAGCCTAAGGAAAGGAAGGTCTCTGAGGATTCAGAATGTTGGAGATGCTTCTCCAGGGAGGCCCATGAGGGAGACACAGGGCAGGCAGGACCAGACTCTCAAGCTGGCGAGTGAGGATCTGCAGTGATGGCATACTAAGTCCCCTTCCCCTCCCCCTCTCCCCCTCCCCCCCTCCCCCTCAGCCCCTCAGCCTCAGAGCTGCACCAGATCAATTGTGTGAGAGAGGGCAAGGGAGTAAATTAACTGACTGTGTTTTTGTTTAGTTCCACAAACCTGTACTTAGCTGGGTATTGAGGAGTGAGAGGAGAGTAGAATACATCCCTGCTCACAGGAGCGCCCATCTGGCGGGAAGAAAATGCAGCAGAGGCTGTGGAGGACAGGGAGGGCTCCCCCCAACCACCACATTATGATAAAGCCCCATGTGGCTGGTTCAGTGAGTCTAAGAAAGCTAGGCAGGTGAATAGAGCCGGGGTAGTGGTCTCAATAAGCCAGAGAAAGACTCTGACACCTCCCTTTGACTTTGAAAGACTTGGAAGGATGAAAATTAAGGACTTGAGACTCAGGGTCTTCTGAGGCTTCTTTCCCTCTGCTGCAGGATCCAGCTTTTTGTTCCATACTTCAGATAGAGGAAGGATTATTGGAGAACAGGCAGACTAAGAGAGAGAAGAGGTTGAGGAACCAGCAAACCATATTTTGCTCAACCCTAAGCAGTGGGATTGGGTTTTAGAGTGTGGATGCATAATATCCCTCTTGTTTTTACCCCCTCCAAAGTACCAACACAATTGAAAAAATACATGCAGGAGCCTGACAGATAGAGCTTCAGTGGAGACATGGTTTTGATGTACGTCCACAGCGGGCTTTGAAAGACTTCATTCCAGAATTAAATACATCCACCAGGCACAGATACAGCTCATGGAGAACAGACTGTAAAGTACTCTCCAAGCCAACAGGCAGGTCCTAGAAGGGGCCCAAGCTACACACACCCACTTCCTTCTAAACATGTGGTTCTTAGCTTTATCGGACCCAATGTCCTATGTAACAAGGGTTCTGTAAATCCCCTTTAATAGCCTAGAATAAAATTTAGATAAAACATAAATAAAAATTAGTGAGATACTCAAATGTGAATAAAAGGAGAATGAAAAGGAATTTATAATAAAATAATACGTATTTCAGCAAGTAAGTCCTTGGGCACACTCCCTTAGAAGGTTGAACATGATAGTAGGATGCTTATGCCTATATGAATGTGACAGACACAAATACAGACTGATGTTGATATGCTATATTGGCAGCTCATTTTCCTAAATGTTAACTCTTGGTAAACCTTCAAACAAAATATGTTTCTTCGATTTATGCAGAAAATGGCATTCATGGAAAAAGTCAATACATATTAAAAGTGTACAAAAGATACTTTGTGCTTGCATAAAAAATGGAATAGGGTCCTAGACTCATTTGATTATAGGCAGGTATTTACTGACACAAATGTCTGATGGCTCATTTGAAAGTCATATGGAAATTGTATGGGGCATAAGTGTTTCTTGTTTTGTGCTGTCTTCTTCATTACAGGATGCCTAGTATACCTCTGCCAAGTAAATGCAAATTGAGCCTCCTAATTATTAAGACTACCAGAAAAACCACCCCACAGATTTCAGAAAATGACTTCCTGGCTAGCTATCATCCCCAGTAAGGAGAGCTGACCTAGACCCACCATGGAGATAGGTCACTTCTACCAGGAGGCAGAGAGTGAGATGTTCCTCTAGCTGCAGTCCTTCCATGTAAAAATACAGGGCAGTGGAAAAAGGAGGCTCCCCTGGCCCTGAAAAGAGGCATCCCAGAAACAACACACTCAGCCTCTGATCTCAGAGAACTTAATTGCTATCCAATGAGAGAGAAAGGTCTGAAAATTTCCTAAAAATGTTAGAACAAGGGATATGTAAACCATTGTTGTCTCAACAGGGAATAAGCTGAGTGACTAGGTAGATACAGAGCAGCATTTTCAAGTGGGAGATAATCGGTTAGATTAAATGCCTCCCTTCTGCAAAATCATTTACTTATTGTAGTTAAGATGATAAAACAATAATCGTTAAAACAATGATCCTGCCTGTGTGCAGGCACTGAGTACAAAATGCTTTATATCCACTATTCCCTTTAATACTTATATCAACCCTGTGAGGCAGTTGTGATTATTCCAATTCTACAGATGAGGAAACTGAAACAGTAAAAGGTTAAGGAATTTTCCCAGAATCTCACTGCCCAGAAGTGGAGAATTTAAAGCCAGGCCAGACTCCAGACTGCATGCTTCTCCCACTCCACGGCTGTTCCTAGAGGAGTCAGTCCCATGTAGTGACTGAGCTAATTGCCTCTGTCTGTCTCTGTGCCTCATATCCTCTTCTGAAGATGGGAACAGTAATAATGTCTACTTCCTAGGCATGTTGTAAGAATTAATTATAGTTAAGATATATGATTTAGTATAGTCTCTAATATATAGTAATCAACCAATAAACATTAGCTCCTATTATTTTCTGATGAATGAGAACCCACATTTTGTTCTTCCTCTTCTCTCCCTGTGTGGCTGCTGAGCTCGGCTTGTACCAGCTTAAATGGGCTGTGGATGTTACGAGAAAGGTAATTTTTTCTGAGATCCATGATCTCTAAATCTAAGTCCTCCCCTCCATCCCAAACACACACTCACACATACCACCCAAGCTTGGATGGGAAGCAGTTGATAAGTGTCTCTGCCTTTGGAGAGGTGAGAATTTGTCCTTCTTTGCAGCCTTTCTTGGCTCTTTGGCCTGAGGCTCAGAAATCATTTGTTTCCTGCTTGCTTGTTTGTGGCCTTGGCAACAGCCCCAGTACTGGATGGACCAAGCCTTATTGAGAATAGGACAGTGAAGAGCAGATAGGAATGGAAACAGTTGTGGGCTCTCCAGAGGCCTGTCCCTGGTAAACCCTGGTTTACCAGACAACCCGAACACCACCACAAAGCCCTTCTGGGTTACTGGGTCTGGGGCCTAGCTCATTCAGACTCCAGCATTGACACAAGCCTATGGATGCAACCAGATGGGGAGTGGAAATGGAATGTTCCTCAGGTATGGGATGGAGAGCAGTGGGAGAGGAAAGTGTTTGAACCCTTTCCTAGATTCTGCAGAAATGCAAAAGTGGGTTTTCTTTGGAGATTTCAGGAGTTGCCTTTGGTAGATGCAGACGCTGGTGAGACTAAAAGCAGGGCCAGCTCTTCCCCCTGTCACGCAGGAGTCTGGAGCAGGGATCTTGAAAGGGAAGCTGGATTTGGCCCCAGACAATCACAGAAAAAGCTAATACCCTTAGTTTAACAAGCTCTTGGTGGGCTGAGCCCTTCCTAAGCAGTATCTCATTTAAATCTTTCAGCAACCCAGAGTAGTAGTTTGTTTATATGTTTGGTGGTTTAACAATATAAATTTATTATCTTAATAGTTCTGGAGATTGGAAGTCAGACATGGATCTCACTGGGGTAAAATCAAAGTGTCAGCAGGGCTACATTCCTCCTGAAGGCTTTATGGGAAAGTCCTTTTCCTTGCCTATCTCTATGACCTTTCTGTTGTCATCTCTTTCTGACTATAGCCAGAAAAGACTCCACTTTTAAAGACTCATGTGATTAGATTGGGTCCACCTGGATAATTCAGACTATCTCCCCATCTCAGTGTCCTTAACCTTAATCACATTTGCAAAGTCTCTTTTGCCACATAAGGGAACATATTCACAGGTTCCAGACATTACAAGATGGACATCTTTGGAGGCCATTATTCAAGCAGGAACTTTTATAATCCCCATTTTACAGAAGAGAAAACTGAGGCTGGCAAAGGTCCAGGGACTTGCTTAGAGCCAGGATTCAAACCAAGAATGATGGGATATGCCAGGCTCTTTACATAAAGTTATATCTTATTTGATATTACTTAATCTTTATGACAGCCCAGTGAGGTAAGCATTATTATTCCCATTATATAGCTGGGGAAACTATAGCTCAGAGAGGTTAAGTAACTTACCCAAGGTGGAGCTCAGATATACAACAGGCCTGTCTGACTACATGTACCAGGCTGCTTTGGGGAAAGAAAGCACACTCCTGCAAATGAGAAATGATCTAAAGTTACCCAGAGCCCCTCATTTGACATTTGTACAGTACATTTCCACATTTCTGAGCCCTCTCACCCATACCGACTCCTGCAGACCAGACCTTTCATGGCTGGAGCTTGCCAGCTGGAATGTCAGAGATAGTATCTGCAGGCTCGGGGCAGGTTGCCAAGTAAAGGGTGGGGTAAAGAAGGGTTCCCACCCAGAGGGTTCCCCTGGCCCCATGAAAAGCACCTTCCTGGGCCTGTGCGTGAGAAGGGTGAAAGGAGAAGAGTGTTTGCCTGGGTGTATGCCTGCAGGGCAGGGGGTAGGACCTGGCTTTCCCTTTGCCCCCTTACTCAGAGGGCTGTCAAGGCAGCCTAGTAACCAGATTCTCCTTCTCCTGGAATCACAGCTGCTGCTGAAAATAAACTTTTTTTACCTCAAAAATGTCCAGACCAAGAGTGGCTTTGGAGGCTACTCTCAGGGCACAGGAGCCGTTTCTATGTACCTGTTTTGTTCCCTACAAGGTCACTTCCCATTTCATGTCCCTCTCTCCTTAACAACCTACAGAGGACTCCATTAAGCCAATAGGTTTCCCCTCTCACAATAACTATGTAAAGCACGTATTATTCTCATTTCACAAATAAAGGAACGGAGGCTCAAAATGGGAAAGTGACTAACAATTAAGTGGCAGAGCTGGGATTTATTTGATTTACTTTTATCCAGTGTCTACACGATAATAGGCACTTTATTCACTGCTGGTCTGTTGTCTCCAACTCCAGCTTATTCTATTAATTGCAGCTGCCCTCATCACCCCCATAGCCTCCTGGACCTCTGCTGTTTGTGTCCAGATCAAGTGTCAAGATGCCGTTCCCTCTCCCCTGTGTGGCCACTAAAATCCCCTTGGCTTCCAAACCTCAAGAATCCTTGGTTCACATCCTGTTTTAGTTTTCTTTCTTGGCAGCCCCTCCCCTGCACTGGCACCTTACAATATTTTCTCCACAGACTACATTGGCATGGACTGCTTATAGGGGGTCCCTAGTTTTAGGCTTACAGATGAGAGTGTAGTCGTCAGAGGTCCAGCTCTGGCATCACACAGACCTGGATTTGACTTTTGGCTTTACCAACAGAAACTGTGTAACCTCATTACTCACCTCTACACCTCAGTTTCTGCCACTGTAAAATGGGGGAGAAATAATAGCATCAACCTTATAGAGTTGTTAGGAGGGGATTAACTGAGATCTTGAATGTAAAGTGACTGGGACATAGTAAGCGCTCAATCAACACGAGTTATTGTTGCTGTTGCAACAGTACTGGTTCTGGCTGTCCCTTTTCACATCAGCCTGGCTCCTGTTTGCCCCTTCTTCTTAGCTCTGCCCCTGGGAGGCTCTGGAAGCCTTTTTCCAGATGGTGTTCTACTTAGATTCCCCTAAATGCTATCCTTCCTTCCTCTGAATGTTCTTACCTGTGCCCTTTCACCTGACTCAGCTCATTATTAGAAAAATAATTAGCAAAATATGCCGCAAATACAGTATGGGGAATATACTTAATAATGTTATAAAAACTATGTATGGTGTCAGACGGACACTAGACTTATTGAGGGGATCAGGTCAGAAATTATATAAGTGCCTAACCACTGGGCTGTATACCTGAAACAAATATAAAATACTATTGAATGTCAACTATAATTTTACATATATATATATATATATATATATATATATATATGGTCACGGGATGTAAAGTACAGCATAGGGAATGTAATCAGTGGTATTGTAGTAGCTATGTATAGTGTCAGATGGGTAATAGACTTGTTGGGGTTATCACTTTGTGAAGGGTGTAAATGTCTAATCATTATGTTGTTTTGTACACCAGAAACTAATAATAAAAAAATGAAAAATAAAAATATGCCAGACTTGCTCTGTTCCAGGTAAACACAAGCATGCCTTACTATACCTAAAAGAGTGGTTCCTGAAATGCTGTACATAAGTCAAAATTTTGTAAACTAAATTTTATTTTTCTTTACCAAGAGAGTCTGCTATTTAAATGAATATTAGTCTGAACCTTTTCATAGAACAAAGAATGCCCTTTTATGGTCAGTTAGAGCCAAACATCATCCATGGGGTTTGCTTAAAGTGAATTATATATTAATCTTGCTTTTCTTGATGACATCTTCTCAAAGAAAGTGTGTGATCCTAACAAGGGCGTTTTTAAACTTTACCCCATCACTGTGAATGGATTTATCTGAGGGGAAATGGGTTTTTAGGACACTTATGTTGCTGATAAACAGGCCTGGAAAGATTTGAACACCCAGTCAGTGTGGGGTAAGCATTGATTCCTGCAGGGATCAGTGGTGGAGTACTTCTGTGGCCCTAGCTCTGAGTTAGGTTGAGAGGAGCAATCGAGCTGCTAGGGCAAAAGCCACCAGGCCAGAAAAGGTTAACATCACTCTGTCTGGAGGGGGAAGCAGTGCAGCTACTCAAAGGCAAGGAGTCCCTTCCTCTCTTCCTCTCTGATGTGAACCAGAACCAACTTCCTTTCTGAGGATTTGGTGCTTCCCCTTACACTGGGACTGGCAGAACAGACAGGGCAGTTTCCTGGCTAGTGGGGTACTTGCCAGAGCGTGGCCTTGCCCAGGGGCCTGGGAGGGACAGACACTTTTCTGGCACAAAGCAAGGTGGGTTTTGGCAGGTCCTGGGATTCGGGACTTTGCCTAGGACCTGGGAACTTGGCAAGGGCCCAGCGTTCTTAGGGTGGGCTGCCCCATCCTGCTTAGGCAGGCCTTTCAGGGAATAAGATCTAGGGAGTCCAACTTCATAAGAGGTCTCCAGGTCCCCTCTTTCCCAGGTCCTAAGGACTTCCAAGTACTGCCTGGGTGCTTATAAGAAACAGTGAGATACCTCTTTGAAATGCCCAGATGTCCTGAAGGTAGGGAGGAACAAGAGGAATAGACAGGCATCTTGATTCTGTTTTGAATGAGCCCTGGCATCTGCCCCGCTCTCCCCCTTACTCCCCATCTTCCTGTCAGGTTCTCATTCGTCTTTCCAAACTCAGCTCCAGTGTCTTCTTCTCCAGGTAGCCCTCTGGGACTATCCCACTTTCTTTACATTGACAAGCTTCTGCTGTGTGTGTCTGCCTCCCCTACCAGACTGAAATATTTGTGGAAAGAATCTATGTTTTTATTATTATAGTGCAGCCGTGCCTGGCACAGAGTAAACATTCAATAAGGGTTTCCTAAACAGATGAATTGATGGATGGATAGTTGGAATGAACCTATCCGCCTACCCACCCATCCCTCCATCCTGGGTGCCATGAATTCCCATCTCTGCTTTGCAGGGCCTCTGTTCTTATGCTGCTTTATTCTCTGTTGTCTTTCTCTCAGTCAGTGATGTACACTCACCCCTTTCCCAAAAAGGTGAGCTTGTTGGGTTAATGCAAAAAGAGTGCAGTGGGCTCCATCCAGTCAGCTCAGGTAAATATTTCCCAACTCTGCCACGTCTGGCTGGGACCCAGGAACTGTTGGTTGAAGCATCTTCGCTGTTTGCTCAGTGGTTGCTAGGTGCTAGGGCCTACTGTCTACTGATCCAGGTTCTGCATATAGGACTCTGACCAGCCCAGGTTTTGAAACTCTTTGAGGTTGGGAGTTCAGCACCAAGCTACTCATCCAAAGCCAAAAAAGGCCCCTTAGGGAGTAATGTGGCATTCCTGGGTCTACCCTCTTCTGGCCATTTAAATGGAAACAGTGTCTTTGTTAGTATCCAATGACTCCTGATATCACTATGACTTTATTTTTCATGAATTATGGAGACAAATTTAGGGTGAGTCAGAGACACATCAACTTTTAGGGCTAAAATGTCCCTCAAATCATCTGTCCCCTATACATAAGGGCTCCACAGATCTCTGCTATCTGACACAAAGGCTTTCTTCCTCCCTTCTATCCTATGTGTTAATATACTTATTTATTCATAATATAATGTCTTACAACTAAAGTTTCACTGTCTGCAGTGACATTTTAAAAAAAGAAAATGTAGCAAATTTTTATAAGGCTAAATATATTCAATTTTTACAGTCTGAGATTTTGCATTTTTTTATGTTAAAATGTTGATTGTATATAATGAAATGATAATCTGAGTAGGTAATATTAGTTATTTTAATATTCTTATTTGGCAAAATAAACTATCAGAACTCTCCCCCCAAAAAAAGAAAGAGAAAAAATGATTTGTTTGTCAGGAACCTCAAAAGCCTAGTGGTTCCAGCCTAACCTGTCTCCTGGCGCATACATTCTACTGCTGACACCCCTGTCAGATGGCCCCAGTCTCTCCCAGGAATTTTAGACTCACCACCCAGAATGCAGCCTACTTCAGGATTGAGTGAGTTGCAATATTATGCCATTCTTTCTCCTATTAGACCCATGATTGACTTTCCTGTGGTGGTCACTGCCTGAGGGCCTGAGTTTATCCCCTTCACCCACAGCCCTTCAATATTTGGGAAGAGCTATCACCCTGAAATCTTCCCCTTTCTATGTAAATATCCAGAGTTCCATAAATGATTCCACATATCAAGTTTCTGATTGCCTTACTTAATGCAAGTATATACATAATACATGAATACTTTCTTTTTGTACAAAAGTTTAATAGTAGACATAAAAAAGAAGACTTTTGATCCCTGTTCAGTCTCAGCACTCACCTCAGAGGTAGCTCCTGTTATCAGTGGGGTGTGTGTGTGTGTGTGTGTGTGTGTGTACGTCGAAAAGACTTTTTTTCTCTGCACTTACATGGATATGGGTACAAATAGAAATATATAAACGTTTGTGGAGTTTTAAAAATGTACATATATGTATATCTATGTACATATATGTATATAGGTATAAATTATACTGTGTGCAACTTTCTTTTTAAATTTACAAATAAAATTTATAGGTTGTTTAATGGCAGTACATATAGAGTTGTACGATTTTTGTTAAAGGCCACATAAGAGTCTACTGTTTTAATGTAATTTTACTTTTCCATTGCCCTATTGATAGGTATTAGGTTGCTTCAAATATTTTTTTAACAATACTATGATGAACTCCTTAAACTTGTTTGTACCTTGATGCATATATATATATATATATATATATATATATATATATATATATATATATGTTTCAGTTTGCCACCACCCTCTTTAATATCCACCAGTGTACAACATTCAATACTCAGATGACATTTATCTCGGCCAGAGCACAGTGGGACCATTTGTTCATTCATTCATCTGTTTACTCATTCAACAAATTTTTATTGAGCATGCACTATATCTTTATTGTGCCCTGATCCCAGTCACGCCAGGAACAGATAAGACAGTAGTAGGCCTGTCCTCATGGCACTTACATGGTCAACTAGCGGAACCTCCCCTGAGGTACTAATACTTCTATTAGTACAGCCTACCCTATAGATTGTTTTCGACTGTCAACTTACATGCTCTTAGAGTCAGTTTACACTTCCCAAGTCTTTTTAAATATAAACTGTTGTCTTAACTTGTACAGTTAATTTTCATATTCTAAGTAAAGGAGTTTTACATTTGCTTTTATGTTCTATCTTATCGCTTCCCTTCCATTTATATTTTCAATTTTTTTTTTTTAAATCTTTATGTCTTTCTGCAAGGTACTAACTAGCCCTGCTCCTCATAAAGAGATTTAATAAGTACGCACACTACATCTTCACCCAAGTTACTGATAACATTCTTAGCAAGACTGGATCATTAGCAGAGTCCTGTGGCATGCCATTACAGATGTCCCTCATGGACCACAGTGAGCCATTGTTAATCAACTCTCTCTCAGCCCATATGACCCCATTTTGATGTCTAGGGACAATACATACATACACACACACACACACACACACACACACAGAGACACACACACACACACATTACAGCATTCACCTGATTTCATTTCTAGGAACCCTGTATAAAAGGTAATGAGTTTAGTTTCCCATGACTTTTTAAGTCGGTTGTGCATAGTGGAAGGAAGATTGGTTTTGAACCCAGGCAGACCCAGGCTCGAATTGTAGCTCTGCCACTTCCTAGCTGTGTGGTCTTTGGGAAATCACTTGATTTCTCTGAGACTCAGTTTCCTATATTCTAGGATTGTTGAAAGTATGCATTAATTCCCCATATGGTTAATAAGCACTTTCTAAGTGACAGGCATTATGCTCTGTGCTAGGCAGGCTGTAGTAAGATAGGTCTCCCGGGTAATAAATGTGCAGAATCATTATTGTCATATTGTTTTGGTGACAGAAAAAGGAAAGCCCTCTGTGGAGTAGGTTTTACAGACATTTAACACTAACCATTGAGACCTAGGTAAGAATCAGAAGTTATTTCCCTTTTATAAGCAAAGGAACAGATGCACTTTTAAAGAGTCCCTTGGCTCAAGTTCGTTCAGCCTTTAGGTAACAAATTTGTTAACTGCTCCCCAGTCTTAGATAATGTAGCTTACACTGTCCATTGTGTGGGTTTCACAAAATGGAGTCCTGTCCCGGGCTAATAAGGGTAATAGGATAGATAATGTACTAAACAGAAATTAAACCAGAAGCCCATTGTTACAGAGAGCTACATAGAGCTTCTGCAGTGCCTCACTTATCCAGAGAGCTAGCAGCTCCACCTATTTAGAACCCAGCTGAGAATCCAAAAGAAGTACAATGAGACCTCAAGCCAGGCCCTTTCTCAGAGCCTTAAACTTTTATTTTAGAAATAGTTGTAAAAAGCTTACTTATCTGGTTTTTCTAGCCCTTAGCAAATAAAAGCTGCAAATTTGAGGTGGAATAGGGGGCTGCTAGAAGCAAGCATATCAAGAGTAGCAGATAAAAGCTGGTTATGAGAAAGAAGTAAAATCCTTGAAAAAGCAGAGCTACAAAAAAAGCAATTAGGGCCACAGCCAACAGAGGCCAAACATTTCAGTGTCCCCAACAGCATGATTGCTTTTAAAAGTTCACAATTATGACTTTAGTCATTGACTAAATTGTCTTTTAGGTACTCTTTAAGAGAAAGTAGGGTTGTATATAATACCTTTTAGCAAGCTCTCTATTCAAAATGAAACCAAATAAATATCTACCCAAAACTAAAACAGGCTTTGGGAGAGATTTCAGTGACTTTGAAAATTCACCTATTTGGGAAACCTTCCTCAGAAAAATCCTAGGAATTTGAAAGATGTGTTGAATTTTAAATCAGATGATTTGGGTTCAAACCATATCTCTTCTACTAGCCAGCTGTGTACCTTGGATAAATCTTTTACCTTTCATGAATTTTGTTTTCCTCCGCTGTAAAATGGGAATAACATTACCTGCCTTTTGAATCTCATGGGAATATTCTGAAAATCAACCAAAATGATGTTTGAAAGTGCTCTGTAAACTGTAGAACATCTGAAAATATATAAGTAAGGTCTGCAGGTCACAGTGACTCAAGATGCAGTAAGAGAATGAGATGGATTCCCAATTATTGCTTTTAAAAAAATGCACATACATATATACACATACCATACATATCTATATAAATGTGTTTGTTTATTTAGATAATGTGCCCCTAAACTTTTCAAGACTTCCCTTTCACACGGCAAAAGGAAAACTCTGCAACACCTTGTAAACTGAAAAGTTCAGTACATATATATGAAATTTCGAGTGTTTGCTATTTTTAATCTTAATTTTTTAATTTAAAATTAATAATTAGCTTTTTAAAAATTGAACATTGCAGAAATATATGATTTAGAAAGTGAATACCTTCTAGATCTCCAAGTACCCTCCACTCCATCTATTATTAGCAATTTGGTTGGCTATGATCTTTCAGATTTTTTTCTGTGTTCTTTTAGTCCTGCAGGCATTCAACAGAGAATTCCTGAAATAAATAGTCCTTTGTCATAAAGGATAAACCTTTAGGCGTGGAAATAAATTTTCTATCCTAAAAACTCTTCATCTGTCTCCTCTGCTCCATTCTTGCTATTTTGTCTTTAGGCATGTCCTCATCAGTTCTTACCTAGACGACTGCAATAAACAGCTTTTTAACTAGTTGCCCTGTTTATAGTTATATGAGGTGTGATCAAAAAATACAGTGAATGTTTAAATAAAAAGATGTCTCATGATAAAAGACACATTGCCATTAATTCCACTCAAAACACTCTCCCTCTCTTCGAACACACTTATCCCATCGTTCTTGCCACTTTCTGAAGCAGCTCTGGAAACTGCTGTCCATGACAGTTGTGCTGTCATGTCTGCCTTGATATCCTGAATAATTTTGACTTTGGGAAAGAGCCAGAAGTCACATAGTGCCAGATACAGTGAATAAGGTGGATGAGGGTACTCCTTAATGTTTTTATTTGACAGAAATTGCGTATAGCAGAAGCAATGTGTGACATGGAGCATTGTCATGATTGGAGGATGATTTATGGCACACTTTAAAACACACCTTCTCTCAACCGTAGCTCACATCTGACTGAATGCACCGAACAAATTGAAACTTGTTACACACTGTTACAAAGGCTCGATGCACCACTTCATGTATTGAAGATCCCTGCCTTTCCATTGGATGGCACTTGGCAGCAGTATTCACTGTATATTTTTAACATACCTTGTGCTCCTTCAAATCCATGTTCCATGCCACTGTTAGCATAATTGAACTAAATGAAAATCTCAGCATGTCACTCCCCTTTACTCTAGTTACACTGTGCCCCCAGAGTCTAGTCTAAACTCTTTGCATGGCACACAAAGCTTCAGTCGTCGGGCCCTGGCAGCTGACCCAGGCCTCTCCAACCCTATGATGCAGAAGTGCTGAGCCATTTGTCACTCCTGAACATGAAGCACTGTTTTGCCCTGTATGACTTTGGACAAGCTGCTGCTACTACCTGGTATGCCCTTCTTCTTTTTCTTTTTTTAATTAAAGTTTATTGGGGTGACAATCATTAGTAAAGTTACATAGGTTTCAGGTGTGCAATTCTGTATTACATCATCTATAAATCCCATTGTGTGTTCACCACCCAGAGTCAGTTCTCCTTCCATCACCATATATTTGATCCCTTTTGCCCTCATCTACCACCACCCTCCCCACCTTACCCTCTGGTAAACACTAAACTATTGTCTGTGTCTATGAGTTTTTGTTTCTTCATTTGTTTGTCTTGTATTTTTGTTGTTTTCAGTTTTATATACTATATATCAGTGAAATCATATGGTTCTTGACTTTTTCTGTCTGACTTATTTCACTTAGCATAATAATCTCAAGATCCATCCATGTTGTCACAAATGGCACTATTTCTTCTTTTCTTATGGCAGAATAGTATTCCATTGTGTATATATACCACATCTTCTTTATCCAATCATCTATCGAAGGACATTTTGGTTGTTTCCATGTCTTGGCCACCGTAAATAAAGCTGCAATGCAGCAAAAGAAACCATCGACAAAATAAAGAGGCAACCAACTGAATGGGAGAAGATTTTTGCAAACAGTGCCTCCGATAAGGGGCTGATATCCAAAATATACAAGGAACTCATGAAACTCAACAACAAAAAAAAAACCCCATTGAAAAATGGGCAGACGACCTGAAGAGACATTTATCCAAAGAGGACATACAAATGACAGACATATGAAAAAATGCTCAACATCACTAATCATCAGAGAAATGCAAATAAAAACCGCAATGAGATATCACCTCACCCCAGTCAGAATGGCGATCATCAACAAGACAAATAGTAACAAATGTTGGAGAGGCTGTGGAGAATAAGGAACCCTCATACACTGTTGGTGGGAATGCAGACTGGTGCAGCCGTTATGGAAGGCAGTGTGGAGGTTCCTCAAAAAATTACAAATAGAATTCCCATATGACCCAGCAATCCCTCTCCTGGGTATCTACCCAAAAAATCTGAAAACATTTATCCATAAAGACACGTGTGCTCCAATGTTCATTGCAGCTTTGTTTACGGTGGCCAAGACATGGAAACAACCAAAATGTCCTTCGATAGATGAGTGGATAAAGAAGTTGTGGTATATATACACAATGGAATACTATTCGGTGGTAAGAAAAGATGATATAGGAACATTTGTGACAACATGGATGGATCTTGAGTGTATAATGCTAAGCGAAATAAGTCAGACAGAAAAAGCAGAGAAGCATATGATTTCACTGATATGTGGTATATAAACCAAAACAACATAAGAACAAGACAAACAAATGAGAAACAAAAACTCATAGACACAGACAATAGTTTAGTGGTTACCAGAGGGTAAGGGGGGAGGGGGATAGGAGATGAGGGTAAAGGGGGATCAAATATATGGGGATGGAAGGAGAACTGACTCTGGGTGGTGAACACACAATGGGATTTATAGATGATATAATACAGAATTGTACACCTGAAATCTATGTAATTTTACTAACAATTGTCACCCCAATAAATAAAATAATAATAATAATAATAGTAAATAAAGCTGCAATGAACATCAGAGCACATATATCTTTACAGATAAATGTTTTCAGATTTTTGGGGTAGATACCCAGGAGAGAGATTGCTGGGTCATATGGGAATTCTATTTTTAATTTTTTGAGGACCCTCCACACTGCCTTCCATAGCGGCTGCACCAATCTGCATTCCCACCAACAGGGTATGAGGGTTCCTTTTTCTCCACAGCCTCTCCAACAGTTGTTACTATTTGTCTTGTTGATGATCGCCATTCTGACTGGGGTGAGGTGGTATCTCGTTGTGTGGCATGCCCTTCTTTGCCTCCCCTGGGCTGCTCAGAAGGAGTTTTCTTCTTTGGAGATTTCCTTATCTCATTCCCCCTTTTCTAACTGTATTCTGCCCTGATAAAGAGAATCGCAGTCTTTCCATGCTACCACTGTACATACTTCTGATCGCTGTAAGTATTGCTTATTAGGTGATCTTGCCATCTCCTAATTGATCTGGGAGGTCCCTATTAATCTTTGTGTACCTTGTTCCTCTTGGTTTACAAGAAGTGCATACTAAATGTTTGTTGAACTAAACTGAACTGGGAAGGGGACCTTTATGGGGAGGAAATCTATGTTTAAAGAATGCTACATGGGAAACTGTCTATCCCACTGCTGTCAGAGCAGACCTGGGGTCATAGGGCCATAAGAGGTGTCTCACTTTGGGGTGCCATGGGAATACAAAAGAAAAGGACCTTACCCTTACTAAAAGACTGTTCCCAAAGATGAAAATTACCAGGGAAAATTGTTTACTTGCATTTATAACCAATCTCAGACTTTCGGTGACAGGCTTCCAGGTCACAAGCAGTCACCCAGGAAATGCAAAAGAGAATCCACTTCAGATTTGTTGCAAACTTGACTTTTCAATAATTATGTAGGCCTCACAGGCATGTGAAATTCCCATACTACACTTGTGGAAATGTTTACACCAAGTGTGCACCATATGTGAAAACAAACGGCACACAGAGGAGAAATGTGTCAGTAGCACATTTCTGGGTGGGAGCCCAGTGGGACTACATCACCAAGTAGTATAGGCAGAAGACGGCAGAGTCTGAAGACCAAAGACCCAAGTGGAAAGTCAGGCTCTGCTCCTCTTGGCTGTGTGACAGTGGATGTGTTACTTAAATCCTCCTAGTCTTGGTTCCTACATCTACAAAAACAGTTTGATAAGATTGTTTCCCACATTGAATTATCATGAAGAATAAATGACTATACATTTGGAAGTGCTTTTTAATCTCTAAAGTGCTAAAAACATATTACTTTCTCTCTTTCTTGAGCTGATGCTCATGGAACTAACCTGTGTAGTTCTTCACAACCACAACCACAAGTTGGTGCTCTGTGTGTGTGTGTGCGTGTGTGTGTGTGTGTGTCCAGGATGAGCAGGGCATCTGCCCTTTCTTTCATAAGTTTCCTTTAGAAATTTTCATTAATAAAATATACACTGAGATGGGGATTTCATGGCATGACTGAGTTTTTTCTTTTTTCCCTCCCCACTGATTTTCCTCATAACAAAGGAGGGAAAGAACAAATATCAACTGCTGGAGTTAATGCATACATGTGAGAGTCAAGGAAATACACGATGCTGGTTCCCAAGACAAGTACATTATGTTATCAAATCAAATAGATGTGTCTTTCGACTGTAACTAAACCTTACCCTGTGTAATTGAGAACTCTGAGTGGGGACTTTTCTCTTGACTGAGATTGAATCTCATGAGAGCGATGTGATTAGAGTTATTACAGGAGTCCGAGTAGGGCAATAACATTGAAGTGATAGAAAGAAAAGGCAGAAGCCAGGCTGCAGTGCAATGTAATGGACTAAATACTGGGTGGGGAGTTAGGAGATCTGTCCTAATTGGCCCTGGTTTGGTCTCCAGGCCTGACTTGGCTGCGATTCTAGCTGTGTTGTACTGAGCAAGTTATTTCCCCCCTCTGGTCTTTAGGAGTCATAGTTGTAAAATTAACCATTTGGACCAGGTGATAACTACATTTCCTTCCAGTTCTAACGGGGAAGGAAGAGAATCAACACTTGTTGAATGTCTGCCGTGCATCGGGTACAATGTGCACTAAGCTACCTTGAAGAGTCTATGATTCTGTGATTCCATCACAAACAGGAAGTGAGAGTTAGGTTTGTGTAGAACCATGTGCAGATAGATTTGGATGGAAATCTCAGTTCTATTGTTTACCAGCAGTGTGACTTTAAGCAGGTTCCCTAACATCCCCAAGCCTGTCTTTTCATCTGTAAATGGGCCTAGTGATACCGGAAGCATGCTTACATACTCACAAGTCTGCTCCTACTCTCTCTGTTACACATTATACATTTCTCAAGTAGATTCCATCTAGTCCGTTTCCTTCCTAATGTAAAGGAGTAATCTAGGCCTAGAGAAATTAGTAAAGTAACTTGATATTAGATCATGCAACTAGTTAGAAGCAGGGATGCAACCCAAAGTCAGGTCTCCTTGTTGGTTCTGAGCTCTGTGCTTATTCCTGGGTGTCATGTTTCCTTTTAATCATCCCTTGCTCTGTAAAGGGCAGCAGAGTCCTTCCATGATAGGCAGCCCAGGTGTATGCAGAAGAACCCACTGTGATGACAAACTGCATTCATACACCAGACACTTCCCAAGAATAGCCACTGGGCTCAGAAACGGTTTTCAGAGTTTGATTCAAAGACCATGCTCAGCATTTTGTACCCCCTACTGTACCCTCTACTTCCTGCCATTTCACTTACTTGGGGCCAGAACAGCCCTCTCTGAGGGCAAATCGACAGTTCTATGTGGTACTCCTCCCAAGACAGTAGTAGTTCTGTGCTCTACCAGAAGAATCAGAAGACTCTGATTCAAAGGGGATCAGGATCAAAAGAGAGAACTCCCATCAGTCCACCTCCTAAACTGCAGGGGTTGCTGCTGAAATCTCAGGAGGGCCATGAAGTAATACAATGGTTAAAGTTGTTCAGTTCCTCTGCACCATGAAATATTTGTGAGGATGTGTCTTTGATGAGGGCACAACCCCTTTCCTAGAATTTTTAAACTTGAATTCATGGACTTACATTCTAGAAGGAGAAGAAAACTTTTATTGGCTTAAAATAATGGGATTTCTCTCATATATGTTAGCACTAGCAATGCTATGTCCTAAGAACTGAAGTCAAAGCATTAAATAACATGACTGATAAGCTTGTTGCAATTCCAGAGTAGGTGCAAGAAGAAAAAAAAAGGATGCTTTTTCTGGGAAGTTTCTTTTCAGGAGGTAGCAACTCCAAGTGGCCCCAGCCTCCTGAGGAGCCTTTAGTTTATTAAAGGGCCCCATGTCTCCTGTTGTGCATCACTCCTTTGTCTAGAAGTTTGGTCCTGTCGGGGAGAAGATCCCAGTGTGCATGGGTAAAGGTGCATCTAGGTTGGTCTATCATAGGTCTGTCTAGAGACCAGGGACTGGCTGAGGCCATCTCTCCAGACACTTCCAGAGGTATCTAAAGAGGCAGGAACCTTGCTCACCAAGAACAGCCAAAAGCCACGGAGCAAGGAGAGTCCTCCAAACGAAAATCCAGACAACACCTCTTGGATAGTTTTCAGCCTTCTTCACCTGAGATGAGTTACCTGCCTCCCCATTCCACCACTTGAGATAAATTTTTAGGATATTTTCATGAACAACATGTTTTCCAACCCTTTATAAATCAGTTACAAAACAGAAACTCTTCCTCAATGCTAGGCAGAAATGTGTGTGTGTGTGTGTGGGGGGGGAACTATGGGGGGAAGAGAAAGAAAAGAAAAAAAACTTGCCTGTAATTGAAGGCAGGTTGAGAGATGTTCATGCTTTGAAATCCTCCTTCTTGTGAAATGTTTATGAAACATTTTCCACAAACGAATTACGCAACTGGGACAGCAGCTTTGATCATTTTCATCACCAGTGATATATTCATTAGTGTAGGGCTGTTCTTCCCCCAGAGAAAGCCAGGTAAAAATGTCATGGGGAGGGGGCTAAGGATGATACCCAGTCCCCTCACACCCAATCGTATGACCCTAAAACAGTTGGTTAGTAAGTAAGTCCAGGTGTGTCGGGGGCCAGGACACCATCTTCTTCATCTTGTATCATCTATTTTCTCTTCTATCTGGAAGGTTTATAGTATTGTTTTGCAGAAAAAGCACCAAGGGAGGGTCAGAGGACCATTCCTTTGTCATAGTTTTGCCAGTGTTTAGTTATATAACTTTATACCCATCTTTCAAGCTCTCTGGGCCTCCATGAGATAGAAAGGTAAACACTTGTCCCCACACCTCCTGGTTGGGAGATGAAGCCAAGTAAGGAAAGTGTGAAGGGCTTCCAGATCCTTAGAAGGGGCTCTCTCTTTCCAGAATGAGGCTACTGCTATCTAAAGCAGGTGATGTCAAACAGTTCACTTGGATTAGAAAAGATAATCACCCATGAGACCTTTTTACCTCCCTGGTCACTGCCCAAACTCAGTGTAATACCTTTTGCACAGTACAGTGGGTGGAGAAGATCCTAAGCTAACAAACCTTGTCTAATATATGGATAGAATGATCAGTGGCGGTGACAGGGCAGAGCTCTCTGTGGTGGCCCATGTCCCCAGGGATTAGTTCATCTCAAGTAGAGTCTGGAGAAATATTCCACTTGCGTGAGAAGAACCACCAAAAGGACCCTGGAGACAATCTTCACGATTCCAGGCAGACTGTGGGTTTGGTTGGGTTTTCACAAGTACAGGGGAAATTGGGTTTTCATCCAATTTGCCTCCGGTTCTCACATTAGAAGTCAGTAGGATCCAACAGAAGTTTCTCTATCTCACCAGATCCACAGCCAACACCCAGTTGCCTGGAAAGGCTCCAATCTTTTCCATTCGACAGCTGTAAAATTGATTTTTTGATTTGTGGAGGACTTTATTTCTGAATTTCTTAGTTTCTGAGCCCACTTTCTGAGAAGTATGCTACAGGGAGTGAGTTGATGCTGTATCTGCTTCCCTCTTATTCCAACTCTGCTCTGTCTGAGACCCACCGACCAAAGCAGAAATGTTAGAACTTGCCATAGAAAAAGAAGTCTCCATTATTGTCCTTCACTTTGGTTTGTTTAGGATTGTCTTCTTTGGGGGTTACTGTCAGCAACACACGCCCAAGGGGTAATGAATTATGAAAAATAAAGGAGTAAAAGGTTGGCAAAGAAAATACTCAGAAGAATAACAGAACACCACAGACTAACTAACACCCAAAGGAACTTTCTGCTATTAGGCATTTCATTTTCAGAACTGGGAGGTGGGCAGTGCCCCTAAAAGAGTTTGAGGGGCAATTGATCCAGGAAGCAGATGAAAGGGTGAGTTTTCTTTTATGATGGCTCTTGTTTCTGAAATTAAGTGTTGCAGGAAGACCTGGCACTGATTCTAACAGATAGTGCTCAGGTTGGAGGCAAAGCACATGTTTTCAAGCTCTGTCATAGCTGCCCCTCCTTATCTCTCCACTGAGCATAATGAGTCTCTAAGGGAGCCCTGCCACTTGCCTCCAAGCTGGAGCAAGGCCAAACTGCCCAAGGTGGTTCCACCAGCTCCACTTTTCCAAGTTCTCCCCCGTCTCCCTTCCTTCATCCTGCCTTACCTATCCCTCTCTGGGGTGAGGGATGCAAAAGGGTGATGTGGGGAGGGGAGGCTGGCCAAAAGGCTTTGCTTAAGTAAAACTTCCTCTCAGAACAAGGCTTAAGGTTTTTGTTGTTGATGGTTTTAAATAAGTAGTTTGTCTTCTATTTCTAGCTTTTGAAAACCTGCTAACAAATGTTTCTCTGTAATTTAGGCTGTGAAAATTCCAATTTCTGGGGGAAGAATTAGGACACCAGAGCGTCTTAAACAGCGATGCCAAGAGTGGGTGGGAAGAGCTGAGGGGCACTGGGGAACAGGGATTGGGGTTGTGCTGAGATCATGACCTGGTGGCCGTGCTTCTCGAGTTTTCAGAAAGCCTTACTCTCTGTGCCCACTGTGCTACTTCTTTCTCTCTTCCTTCCTCCTCTGTGCTTCCAAGGCTCCAGAATAGTCTCCTTAGGTGAGAGGAATGATTTGTAAAAATTGTCCATACAAGAAGCATCCTCTTACCAATTTCGGTGCAGCCAGGGCTTCTTGGTGCTTTCTAGATCTCCATCTAAGAACACTGCAGCAGCCTGGACTAGCTCAGTCTGCCAAATGCACTAGTGAATTGTAATTTGTAATTTCGTTTTAGGACTGAAAGGGGAATAATAATCATGTAGAATCATATAACAGAGGAGGAAATTGAGTGCCATAGAGGCTGAATGATTGCTCAAGGTTACATAGTAGTAAGTTAGAGTTAGGAATAGAAATAAGGTCTAGCTCCCATTTCATTATTTTCCTCATTGTGTCCCCCTGGAGACTATGGAAAGATGGGTTCCATTTGTGTCTTTTATTCGATTAACACGCATTAGGTTTCCATTATCTGCAAGACACCATATTTAGGACATCAGCTTCCTTCTCAGTCTCTAATGTCACTTCATAGGATCTTCCTAACTCTCCAACCAAAGGGATTTTTTTTCTCTAGTGATCCAAAGCACCATTTTTTCACAGGGATTAAGCATAAGTATAGCTGTTATTCTGAACCTTTAACTTGGGTTAAACTAATACCGACAGGAAAGATTCCAGGATCTCAGTGACATTCTCAGTGTAGACCAAGAAAATGGTTTAAGCCAGGATATCTATGGCCAAGAGTTTCCATCAGAGGATCTCCTCAATGTCTTTTATAAGTCATATTATATGAACTCAAAGTCACTTAGCTGCCCTACCCCCATGTATTTCCTGAAAAGCTGCAAGAGGGTATGTAGTTGTTCTCAGGGTGGGTGGAAAGGTGGGCACAAGTAGTGCTTCCTGCCCTGCTCTTGGACACCTGGAAACCCATGAGTGGGTGGTTGGTGCTGTCACTGAAGAGTGGTAGAGCCTGGAGAAAATTTGGAAACTACCACAGACCCCTCAGGCTACAACTGCAGCAGGGACTATGAGGGAGACATGTCCCTGCCTGTAGGGAGACAGGCAAAGATGGTCACCAAAGCCACACAGGCAAAGAGGGCTGCAGTGGTAGCTTAGCATGCATTGGACAGGAAGGTGTGAAAAACAAGGGGGGATGGAGGGGAAGCTGGTCTATCAGATCAGTGGTTCCCAGACTTTGGGATTTTGTGAACTGGGAAAATAAAAACCAGAATATGGGGGAGATTGATTAAGGGTTGCCAATTTTGCACTTTGTGAGGTGGGAAGTTTTTAAAATATCATTTAGGATCACCATCATTTCATAAAAGGAATTTTAACATATTCCCTCCAAGAAATAAAGATCATCTCAGATTTAAAATAAAATTTTCTTACCGCCGAATAGTATTCCAATGTGTAGAAAAGATGATATAGGAACATTTGTGACAACATGGATGAATCTTGAGAGTGTAATGCTGAGCGAAATAAGTCAGACAGAAAAAGCAGAGAACCATGTAATTTCACTGATATGTGGTACATAAACCAAAAACAACAAAAGAACAAGACAAACAAATGAGAAACAGAAACTCATAGACACAGACAATAGTTTAGTGGTTACCAGAGGGTAAGGGGGTGGGGGGTGGGGGGTGGGAGATGAGGGTAAGGGGGATCGAATATATGGTGATGGAAGGAGAACTGACTCTGGGTGGTGAACACTCAATGGGATTTATAGATGATGTAATACAGAATCGTACACCTGAAATCTGTGTAACTTTACTAACAATTGTCACCCCAATAAATTAAAAAAAAAAAAAAAGGAAAAGAAAAGAAAATTTTCAAGTCACTATAGTATCCTTATTTTTTCTTATTTCAATGTGGAAGAGCATAAATTACACTATGTATCAGCACAGCCCCTAGAATGGTGTTTAGGAATGACAGATCTAAGTGGAGTCCCCATCTTGCAGATTAGTACTCCAGAGGGCCACTCAGCTCTGGCTCCTACCAGCAGCCCTGGCCTAAAAGGCACACACAGGCGGGGAAATCAAGCTGCAGCCTGGCAGGCTCTGTGCTAGCTCTTTCCTCCCTGGGCTTATCACTCATCTCCTGCTTGTTCTCCTCAAAGCTTCCTTTTCTGTTAGCCTGGGGATGCCCACAACTGACACTGTGCTGCCTCCACTTACAGATTAAAACTGAGGATCTCAGTGACTCCTTGCAGCAGACCCTCGCGCATGGGCCATGCCACATGAGTCAAGGACCTGCCATGACATCTGGAAACCAAATGTCTGGGGTAAATGCCAGCTCATGTCAGGGAGTCCTGACATTCTCTGTAGGCCAGCGAGTTTAATCCAAGCCTTCTGCAAAAGGTTTGACCTCTAGACTTGGCACTCAGTGAATCTATATTGGTCTAAAGAATCCCCTGTGGGGAATGTGAGAAAGAGATTAGAGGCCTGGGATGGGGGTGGGGTTACAAAACAGTTCTCTTCAAAGTGAAGCCTGGCTAGTTATGTGAGTCTCTACCTATCTGGGATAAAAAGGAGGCAAGCTTGCCAAAACGACAGACCTAGCAGCTATGGGGCTGGTGTTAGCCAGCCACATTCAAAGGAGCCCTATAATGACAGCTACTGATACAAGTATAGAGAATTTTTGTCCCCAATGGGCTCACTCTCCATCCCCAAGTTTTTACATCAAAGCCAAACTAGAACTGAGTGCTGGTGCAGGGAGGAAAGAGATCCTGAAACACTAACCACCAATGTCTGAGAGGACGTCCATGCGGTGAGCCCTGTCTTTGTCTGGATCACCTGGGGAAGAAAGAGCCGCTCCTTGTCCAGTCATAGTTCACACTAGAATGTGCATCCATTCCTTCACGTCTTCATTCAGCAAGAGTTTACCAAATCTTTTATTTTTGCACAGACTTAAGGTACATGAGGGCACAGAGCCCTGGAGGTTTAGATCACAGAGGACTCTCAGATGCCTCCAAGTACTGGGATTGGTATTTCCATTTCCTGGGCTGGTGGGAGGAACCCAGGGGAAATGGACTTGCTATTTAATCAAATTGGTTATATTAAGAACTAATAACTTGTCATCTTCCTCCAGGAAAGGTTCAGGCCCAGAAAATGTCCAAGCCATGGCTTTTAGCATAATGAAGTAGCGAGAGTTTAAAAAAAAACAACACAACAAAGGACAACTAGGATTGCTTGTTGTTTCTAGGGTAAACTTCTGAGAGACGGGTAATACTTAGTCTGTGTCCCAGGGAATTTATAGTCTAGCTGGGAGACAGGACTGACACACACAAAAGTTTAATAATAAGGCAAGATTTAAGTGACAATAAGTTGCACAGCACTGCTTGGCTGAGCTGTAATAACACCAGCATGAATGGAGTAGCTACTATGTGCCAGACAGTAGGGATACACAGAGGCATAAGATAAGGTCACTGTCCGTAAATTCTTAGAGTCTGGAGACCCAAGGGACAGACGGGCAACAGACAGATGGAGCTGACACCCCTAACTTGTAAATTCTGTGATGTTTGTATCTCCCCACATCCAGGATATGACTTCCCTCCATCCCCTCCAGCAGCTCGTACTGGTTCCTGGACACTTACAATCTGTATCCCAGTTTCTGCTATCTCAGACCCAACCTGGGCAGCAAGGTAAGAACCCTGGGGTTTTCCATATAGACCGAGTTCAGTAAAGTGCTGCTGCTGCTTACTGGATGAGGAAGCCCAAATGTGAGATATGGGTGAGTAGCTTAGCCCTCTAGTAGTATTAAGACCAGCTTTTCCACATCAAGGCCTGAGGAAGGGACCCTGTCATTCCCCCTCTGGTCTGAGTCTCCTTCTCTGCTTCTCCTCTATCTTCCTCAATTTCATGGCCACTTGAGACTGAAGGTATAAGCGTGGTACAGAACTGGGGTGGTCCAAGGAAGGAGGTACTCCTTGGGAAATGCAGTACAGACAAGTCGCAATTCCTTGGAAATACCCCTCAGATGCTTTACTATGATTCTCTTTGGGTAGAGCAGCAGTGCCACCCAAAGGCTGTAGACAGGGTTTTCAGGTTTTCTTTGGCTGGGAAATTGTTACCAGAGAATACCTCCTTGGACAAGAGCAAAGGAATTAGAATATTCATAACAATGGCTAACATTTCTTGAGCATGATATGCCAGGAGCTCTGCTGAGTGATTTTCCTGATTTATTTTTCAGAATAACCTTGTGCAGTAGGTATGCTATGGTGACCTACTAGAAAGGTCCAGAACAGTCTGTCTGAAACCATGCTCTTGGCCATCACAGTACTGCTTCTCCCGGTCTTATTTCCACCAAGTCAATCCAAAAGTGATGGAAGAAGTATAAGCTCTAGAATCCAAACAAAATTGAACTGTGTCTTCTTTCCTTAGCACCCTCCCAAATTACAGGCCCTATCCTTAGTTTCCAAGGCATCTTAGAGTATTACTATGATGATAAATGAGAACATATTTGAACCTTTAAGTACTTATTTTGGCTAAATCATATATATATGATATATATATATATATATATATATATATATATATATATATATATATATATATATATATATATATATATATCATACTCCTGGAATAAGAAAGGGGAGATAACACTTAATTCAGTTTCTGTATGGAAGCTAGTGATGTGAAATTGGCCCAGGCATATAACAAATAAGGCCAACGTATGATTCAGGGCAAAGAACAAAAACAAACAAAAAACCAATTCAAAATTTGGAATCAGAAAATCTCACTGGTAAAAGTTACTAAATGTGTGTCCTTTGGAAACTTACTTTAATCTCTCTGAGTTTTCATTTTCTCCACCATAAAAATGGAAAAATAGTAAAGTTCTACCTCACAAGGTTATTGAGGGTTATTTGAAATAATACATACGAAAAGGTTTTGTACACTCCAAGCACAACATAAATGTCAGATTACGATTAGAACTCAGGCCTCTGGACTCCCAGTACAGGGTTCTTGCCCATTTATTTTAATAAGAAAAAATTAAGTCCTGACTTTTTTAGACTGAGGAGCATAAAGGTCAGCATCAGCAGATGCTGTACATCAGTGACCCCAACAGAGACCCCAAGGTTCTGCTCTGTTGAGTGATTGGGGTGACCCACCCCATTGTCTGCTTTGGTAGTTTGATGGCTCCTCCCCACAGTGAGAGTGAGAGCTCCTGGCTGTGTCCCTTCCTGGAGGGAGGCCACTGTCACAACCACCAACCAGGCAGAGCCCTTCATGGACAGTTTTCCTGGAGAGGTAAGGAAAAAGTGGTCCTTAGGCAATACAATGAGCAGGTATAGTCCATATCACCAGATAGAATTTCCAGATGCTTAGCCCCTGATCTCTTCTCCTTCAGACCTTCCTCCCAAGTATAAGATGTCCTGCCAAGAGCCTCTACCCAATGGTCCACTGCCCTTTGGAGCTGTATAGCCTCATCCACTTGTTTTGATATCCTTACAGATTTGGCTAGGCTTTTGTAACTGTCTTAACAACTTCTGCAGGCAAAATAGAAATTCCCAGCTTCAGCTTGAATTCTTAGTAGTCACCTCTGCATCTCCTTCCCTCTTGGTTTTCTCCAGCTCTGGTTATCAGTTCCCAGAGCAGATTGTCTTGACCCTCCTCAGCCTTTGCACCACCCCAGGCAGACAGGCAAGCAGAAGGACTGGTTTGGGGACTGCTGTTTACATATGTTTATCTCTGTGTCTGATTCTCCTCCACCTGTGTGTGGCAATGCCTGGCAGTTCCTGTGGAGACCTCTCCACAGGGCTTGAGGTGGGTTGAGGGACCTGATTATGTAGCAAGGGTGGGGACAGTTATCATGGTTCCAAAGTTGCAGAGCATGTCTTTCAGATGGCCTGGATTTTATTCGTTTGTTCCTTTGTCCCTCCCCTTTCACCCAGGTCTGCAGCCAAATCTTCTCCCCTTTCCACAGCAACAAAGCTCTCTCTTGCTCCCACAGACTGGACCTGGCCTGGTGTCCCAGGTAAACAACCACATTCTTTCTGTTTCCTCTAGAAATGTCTTGGTTCTTGACAGAGTTAAGCTCATTGGTATTCCCTCAATCCATTGATGATGCACTTACCCCTCTGGAAAAAGGAAATAGCAGGGGATTAGCCATGTTGGCACATGGGAAAATCTACGCCACTGCCAGGGGAAATGCTTGACCCAATATCACTGGTACAGCCAGAAAGAGAACCCAGAGATCTCAGCTCCTGGGCTAGCCTGCTCCATAATACAGGAACTCCTCTCTAGCCCAGATCAGGACCTAGCATCACTCATCTCAGAACCAGAGGTCAGCTCACTTTGCAGGGATGCCAAGGTGACTTCCAGCTCTACCTGGGCGCTCACAAGCCCGGGGAAGACCAGAGTCCCATAGGCCTGATGTTCTGAGAGCACAAAGCCAGTGGCTCTTATCTCTGGGCCCACTTAAGACCCACTATTCTAGACTGCCTCCTGCAGTGGGCACATGTGCGGGTCAGGACTAAGATCTTTCAGGAGCAGTCATTTGCAGAGCTGCCTTGTTTCTACACAGCACCTGTTTGCCAATTAGAAAAAAGGCACCTCTTCCTCTGGCTAAGATGCTGCCTCACGTCAGGGTGTATGGCTTGGCAAGAGTAGCAGGAGCTTTATTGTAGCTGCCAGTCCTCCCCTATCTACACAATTAATAACCTGCACAGCTGCATGAGATGACTGCAGAAATGGATGTGCAGAAGAGTTGGGAATGATTGCACAGATCGTAATGTCCCTCCTCTATGCTAAGATCCCCATGGATCACTAAGGGTCCTGGCCTTAGAAGGCTAGAGAGTCCATTGAAGACATGTGGAAGGAAGGTGCCATCTAGTGGCCAATAGAAAAGGCAACACCTGCTGGCTTTCCTCAAGATCAGCTCTTACGTCTTATAATATGAGAGCCGGGAGAAACAGAAGCAGAGACACTGTTTAGAAAGTTATTAAGATCATCCTGGACAGTGGTAATAATGGACTGGCTTAGGGTCATAAAATTAAGAATAGAGGGGAGGGAATAAATGTGAAGATGTTTGGGGAAGTTGAATCAGTGCAATTTGGCATCTGATTGGATCTGTAGGGGGAAGGAGAAGGTCTAGCAAAGCACTCAGTATTTGTCAGATGAAAAAACAATGAATTAATGAAAAGGAAGGCTCAAAAAGGATCGAGGCATTGTCCTGAGGATCTGGTCTATGCCACCCCCTCCCTGCAAAACAGGACCGAACCCACAATGGTTTCAATCATTCTGTTCTAAAAGACCCATCATCGGGGAAAAGAGTCTGTAACTTCTTTCTGGTCGTTTTACCTTCCTCATCATAAGGATGACTATCTTAATGGTAAATCTGAATATCTTGGAAGAGAGGAGTAAAGTTAACCCCAGTCTAGGGAAAGAGTAAACTGGGCAGGAGAGAGGAGAGGGTAGGCTCAGGTCACATTACCCACATGATGGGTGGTGGCCCCTGCACTGGACACAATGCCTGGAACCCTTGATTTGGGTTCCATTCCTTCTTTGTGGAATGACGGGTGTCATCATGAGTTCAATTCACTCCTGATCCCAAATGGGTACAACACGGATTCTAGGTTTAATGGTCCGTTTTTTCTATGAAAATAAAATAAAGAAACAATATCTCCTGAGAATCACAAATGAAATCAAAGTGCATTTGGATAGCACTGGAATGCCTTTGATTAAAAAAAAAAAAAACACAAAAAAAACAAAAAACACTCTCATGAAAGAAAATGATAGTTTAGAAAGTAAAATGGCAGTCACAGAGTTTGAAATTGTATGGAAATTCTATTAATGTAATGAGTCTCATATGTCCTCTGTTATCTTCAGTTAATGCCTGTTGAACACCTCAGTAACTTTACTTTGTGGAAAAAAACAGGCAAAGCAAACAACCTTTTCCTTGTCTTGAGATTTGTTTTTGAAATATTTGTAAACAACCTTGCTAGCTCCTCTTATGGTGGGAAACTGAAAGAAGGAAGATACCTGCTCAGAATCAAATAGTGAGTCATAAACTAAAACCCAGAAAGGCCACCTCCCAGTCCCACACTCCTATTGTTTCTACCCAGCTGTTCTAGGTGTTTGCTATCCCTTCCTAGAAACTCCAATTTCCACTTCCATGCCATTGAAAAAACAGGAATCTAATGTAGCCAGGGAGCGGTCATCCTATAAGTGAGCCTATTAGTGTGAAATATCAGAAAATGCCATGTGATCTGTTGACTATTTGTATATCTGCTTGGCTTGTATTCCCTATTAGGCAGTTGGGCGCTCTGGGCTGCCAGGATCCTCTTTAGAACCTCACCTGGAAGGGTCCCAGCATCTCCCAGTGCCCAAGCATTTACCCAGTTCTGGAGGGGCTGATGAGCCTAGTGACCTGGAGGAGCTGGAGAAGTTTGCCAAGACCTTCAAGCAGAGGCGCATTAAGCTGGGTTTCACACAGGTTTGGTTCTGTGGGAAGTAATGGAAGAAACTGGGTTGAGTGAATGGAAACTGGGCTTCCCAAGTGCAGGTTTCAAAAGCAAGCTGAGGTTTGATGTGCTGTGGGGCAAGCCCATTGTATCCCTATGTTCCCTGAGAATAGGACACAGTTGCCAATTGTAAGGAAACTGAGGGTATTGCTGGTGGAGGGGAGAGAAATGAGAGCCATACAAGGGGCCAGGCATGTGGGTACAGCCCACTCAGAGTCTGCAGAGAGAAATAAAACAATTCTCCATCTTAGAGGGAAAAAAAAACCTAGAAAGTAACCAAGGCAATAGGTGGGTGCTTGAAGGCTCACTGGGTACATGATTGGTGCTAGGATGGTGGGGGGTGCAGACCAAGAAGAGAAGGAGCCTGTCTCCCAGTTTCCTCCCTCTCTACCCCACGTGCAGGGAGACGTGGGGCTGGCGATGGGAAAGCTGTATGGCAACGACTTCAGCCAGACCACCATCTCGCGATTTGAGGCCCTCAATCTGAGCTTCAAGAACATGTGCAAGCTCAAGCCACTGCTGGAGAAGTGGCTGAGCGATGCAGGTAGGCCTCAGGGACACGAGGATGGATGGTGCCCTAGAGAATTCTACAAGGAAGGGCCTATTGCCTTGTGTGTGTTGGGGCTTTAGGCAGTCAATACATAATACCTTTTTGTTCTCCTCCTGAGTCTAAAACCAAGTGAGAAATAAGACACAGGAGACAGGCTAGTGAAGATGAAAATGTCAGCTTAATTACTGAGAAAGCCCTGTGGAGGACATGGCTTTAGGTCTGTGGCCATGAAGACTTGTACCCATTCCCTTCCCTAACCCAGACCTACCCAACCTAGACCTCAAGACAGTTCACCAAAGACAAAGGTTTGGTCTGCAGAGCAGATCCAAGATTGCTTTCTGGACTAAGTCTTGGTCAGAGGGATAGGGAAGTGGGTTCTCTAGAGTCTCACTGGGAGGAGGAGGCAGTAGACACAACAGAAGTTCTTTATCTGGCTAATTCTCGAGTAGGTTTTCAGAGGGTAAGGAGTTACTGTGAGTTGGACTGGTCAGGAAAGTCTTACAGAAGGAGTGGGGTTTGTAGGAGAATTCATTCAGGTGTGGTGGCCAGGGAGGCATTCCAGCAGGTCAAGGACATAAGCTAAGGAACAAATATTTGGAATGATGAATGGAAGTTTGCTGTCAAGAAATACCATGGGACAGAGTTTCTCAACTATGGCACTATCAATACCTTGGGCCAGATAATCTTTGGTGTTGGGGTGCTGTCCTATGAATTGTAGGATATTTAGCAGCGTCCTTGGTCTCTATCCACTAGATGCCAGTAGCACCCACTCCCAGTCGAGACATCCCAAAATGTCTCCAGATATTGCCAAATGTCCCCTGGGGAGTGGTGGTACTACAGTATCACCCAATTGAGAACCACTGGTCTAGCTGAGAAGGAAGGAGAGGATCCAGTGCCAGGGCTGGGCTCTATTCAATAGATACTTGTGGATTGTGGATTTGTGGTTACTGTGGAAAGGGTGGGGTGGACAGCCAGGGATGTTACCCTCTCAGAAGTTCTTCCACATGGAAACATGTGAGGGGGCAAGAAAGCTCCCTCCTACTTCTGTGGCTTTTATTGAAGTATTTAAGTGAGAGATAAGATCAGAGGTTCTTAGGATCTTTGGGAAAGGACCTTATAGGTCATTTCTAGTGTGATCCTCCATCTGACACCTGAATCCTTCTTAAGGGATATCCCTGCCTATTGATCACACAGCCTTAGCTCTAACACTTACACTGAAAAGAAAATGGCTTAAACACCAACATTCTACCAACGGGTACCATTGCTTTTAGCTCAAAGTTCCAGTTCAAATTATACTTGGTGTTCACATCAGGCATACTTATAAAAGACAGACTCCGAAGTGTTACTTGTAGGAGCTCTGCGTGTACCCACTCACACCCGGACACACTGATGGTGTACCTGAACCATGATCACAAACAGTGGAGGCACTGCTGTGGAAGTCAGGAAGGATCTTTTCCCAGAGCGACGAGGAGAAGCAGTGCTCTTGGTCTGTTTTGGTTCCCCTAGCTCGAAGGGAGAGGCCTGGCCCTGAGAATATCACTGTAGAACCCACCCCAAAGAGTTATTGGACCCAAAATCCATTAAGACAGTACCAGCTGTGCATTCCCTTCTTTGAGCTTCCTCTGCTTTTTCACCTCCTGACAGAATCTTCTCCATCAGACTCCTCAGTGAGTACCCCCAGCTCTTACTCCAACCTCAGTGAAGTGTTTGGTAGGAAGAGGAAGAAACGCACCAGCATTGAGACCAACATCCGTTTGACTCTGGAGAAGAGATTTCAAGATGTGAGTGGCTCCTCCAGGTGGGAGCGGGTGGGTCAACTTGTATAGGTTGGCTAGCAAGCACATATAGGCCCTTTGGCACCAACCCCTAGCCACCATACACCTGCCCTTGGGAAGGGGTCAAAAAACAAAGACACACCCCATCTATATGCACCCAGGTGTTTGAGTAAAAGTCTGCCCTTCATCTCAGGTCCCAGAATCTTCTTTCCCCCACTGACCCTTCTTGCCCTGACATCTACGTATTTGGGGCCCATTTTCCCTCTCACTGGGAGATTTAAAGAATGGGATATAGGGTCCCAGAAGAGGGTGTAGCTGTGTACCCATCTGAGGTACAGGGAGCAAAGCCAGGGCATTGTATATAATTTCTTTATTTTTTATACATTGTTTTGTATTTTTAATATTATAAGTCTAATAAATGCTCATTGTAAACAATTAGGAAAATATAGGAATGTAGAAAGAAAAAAATCCATCAAGTGCCATATAAATGTATTTCCTTCTAGTTCTTTCTTCCAGACACATTTAAATACCTATCATCATTTTATACACATTTTTTTTAACAGGTAGCAAAAGCGTATTCTTGAGCCAGTATGTGGAAACTAATAATATCCAACTCCATGCCACGAGAGGGGAGAGAAAAGGGAAAAATAGGTGTGGTCTAAATAGCTTCTAATCAGGATTCCTCCAGAGCCTGTATCTATACCACAGAGGTCCCTAAAGGACATGTCCATGGCCTAGTTCAACCTTGCGGGCCCCAGGCCTCCAGGTCTGCTGCCTCTCCAGCAGATTCTCCCATGCATCTGGTTCAAGGGTTTGATAGCTGCATCCTGCTGACACGATGACAAGATCTGGCTTTTTCTTCTGATTAGGTTTCTCAGAGCAACAAAAATAAGGGAGGGTATAAGAGGGAGGAAAGGGGGCTGAGATCAAAGATTGGGTGGGTGTGGGAAAGGTCAGAACAAGAGAGTGATATATATATATATATATATATATATATATATATATATATCCTCAGTCTTGATGGATTCCACATTTTAGCTTTAGTATTTCCTATTTTGAGGTAGGGCAGGAAGCAATGCCACAAGAGAAACATACAAGTTATGAGGAAAGAACACTGAGGAGAGCACGGGTTCTGGGAATTCTTCCTGCCTCCACATAACTCACCAATGGACTCCTCTTTTCAGAGCTTGTCCTGAAGGAAGGAGTAACAGAAGAGAACCTGTGTCAGGCCTTGTGCTTGGAGGTTTACACACATTTTCTCATGTAATTCTCACAATAATTCTTTATGGTAGGCACTATTCTCATTTCATAAATTATAAAACTGAAAGGTTAAGAAAGTTTCCTAAGGACACACAGTAAGCAATAAATTCAGTATTCCATCCTAGGTCTGATTCTAAAGCTTTTGATCCATTTATTGTTCTATCCTGCTTCCTTGGAATATCTGTGCCCCACCCACAATTCTTGACCCTATTCCTTTCTTCTCCTGACCACCCTTTATCCCTTTGGTCTCTGTAGAACCCCAAACCGAGTTCAGAAGAGATCTCCATGATTGCAGAACAGTTATCCATGGAGAAGGAGGTGGTGAGGGTCTGGTTCTGCAACCGACGCCAAAAGGAGAAGCGAATCAACTGTCCTGTGGCCACACCCATCAAATCACCGATCTACACTTCACATCTGGTGAGTGGCCAGGAAGCAAGCTGTCTGCCAGACACTGGGGGGAGATGAGGCCTGGAGGGCAAAAAGTCTTCTCCATCCTGGGGAAGATGCTGGTTGGGGGTTAAGGGGGGCATGCAGTAAATAAATCAGCAAATAGATGCTGTATATTAAATGTCTAATATAAAGAAAAATAGAGAAGCGTAAAAAGATAGAAAGTGATAGTTAGGAGATGCTTTTTTAATAGAGAGGTCAGGAAGAACCTCTCTGATAAGGTGACATTTCAGCAGAAGTCTAAGTATTGAAAGGGAAATATCTAGAGGAAAAGGGGTTACAGGCAGAGGAACCAGTAAATGAGAATACTTGGCATGTTTGAGTAACAGCAAGAAAGCCAGAGTAGCTGGGGGCAAAGCAAGGAAGGAGGCCAGAAGTAGGAGATGAAGTGAGAGAAATAACAGGGAGCAGACCTCCCAAGGTCTTGGAGGCCATTGAAAGGACCTGGACTTATAGTTTGTATGAAATAAGCCACTGGAGGACTCTGAGCAGAGAGCCTGAGCTGGCTGACATGGGCTACTGTGTAGAGAATAATCTGTGTGGAAGCAGGAGACCAGCTAGGAGAATTACAATAATAAGGCTGAGAGCAGTAGAGGCTTGGGCTAGGGTGGTAGCCATGGTGGTAAGGAGAAGTGTTGGATTCTGAATATACTTCAACTGTGGAGCCAACAAGATGTGCTATAGCTCAGATGTGGAGTATGAGAAATGAGGAAAAGATGATTTCAAGAGTTTTGGCCTGAGCAACTGGTTGGAAGATGCTGCCATTTTCTGAGATGATGAAGACTACAGGAGGAAAAGGTTTGAGAAGAGAAACTAAGAATTTAGATCTGGACATGGCTCCTATCCCAAGAGGATATGTCAAGCAGACAGTTATATCAATGATTTTGGTGGTCAGGGGAGAAGTCAGGGCTGGGAATAACTTGGAGTTCAGGCAGACCTGGAAGTTTGGAGAGTAGAAAATATCTTCTCCATCCATGGGATAGATGGTGCCTGGAGCAAGTGGGTGGGAAGTTTCTTCTCCATTCTTGGGGATGGTGATGGTTGAAGGTTAAGGGAATTGGGGATAATGATGATGTCCTTGATGCAAGAATTAATGGAATTCAGCCTTGTCCAGGGTGGGACATAGTTGTTTCATAAAACTACACCATTGTTCATTCTTTCACCAAACATTTATTGACTACCTACTATATATTGGTCTTTGCGCAGAGTGCTGGGGATACACATATAAACAGTATTTGTCCCCTGTCCCGGAGGACCTCACTGTGTAGCATGGGAGACAGACAAATAAACAAATGATAAACAACATGATAATTTCTCTAGGAGAACTTAGTAGTCACAGCTCACAAAGCCTTGGGAGGTAGTGGTTGGGAAGGTTCCCCTAGGAGATAATTATTACCTGGACTGAGTCTAAAAGGCAACAAGGACTGAAGAGGCAAATAAGTGGGTGGTGAAGTTTTCACAGGGGAAAGTATGAGGACAGTGGTATAGATCAGGGGGAATATATGGCACATTCATGGAACTGCAGGTGGTTACATATGGAGGAATATTGAAAGATAAGGCTGGATAGATCAGTAAAGGCTAGACTGAAGGGACTATGTGTGTGCAATGCTAAGAAACTTAAAGGCTTGGAGGAGTCATTGAATAATTTTTAAGCAGAGCATTGTCATGATACAATTTGCCTTGTAGAATGATCACTGCAGTATAAAGTTTGGTTTGAGAGACAGGGAGAACAATTAGGATGTGACTGCAATTATCCAGCAGAGAAATAATGAGGACTGAAGAAAACCCATGTGGTAAGAATGAGAGGGGTGGGAGAAATTCAGGAGATAATTAGAAGGTAGAATTATTAGGTATTGGTTAATAAACTGAAAATTGGGTGAGGGCACAGAGAGTGATATAGGAAAGAGAATACTCTGGGATGACTCAGCATTCAGGCTGAGCTGACTGGGTAGATGGTGGTGCCATTGATGGAACAAACAAACACAGGGGAGGAGCTAGTTTGGGAATAGGAAAAAGTGATGACTTTAGTTATTTTTATTATTGTCGTGTATGGTGCAGCCTGTGAGACACCCAAGTGGCAATGTCCATGGACACTTGGAATCATGAGTCTGGAGGTGGGGAGAGAAGCCTGGGACAGAGATATGGATCAGGGAGACATAAGCATAGACATGGTGGTTGAAATCCTGGGTGAAGAAGAGCTCACCTACGGTGTCTGTACAGAGGAAGCAAAGAGGAAAGTACAGGTCTCAACCATCTGAAACACTAGCATTTGAAGGATGGGCAAAGGAAGAAGATCGAGAGAAGAAACTGAGAAGACAGAGCAAGAGAAAGCAACAAATTGCAATGAAATAGATGTAAGGGATAAAGGAGCTGTGAGGAGGTCTCTAGGAGTGCTAGAGGAACATAGATGAAAAACACTCAAATGGGGTCTGAGAAGGCTGACCCTATTTCTTTTTATTTAATTCTTTTTAATTGGGGAATATTGGAAGAGTGTGTTCCTCCAGGGCCTATCAGCTCCAAGTTGTACCTCAATCCGGTTGTGGAGGGCACAGCTCAGCTCCAAGTCCAGTCGCCGTTTTTTCAATCTTTTGTTGCAGGGGGCACAGCCCACCATCCCATGCGGGAATTGAACCAGCAACCTTGTTGTTGAGAGTTCGCGCTCTAACTGAGCCATCCGGCTGCCCTTCCGGAAGCTCAGCAGCAGCTCATTGTCTTCAATCTAGTTGTGAAGGGCGCAGCTCACTGGCCCATGTGAGAATCGAACTGGCAACCTTGTTGTTCAGAGCTCGCGATCTAATCAACTGAGCCATCCGGCCACCTGGCTGACCCTATTTTGCTTGAAGAACAGATTAGAAGTTAGTATGAAAAATAGCTGGTGGGCAGAAGAAATGGTCTGTGAGAAGGCATGGAATTCTAAAACAACATAATGCTGTTGGGGAATCAAGCATTTCAGTCTGGCTGGAGCCATGCGTTCAGGACTAAGAGAGATTGATGAGGGCCAGATTATGATGGGCTGTGGATGCTAACGTACTCTAAAAATTATAAGGATCCATTGAAAATTTTAAGTTGGAGGCAATGTGATATTCATTCATCATTCCTTTCTTAAAATATTTCTTGTGTATTCACCATATGCTTCGCACTGGGATACGGTGGTATAATAGGACACTTGTGATCCCTGCTTACAGTCCAGCAGGAAAAACAGACATAAACAAGTGCTATTTGTGCTGAAGGCTCTATAGAAGATGTATGAGTATTTGAGGGACCTAACCTAGTCCAGGGTATCAGGGCTTCTCTGAGGAATGATGTTCAAACTGACAGCAGAAGAATGAGTTTACATTAATGGGGAAAAGGTCTGAGTTGGGAGGACGGAGAGGAGAGAGTGTAGGGAACATTCTAGGCAGAGGAAACAATGTGTACAAAGGCCCTGAGGCTGGGGTGGTGGGAAGAGGAAACATGGAAGGCTAGAATGGGCTGGAATCAAGGGAGTGAGAGAGAGTGTGAATGAGGAGGCTAGAGTGGTAGGCGGAGACTAGATTATATAGGGTGTTGTAGGCCATGTTAAAGAAATTGGACCATGTCATAAGAACATTGGAATCTTTAAAGATGGGGCTTTGTTTAGGGCAGATGGGAGGTAGGCTCTTGCTTTGATTCAATCCTAACCCAGGACACCAGCATGGAGAAAAGTGGTAGAGGCCTAGAGGAGCTGTGAAGGAGCCTGACTCATTCTCATCATATATTCAACACATATTTGCTGAGCACCTGCAAAGTTCTAGGCACTGCAGTAGACACTGGGGGTATAGCAGTGAACAGCACAGGCACCATCCTGCCCTCATGAAGTCTATAGCTTAGTGGCGGGCAAAGACATTAAATACAGAGGGTGCCAAAAGATGTATACACATTTTAAGAAAGGAAAAAACTATTAAAATTGTAATACTCAATATATACCAATAACAAAAGATGAATACAAGTCATGTTTGACTTCTGCAATTATAAGAGGTGCTCAAAGTGGTTACCATCAGCATCTAGACATTTCTGATTATGGCAAACTACTGCTTGAGCAACATTGACCAAAGTGTCCACTTGTATACATTTTTTGGCACCCCCGGTATTTACATTAATACTTGTGGTTTCATGAAGGAAGCAGATAAAGAAAATGTTCTGACCCTATCTTTTCTTCAGGTCTCATTGGAACAGTCTCTTTGGGATTAGGACATAGTTTCTTCTGCTTCTGATATGAAATAATCTCTAAAACACGTAGTTAGGCAAAAAAAAAAAAAAAAAGTAAAATGGTACCCACATTGGAGAGTAGAATGCTATCACTTATATAAAAAATTAGAAGGGGGATATATATGTATATATATATATATATATATAAACATATATACATGTATACATATGTGTATATATATATATATATATATGTGCTTGTATATGCATAATCGGTCTCCAGAAGGAAACATCTTAGAAGCTGGTCACAATGACTAAATACATTATTTATTTTAAAACAATAACAAATTTTTTGGGTATGGCAGAAGAGAGGGGAGGAGAAGAAGAGGGAGACTATTGAGAACATCTCTTACCATGCTGCCCCAATCTGTCTCCACCCTTCTTGTGGGGCCCAGCCTACTGAGGAGGCTCATTGTAAAACCGCAGGTAAATGAAATCAGCAGAACCACTCCTGATTAATTAGGAAGTGAGGACATGCTGCATCCTGTTGGGATAAGATGTTCCAAATTAGGGAGAGGAGGAATATCAAATCACAGCTCCCTGAGCAAAACTTCTTTTCAGTGTCTTTTGAAAATATTCACCAGCGCTTCACCTGTCAGCATGAGAGAAATGAGGGGAGGGAAAGTATCAAGATTTCAGTTCAAATGAAAAGGTGAACAGCATTTAGAGACACACAGCAGCTGACAGCTTCCTTCAGGAAGGAAGGGAACTAACATTTAACAAGTCCTGCATTCTTTACCAGGTATTGATTTGGAAGATTTATGAACATTATCTCATTAAATCTTAATTAAAAGAAACTATAAGGGAAGTATTACTACCCTTTTACAGACGAGAAGTCTAAGTCTCAGTGTGGTTAGGTAACTTGCCTGAAGTCACACAGGTAGGCAGTCCATACTTTCTATGATATCTTGTTCTAGGTTCTAAGATAGTAATACTGAGGGGGAGATTCCTGAACTATGTGGGAAGTTAAACTAAATTATCTTAGATCCCTTCCAAATCTCAGAGTTGATAATGCTGTAAGGTCTTTAGGGTAAAATGAAAAGCTTCAGAGACTGAAGTTATACTCCTCTGGTTATTTCCGGAGAGTCGATTGTCCACTCATGCATCAGGCTGAGAAGCCTGAGACAGGCTTGTTAGGGCTGATGCCCTGAGTAAAAGCAGGAGTCTTTTAGGAAGGAAGAAGTGGAGACTGAAAAATCAGCAGCCTACTAGCCATGTCTGCCACAGCAGAGTCCAAGAGGTGCTCCTTTCATCACCAGAGCACTCAAGCATGGCAGTTTGACCTGGCAGTGCCAAATAAACCTTGACAGGGGACACACAGGAGGGCAGGCAGAACCTGGTGTCAGCAGCAGGGAGCTGCGGGAACATGGCAGAGCTGGAGCTGGATGCTGGATGTGGGCCAGAGGCCTTCCTGTGAAATGGGACAGAATGCAGTTTTGGACTAGGAAATCATCAAGGAAGCTAAGCCCTGGGCTCCACAGAGTCTGGGATCCAGCATCCTGGGAGAAGCATCCAAGGTTGGAGAAAGGAGTAGGAATCGACATTTACAAGCTTCTGTTGCATTTCAGGTTTCTCCCTCTGGGTCTCTGGGCCCCCTTGCCATCCCTCCTGTCCATAGCACCATGCCTGGAACAGGTAAGCTTTAAAATGAAGTTTCTGAATAACACCAGAATTCCTTTAAATAATGGAATATTAGAACTGAAAGGTACTACCTAAGTCAGCATTTCCTAAATGTACTTCAAAGGATATGAAAGTCTGTGCTGGAGGAAAAGTGTTCCATGATCAAGTTTGGGAAATGCTGAATAAGCAAAGGTTTAAACAAGCGTTTATTTTTTGTTTTGTTTTGATTGCAGCACTTCTCGGCACTCAAGTGCATTGTACATTCCTAAAGTAGCTGTATGGAAGGCTAGAGGAAGGCAGGGTTTTCCAAACCAGTTTTCTACAGAACTCTACTCTTCAAAAAGTATCTGTAACATTTCAAAGAGTTAAGTAGCGTGACCATTTGTCTGGATGTGCCCAGGACAGTCCCAGTGTCTGTCTCTGGTCCTGACATAATTATCAATAGCACTGCCTTCAACTCTTCAAAGTATCTTAGTTTGCATGGTAAAATTTATGTCAACTTGTCCACAGTTTTTGAGAAACTCATATACAAAAATTCAGTTTAATCCAAACCTGCCATTTTACAGAGGACAAAAACGAATTTCAGGGAAGTGAAGTGAGTCACCACAGGCCACAGAGCTGCTTAACCCAGGACCTAGACTTGGGTCTCCTCAATCTTGGTTGTGCTCTTTCTAGAAGACCATGTACCTTTTGTTTGTGGAGATGGGAACACTTGACAGGCTGGAAATCTTTAATTGTGCTCTCAGGTTCTCTTTTCTTTGCCTATGTACTTTTCTTTCTTTGCTCCTCTCTTCCTTCCTGAAGTTTCTTGTTCTTTTTCCCGTCCCGCCTCTTGGTTTGGGGCTGCATATGCCCAGCCCAGGGTGTGTCCTGGAGTAGGATAATTTTGGCATCTGTCCTTCTTGCATTTAGTAAGTCTGGGACTTGCAGAACCAGCCATGCAACTCTGCAGGGCCTGGTTTGAGGAGAGCACTTATAATGAGAGCCCCTCTGGGGCCCAATGCTGATGCTAATGTGGCAGGAGGTGGGCAGATGACTGGAGGGTAGAGAGAGGGTGAAATCCCTTTGGGGATATATGTTTGAAGGGCTATGTCTTAAGGTCCCAGAACCCAGCTGCATTATTTTCCCCTTGTTTTTGCTTCTCCTCATCTTCAGTAACATCATCCTGTTCCCCTGGAAACAACAGCAGGCCTCCATCTCCTAGCTCAGGACTCCACGCCAGCAGCCCCACTGCATCTCAAAATCACTCCAAAGTGGCAGTGAACGCCTCCTCCTGTTTTAATTCTTCAGGGTAAGACGAAAAGGGAGAGTGCAGCAACATCCCAGCAGGGCCAAGGGATGTGTGAGAAGTATCAAAACCTTGGGAAAGAGAGCTATCACAGAGTTGAAAGAAGGGAATGGGGTGGCAGGGAGGGGACAGAGTGGAGAGCCAGATTGGACTTTATCCCTAGGGAGTAGGATTTGAAAGAAAAACTTCAGCCAGTGAGCAGTCCTGGCAAGGAGCTCATGTCAACAAAGCCAAAATTTCCATGCTCACTGGGAACGTGGAAATTTCCAAACACTCCTGTCAGAAAGGGCCAGGCCCTTCATGGGGCTTAGGAGTTCTCCACTTCATGCTAGTAACCCTGTTCTAGGTGTTGTGATGTGAGCCTGAGCTTCGAGTATGGCTGATATGGTGAGAAAGATAGTACTACTCCCTCTCTCATGCTCCCGCCTGGAATGCAGTGGGGGAAAGTAGCCTCTTAGGCCAAAGAATCTACTCTAAAAAGTATTTTCAGAACTGATGCCTTGAGAGATTCTTCCCTGATTCAGAATAAAAGAGAAATTTGAAAGTTTGGTGATACGTTAAAGACCTGAGCTTGTTGGAAGAGATGAATTCACTTGTCCAAACCTAGGTAGTTCAGCATGGCAACCAGCTCTCATTGGCCCATGATTGTACAGCCTCAAAAGTTGGAGCGCCTTTACCAACCCCACCATAAAAAGAGAGAAACCATATTACGTATATTAAAAATGGTTTTGATACAATTCATATACTATAAAATCTATCATTTTAAAGTGTACAATTTGGTGGTTTTTAGTACATTCAAAGGTTGTGCACCTGTAACCATTATCCAGTTCCAGAACATTGTCATCACCCCAGAAAGAAACCCTACACCTGTTAGCAGTCACTGCCCATTCCCATCTTCCCTCATTACATTAGCGGCTTTATAATTGATATGTTTCTTTCTCCCTTCCAGATCTTGGTACCGATGGAATCATCCCACCTACCTCCACTGAGACCAAAAAGTTTCTCCTGTTCCACCTGGCCCTGTATTCTCCACTGGAAGGAAGGGAGTCACACCTTCTCTATATGGACAGATTACTTTCAGAAGAGTAGAAGAGAATCCCCACTATCAATGAACCTAAATCTTGCCTTTATGAGCAAGGGCCTCCGGAGATCCAAACTGTGATTGAACCATGTGTTGACTCCTAGTGTTCTTGAAATACATACCAATACTAGGAGTTGATCATTTACATCTTCCTTGCCTGTGCCCTTATCCTCTAGTTCTAAATATTTCAGATGGCATCACTGTGGCCCTCGTGTTTCAGAGAAAGGACTTTGCACCATTATTCTGCAACTCATTCTGGGGACAGCCATTTGCCTGGTGTGCCAAACTACCAGAAGGGGAGATAATGGTTTTGACTCTCTGAATTTAGCCACAATCTCTGAACTGGTTCTAAAATCTGTGAAAAGATTTGAATCCAATGTCTCCACCAAAGCCTTGATGTTTTTTCTGTTCAGCAAAGTTTTCTGACTGAATCTTCTTTCACTCCATTTCCCTTTAGCCCCGCCCCCCTTTTCTAGAACCAAGTCCATTCATGATTTTGTTCTCCAAGTTCCCTCCTCTTTACAGAAGACTGAGTCCCTCAGTCTGCTGGGCACATTTCTCTACCTGTAGGTGCTCTTCTGTCTGTTACATCTGTCCCAGAGTTCAGGAGCACTTGTTCCTTCTCTCCTACCCTATGTTTCTCCTTATTTCATCCCTTTTCCCTTCTATTGGCTGCAGAAGGAAGAACACAAAAGCAGACATGCAACAATTATGCTGGCAGAATACCTGTAGATGGCCCGTTCCTGTTTTTGCGTTACGTTCTTCTCTCCTTAGTATGGAATTTTCCAGTAAAATGTTTAACTCAGGTGTGAATTTTGAAGATGTCTCTGTAATATTTTACCTTCTTTGAAAAAAAAGAATGAAAAAGAAAGAAAAATATACCAAAGTGTTAAATAATGTGCTAGCTCCCACAAGAGTTCCCAAACGGGCTGGGAATCCAAAGCTTCCCAGGAACATCATCTCTAGTCTCCTTCTTTGTGGGCCAGTGTGTGTAGAGATATAACATGAAGCCATTCCACAAATGGTAACTTTTTTTTTTGAGACTGCATATCCAAGAAAAGTTGATATTCAAAGGAATCTCACTGTTTCTAAATTAATTTGCATAGTGATAATATAAACTATTCCACTATTGATAAGAAGAGGTTTAGATTATTGTTCTCTATCTTTTGTTGTGGGGGATCCGAGTGCATATGATAAAATAGGATGGGAAAAATGTTTCAAATTGATGCATTAAGTCTGTTACTCCCCAAACTGATGCTAAAGATGATATCCATTAGTGCAGGGCTCGGAAGAGTTCCGAGTTCCTACTCTTTTTCACAGAACTGCCTTAAAGGCAGAGAAGGCGAGAGACTTGATTTTTTTATTTTGTAAGTGGGAGATGGTAAACATTTAAAGTCAAGTCATTCGTAGACTTAAGAGGTAAAGGCTGAGATTAGTAGCTCATATCTCAGATATCCTAAAGGTCAGTTATTCATAATTCACAATGAAAAAGCTGTCTTAAATAGGTATTTAAGGCAAAGAATAATTCATAGATTTGCCTTTGGAATGTACTGTGACTCTTGGTGAGGGGCTTGAAGGGGCAGGGGAGCTATCGTTGTGGGTTTTCTTAGGTTAATACAAATTTAAATAGTTACCATTCCTGAGGTAAATATTGACCTGTGGGAAAGGGAGGCTCTTCAAAAATGTAATGGCTGAAGGAGAAAAACTAAAATTGGGATTAGACATTTGTTGCAAATTATAATATCCAAGTGGAAAATCTATACATAAATGATCAAGAGTTAACTGTTCTTGATGTTCGAATGGGGCTTATATTAAGACTAATATTTTCTGTCATGAATTTGGAAAATGTCTATTGATAGGTGGTTAGCTTTGCAAAGAAAGAGCGAGTTGAAAGGGGCTTGGTATGCAGCAGAGACAGCAAGAGCCTTCAACTGTAATTTAAGCATAAAAAGGGACTATTCCACCACCCATGAGCACATCTGTGCATATATGTATATTGCATACATATGTATGTGTGCACGCTTCCTTGTAAACTCATTCTGATGAGCTGACCCTTTTCTGCAGCAATCCTGGCTACCTTGATATCTTGCTCAGGTGAGTGCTAAAAGTTGATCTGCACTGTCCAAGGCTCTAGCTTTCATCCATTTGAACTTTTCAAAAAAATACTTTAATTTTTAAAGCAGTTTTAGGTTTACAACAAAATTGAGAAGAAGGTGCAGAGATTTGTCATATGCCACCCATCTCCACACATGCATAGCCTCCCCAATTATCAACATCACTCATCAGAAAGTACAGTTTTTACCAAGGGTGAACCTACATTGACACATCATAATCACCCAAAGTCCACGGTTTACCTTAGAGCTCACTCTTGGTGTTGTACATCTTAACAGGTTTGGACAAAAGTATGACATACTCATCATCAAAATATCATACTGAGTATTTTTACTGCCCTAAAAATCCTCTGTGCTCTGCCTATTCATTTTTTTGGTCTCTATATTCTTGGCAACCACTGATCTTTTTATTGTCTCCATGGTTTTGCCTTTTCCAGAATGTCATATAATTGGAATCATATAGTATATAGCCTTTCCAGATTGACTTCTTTCACTTAGTCATATGCATGCTTGTTTCTCCATGCTTTTCATGGCTTGATAGCTCATTTCTTCTTAGCTCTGAATAATATTCTATTGTCTTGATGTACCACAGTTTATCCATTTATCAACTTACTGAAGGACATCTTGGTTGCTTCCAAGTTTTGGCAATTATGAATAAAGCTGCTATAAACATCTGTGTGCAGGTTTTTGTGTGAACATAAAATTTCAGTTCCTTTGGGTAAATACCAAAGAGTGTGATTGCTGGATTGTATGGTAAAAGTATATTATTTTTATAAGAAATTGCCAAACTGTCTTTCAAAGTGCCTATACCATTTTGCATTCCCACCAGCAATGACTGAGAGTACCTGTTGCTCCATATTCTCACCAGCATTTATTCTTGTCCATATTCCAGATTTTGGCCATTCTATAGGTATGTAGTAGTACCTCATTGTTTTAATTTGTATTTTCCTGATGGTATATGATATGGAGCATCTTTTCATATGCTTAGTTCCCATCTATATTTTTCGTGAAGTGCTTGTTGAGGTCTGTGGCCCATTTTTCAATCTAGTTGTTTCCTTACTGCTGAGTTTTAAGAGTTCTTTATGTATTTTGGATAACGGTCCTTTATTAGATGTGTGTTTTGCAAATACATTCTCCCAGTCTGTGACTTGTCTTCTAATTCTCCTGATGCTGTCTTTTGCAGAGCAGAAGTTTTTAATTTCAATTAAATCTCGCTTAACAATTTTTTAATTCATGAATCGTATCTTTGGTGTTGCAGCTAAAAAGTCATCATATCCAGGGTCATTTAGGTTTACTCCTATGTTATCTTCAAGGAGTTTTTTTTAGTTTTATGTTTTACATTTATGTTTATCATCCATTTGAGTTCATTTTTGTGAAGCATGTAAGGTCTCTGTCTAGATGATAATGATGATGGTGATGATGATTTTCTTTTCTTTCTTTCTTTTTTCTTTTTTTTTTTTTTGCAGGTAGATGTCCAGTTGTTGAAGAGACTATCTTTTCTCCATTGTATTGTTTTAGCTCCTTGGTCAAAGATCAGTTGACTATATTAATGGGGGTCTATTTCTGGGTTCTCTATTTGACTATTGTTTTTAATGAAGGAAATAAACAAAAATATAGCCCAACTGCTCAGCCTCCAGTAACTTCCATTGTCCATTGACTTAGACAGTTGCTGAATAGATTCAAACCTAAAAGTGAGCATCGATTTACCTTTCGTGTCTGTATGATTCTATAAAACTCATACTTCTAGTGAAATTTAACCAAAACTTAGTTAGCTTCTTCAGCATCTAGTTAGGCACAAAAGAATCTAAGGCCAACTATCTAACAGTCATCTAGGGGGAAAGAAAGGAGGGAAAAAATTGTTGCTGCTACTTTTCAGATTTCATACTTAGATCTCTAGTTAACTCAAGACCTGTGGGCCCAGCTGTGGACTCCTAAGACTAAGGAATTTTGGTTCAACTTAGAGAATGAGCTTAGTTACAGGTCTCAAATTAGGAATCCTGCCCTGAGCACCCAAAACCTGTGCACTCCGAATGCTTGTTATACCTCATACAGTACATTTGCTGACTCGGCTGCTGCTGCTTCTCCCACTAGACTGGGGAGCTCCTTGTAGTTGAGGTTGTCTCTCTTTCTTTGTATCCCCATGACGAGCATTGTGACTAGAAGTTAATAGGCAATTAATATTTTTAAAAATTGAATTCATTTTTCCCCTCTAAACAACTTATAATGTCCTTCCCTGAGGTAAGGAACTATGAATACAGAAAAATAAAAGTACACATCTGGAGGAGATTCCAGTCGAATGAAGGCAGTGTATCTTGGTAATTAAGAATATGATCCGATCCTGATCAAAATGGCGGCGTGAGGTGAGCCTCTGTAAAGCTCCCCTGGAATTTACAACGAATCGAATAGCAACGACTCCACAGGGGACTCCCAGCACAGCGGACAGGCAAGACGAAGAGGCCCACTACCGACTGAAATCACCTACAGGTGGGAGATTCGCGCGAGTGGGGGGAGGAGGAAAGGGAGAAGTGCGTGGAGATGGAGCCTCGCGGGCACAGGACGCAGACCTAGCTCAGTGCTCCGAGCTCGCTGCTTCCCGGAGCCACCGCAGCTGCGGGAGAGGAAAGAACTCGGACTGCTGGGGCTCCGCCAGGGCTCCACAGGGCTGAGGGGACAGCATATAACATGGCTGAACCCAACGCTCACGGCAGTGACCTCGGAGAAAAGACTGAGGAAAAAAGCCTGAAAACGGTGGTTTGGGCCCTCACTGCTAGCAGAGAACGGAGCTTTAGGCACTGAGACTAGCCGCCGCCTCCCTACCCTCCCAGAGCTCGCCCCTCCCCCACCTGCCCGGTGCTAGAAACGGAACAGTAGCAGTGTCAGATCAAAAGAACAGAATATTTGCTGTTCTGAGAACTGTGATCTGCAGACACAGACTCGCAGTCCAACTAGTTCCGGCAAAGGGGAGGGAGCTGTGGAAGCAGGACCGGCTGTGGTGGTGGTCGCCACCATTGCTCTGGGCCACCTCTCACAACTCACACCGCCCTTGGCCCACCTATCTGGGCAGATCCCTGCAGGAGTAAACAGAACTGCTGAAACATACGGGCTTGGAATCTGGTGCAGGCAGAGCTTTGGAACTTCAAAAGCTCTCTGCATACCCACACGGACAGTGCTCCCTGTGACCCAGGCGAAATATTAACAGAGGAGAAGCCCGTCTCCCAGGGAATCCCCCCATTGTGTGAGAAGCTGGAATAGTGCAGAGAAAACATAGCACTACCATGTGAGAGAGAAAAAGAAAGGCTGCACTCGGAGAGAAAATAAAACATGCTACCAACAAGTACTGGAAAACCAAAGAAAGACATCTTCCTATCAACCTGTTGCAGAAGCCACTCCTGTAGATGTCTAGAATGAGAAATACTAAATCAGTAATTGCAATGAATAACCAAGGCAACAAGACAGCTCAGAAAGAAAGTGAAAAGTCTCCAGAAAAGGAACTTAAAGATATGGAAATATGTGACTTAAATGACAGAGAGTTCAAGATTGCAGTTCTGAAAAAACTCGACGAGATGCAAGAAAACACAGAAAGGCAGTATAATGAACTCAGAAACACAATCAAAGAACAACATGAACATTTTACGAAAGAGATTGAAATTTTAAAAAAGAACCAAATAGAATTTCAGGAGATTAAGAACTCAGTAGAAGAAATTAAGAATGAAATTATCAGCTTAGGTAGTAGAGTTGACCAGATGGAGGAAAGAATCAGTGACATCGAAGATAGAAAACTGAAAATTACACAGATGGAAGAAGAAAGAGACTTGAGACTTAAAAGAAATGAAAGAACTCTACAAGAACTTTCTGACTCCATCAGAAAGAGCAATATAAGAATAATGGGCATACCAGAAGGAGAAGAAAGAGAAAAGGGAACAGAGAATATATTCAAACAAATTGTCGATGAGAACTTCCCAAATTTGTGGACAGAACTGGACCCTCGAATCCAAGAAGCAAATAGAACACCTAATGACCTCAATCCCAACAGGCGTTCTCCAAGGCACATTGTATTGAAGCTGTCTAAAATTAACGACAAAGAAAGAATCCTCAAGGCAGCCAGGGAAAAGAAGACGGTAACCTACAAAGGAAAGCCCATTAGATTATCATCAGATTTTTCAGCAGAAACTCTACAAGCCAGGAGGGAGTGGAACCAAATATTTAAATTATTGAAAGAGAAATTATGAGCCAAGAATAATATATCCAGCGAAGATATCCTTTAGACATGAAGGAGGAATAAATACCTTTCCAGACATACAGAAGCTGAGGGAATTTTCTAATACACGACCTGCACTACAAGAAATACTAAAGGAAGCTATTTGACCACCATCAACAGGGACAATTTGTGGCAACAGAAACATAAAAAGGGAGAGAGTAAAGGCCTGAACCGGAATATGGGAATGGAGAAAGTAAGCGTGCTGAAGAAAATGGAATACTCTAAATATCAAACTTTATTCTGAAAAAAAAAGTTTACCCATAAACTTAAGGGTAACCACTCAAAAATAAAAAAATCCAGAACTGAAATATATACTGTAATAAAAGAAGAAACAGAGGGAAACATCATAGAATACCACCACACAGAAATAATAGACAACAACAAAAAGGCAAAGAAACAATAGAGACACAGCCCTACCAGAAAACTACATATAGAATGACAGGAAATACTCACATATCAATAAAAACCCTAAATGTAAATGGACTGAATTCACCAATAAAAAGGCACAGAGTAGCAGATTGGATAAAAAAAAACTAAACCCAACCATATGCTGTCTCCAAGAGACACATCTCAGCTACAAGGACATGCATAGACTCAAAGTGAAAGGGTGGAAATTGACACTCCAAGCAAATGGTACCCAGAGAAAAATCAGGTGTAGCCATAATGATATCAGATGAAACAGACTTCAGGGTGAAAAAGATAACAAGAGACAAAGATGGACATTTCATAATGGTGAAGGGGACTGTACAACAAGAAGACATAACAGTCATCAATATTTATACCCCCAACCAGGGAGCACCGAAATACACCAAGCAACTACTAACAGAACTAAAGGGAGAAATTGACCAAAACACAATTATATGACGGGACTCAAATACATCATTGACAGCTATGGATAGATCATCCAAACAGAAAATAAGTAACGAAATAGCCCTAAATGACACATTAGATGAAATGGACATAATTGACATTTATAGAGCACTTCATCCTAAAACATCAGACTATACATTCTTTTCCAGTGTACATGGAACATTCTCAAGGATAGACCATATATTGGGACATAAAATCAGCCTCAGCAAATATAAGAAGATTGAAATCATACCAAGCATATTCTCTGATCACAAGGCTTTGAAACTGGATACCAACTGCACAAAGAAAGCAGGAAACAACACAAATACATGGAGATTAAACAACATACTTTGAAAAGTGACCGGGGCAAAGAAGAAATTAGAGGAGAGATCAAAAGATACATAGAAACAAATGACAATGAAAATACATCCTACCAAATTTTTTTGCATGCAGCGAAAGCACTTTTAAGAGGGAAATTTATATCATTACAGGCCTATCTCAAGAAACAAGAAAAATCCCAAATAAATAACCTCATGTTACACCTTAAAGAACTAGAAAAAGAAGAACAAGTGAAACCCAAGGTCAGCAGAAAGGAAATAAAAAAAGGAAATAACAAAAATCAGAGCAGAACTAAATGAAATAGAGAACAAAAAGACAATAGAAAAAATTAATGTGACAAAGAGCTGGTTCTTTGAAAAGGTTAACAAAATTGACAACCCTTGGCTAGACTCACTAAGATAAAAAGAGAGAAGACACTAATTAACAAAATCAGAAATGAAAATGGGGAAGTTATCACAGACACCACAGAAACACAAAAGATCATCCAAGAATACTATGAAGGACTATATGCCACCAAATTCAATAACCTAGAAGAAATGGACAAGTTCTTAGAAACATATAGCCTTCCAAGGCTGAACAATGAAGAACTGGAAAATCTAAACAGACCGATCACCAGTAACGAAATTGAATCAGTCATCCAAAACCTTCCCAAAAGCAAAAGTCCGGGACCAGATGGCTTCACTAGTGAATTCTACCAAACCTTCAAAGAGGATCTAATACCAATCCTGCTCAAACTCTTCCAAAAAATTGAAGGAGAGACAGTAATCCCTAACTCATTTTATGAGGCCAACATTACCCTGATACCAAAACCTGGTAAGGACAGCACAAAAAAAGAAAACTACAGACCAATATCTCTGATGAATACCGATGCAAAAATCCTAAACAAAATTCTAGCAAATAGAATACAACAATGCATTAAAAAGATTATTCATCACAACCTAGTGGGGTTCATCCCCGGGGCACATGGATGGTTCAACATCCGCAAACCCATCAATGTGATACATCACATAAACAAAATAAAGGACAAAAATCATATGATTATATCAATTGATGCAGAAAAAGCATTTGACAAGATACAACATCCATTTATGATTAAAACACTTAATAAAATAGGTATAGAAGGAAAATAACTTAACATAATAAAGGCCATATATGACAAGCCCTCTGCTAATCTCATAATTAATGGGGAAAAACTGAAGCCCTTTGCTCTACGTTCAGTAACACGACAGGCTGTCCCCTATCACCTCTGCTTTGCAACATAGTGTTGGAAGTCCTTGCCAGAGCAATCAGGCAACAGAAGGAAATAAAAGGCATCCAAATTGGGAATGAAGAAGTTAAATTATTACTCTTTGCAGACAACATGATGCTGTATATAGAAAACCCTGAAGACTCCACCAAAAAGCTATTAGAAACAATCAACGAATACAGTAATGTGGCTGGCTACAAAATCAACGTACAAATGTCCATTGCATTCCTATATATTAACAATGAAGTCTCAGAAAAAGAAATACAAAAACAATTCCTTTTGCAATTGCAGCAAAAAGAATAAAATACCTAGGAATAAACGTAACCAAGGACGTGAAAGACCTATATGCTGAAAACTATAAGACATTTTTGAAAGAAATTGAAGAACACACAAAGAAATGGAAAGACATTCCGTGCTCATGGATTGGAAGAATCAACATAGTTAAAATGGCCATATTACCCAAAGCAATATACAGATTTAATGCAATCCCCATCAAAATCCCAATGGCATTTTTTAAAGAAATAGAACAAAAAATCATCAGATTTGTTTGGAACCACTAAAGACCCTGAATAGCCAAAGCAATCTTAAGAAAAAAAAATAATAATGGAGGTATCACACTTCCTGACTTTGGCTTGTACTACAAGGCTACAATTATCAAAACAGCATGGTATTGGCAGAAAACCAGACACATAGACCAATGGAATAGAATTGAGAACCCAGAAATAAAACCACATAAATATGGACAGATAATTTTTGACAAAGAAGCTAAAAACATACAATGGAGCAAAGACAGCCTCTTCAATAAATGGTGCTGGGAGAATTGGATAGCCACGTGCAAAAGAATGAAACTGGACTGCTATCTGTCACCATGTACCAAAATTAATTCAAAATGGATCAAAGACTTAAGCATAAGACCTGACACAATAAACTATATAGAAGAAAACATAGGTACTAAACTTATGGACCTTGGATTCAAAGAGCATTTTATGAATTTGACTCCAAAGGCAATGGAAGTAAAAGCTAAAATAAACGAATGGGACTGTATGAAACTTAAAACCTGCACAGCAAATGAAACCATTGACAAAATAAAGAGGCAACCAACTGAATGGGAGAAGATTTTTGCAAACAGCGCCTCTGATAAGGGGCTAATATCCAAAATGTACAAGGAACTCATGCAACTCAACAACAAAAAAACAAACAACCCAATTGAAAAATGGTCAGAGGACCTGCAGAGACATTTATCCAAAGAGGACATACAAATGGCAAATAGACATAGGAAAAAATGCTCAACATCACTAATCATCACAGAAATGCAAATAAAAACCACAATGCGCTATCGCCTCACCCCAGTCAGAATCGCTATCATCAACAAGACAAATAGTAACAAGTGTTGGAGAGGCTGTGGAGAAAAAGGAACCCTCATACACTGTTGGTGGGAATGCAGACTGGTGCAGCCGTTATGGAAGGCAGTGTGGAGGTTCCTCAAAAAATTACGAATAGAATTGCCATATGACCCAGCAATCCCTCTCCTGGGTATCTACCCAAAAAATCTGAAAACATTTATCCATAAAGACACGTGTATTCCAATGTTCATTGCAGCTTTGTTTACGGTGGCCAAGACATGGAAACAACCAAAATGTCCTTCGATAGATGAATGGATAAAGAAGTTGTGGTATATATACATAATGGAATACTATTCGGCGGTAAGAAAAGAAGATATAGGATCATTTCTTACAACATGGATGGATCTTGAGAGTATGATGCTAAGCGAAATAAGTCAGACAGAAAAAGCAGAGAAGCATATGATTTCACTGATATGTGGTATATAAACCAAAAACAACAAAAGGACAAGACAATCAAATGAGAAACAAAAACTCATAGACACAGACAATAGTTTAGTTGTTACCAGAGGGTAAGGGGGGTGGAGGGTGGGAGATGAGGGTAAGGGGGATCAAATATATGGTGATGGAAGGAGAACTGACTCTGGGTGGTGAACACACAACGGGATTTATAGATGATGTAATACAGAATTGTACACCTGAAATCTATGTAATTTCAGTAACAATTGTCACCCCAATAAATTAAATTAAAAAAAAAAGAGTATGATCCCTAGGAGTTCATAACCTACTAATCATGTTATCTTGGGCAAGCTCTGTGACTGCTTTGTGCCTCAGTTTTTCACTTGTAGAATGTGAGTAACAATAGAGGAACTCAGAGTTGTGAGAATTAAAAGAATTAATATATGTAAACTGCTTGGAAAATGCCTGGTATATTAATATGTATCATCTGTTACTGTGATTATTATGGTTATTGTCATTGTTATTCAAATAAATTGGTGGAGAATTCCTGTCTCCTGTTCTCCCTAGTAGCCCAGAGCTTTTCTGGGGGATGCTACATATTGACAAGGATCTGATTTGGTAGAACAAGAATTGTGCCCAAAGATATATACATTAATAAAACTTAATCCTAGGTAATGAAGCTTAAACCTAGAATCCCAATCACCTTAGGATAAAGGCCCAATAGAGTCCCCACTGGAAGAACTGGCACCTTTCTTTATTACCTCAGCCATTAGACTCCTGAAGACTTGAATACTCTGTTCTTTGGGAAATGGTTGCAGCAAGAAAAAAGTTCCATATTCAGGTACTAGAAGGAAAAAAAGTACTGCAACAAAACCAAATGGGGAAAAGGTTGAGATTTGCATACTATGCACTTAGTGAAATGGATCTTCTTGTGTTTTCTTCAGGCTATCATTACCTCTTATCTGGTCTATTTCAACCAACTTGTAACAGGTTGTCTTCTCCAATTCATCTTATACTAATTTCAGTTGAGTATTTGTATAGAAGGAATTCTCAACTTTGGTTGTACATTGGAATCACCTGGGAAGCTTTAAAAACGATTGCTACCCACACAAATTCTAATTTACTTTATCTGGGGTATGGCCTACGCATTGGGATTTTTTTTAAAGGTCCTCCAGTCATTTTATTGTGCTACCAAGATTGAGAATCACTGCCGAGATGTGCATACATATCACTGGGAACTTTATCAAAATGGAGATTCTGATTCAGTAGGTCTGGGGTTAGGGTCTGAGATTCTGTGCTTCTAACAAACTCTCGGGTGATGTAGATTTTGCTGGCTCATGCATCATACTTTGAGTAGCAAGGGTTTAGAGGACATGGTAAAATTACTCCCTTGCCAATAACATCATAGGTTTTCTGTTATCTGTATAATAAGATGACTCAGCCTAGCATCTTAGGCTGGCATCAGCTATTTAAGATCATCTAACAGTAGTGGTCAAATGTCACTAATGTCACTAATCATCTGAATGACCCCTTGGCAGGTTTTAAAAAAGAAAGATTCCTGGGCCCCACACCAGGCCTACTAAATCATAATCTTCAAGGTGCAGTCTGCACAAGGTATTTTAAATACACTTCCCAAGTGGTATACACAATAAGATTTAGGAGCCACAATATGCTTTCAATATACTTTTCCAGCTTTATTTCCTATGAATTCAACCAGCAAACATTTATTGCACCTGCTAATACCAAGTACTCAGGAAACAAAGATGAAAACAGTGTAATCCTTACTCTTGAAGGGTTGGCAAGACAGATGACCAAAATCACACAATTTACTGTCCTCTGGACCTAGCCTAAATGTTCACACCTCTGCTCGAGGTCTTCTGCTTTTATGATGGGGAGCCTTTCAGCACCCCATCATTGCTTGTGTCGATCAAACCAGATGCCTTCTTTCCCATATTTGAGTCTCTATAGTATGTTTAGTCATCTCTTCAAATTTACTTTCCTTGGTCTTAAAATAGATCCACAGAGGAGAAAGCATTTACCCAAAGTGACATAACCACAACAATAATTAATATTTATATAGTGACTTCCATGTGCCAGCCATTATTACGAACACTTTACACATGTTAAATGTCTGAAATTCTCACAAAAACCTTATGAGATAGCTATTATTACTATCCCTGTTCTATGGATGTGAAAATTGAGTCACAGAAAAGTTAGGTAATTTGACCAAATAAATACACATACTCAGTAATCAAACCAGGTTTACTCTTAAGTGTTATTATACTCTACTACCAAGTTGGTGACAGGGCTGAAAGGAGAAGAAATAACTTCTAATTTCCAGGCCTGAGCACTTTTCTGGAAATCAGTTTGTGTGCTTGTTGTACAACTTAGACTCAAGCACGAGGGCAGGGACTAGGTCTTGCATCTCCAGAGTGCCTAGTGAAGGGTGCAAGCACTTAGTAGGTGCTCAAGTACTGGTATTGGATGGGCTTTCCCATCGTGGGAGAGGTAGGGGAATGGATAATTATTGAAACGAACAAGCAAGAGCAACAGCCTGCAGGTCTCATGTCACCACTAGATCACCATCACTGCACCATCCCCACCGCCCCACCCCCGCCCCTTACTACCACATCCCCACTAGCTCTGCCTCGAGCGAAGGAAGACCCTTCACCCGCTTTCAGAACGTCCCTCGTCCAGCTCAGGCTCTGCGCTCCGTCCTCCCAGCCACCAGGTGCCCCCCGACCCCCGACTCCTGCCGTCAGAACTTCATCCTCTTCCCCTGCTCCCGCTGCTTCCTGCTCCCTGGATCCAGGCCCTGAGCTCCGGGTCCCAGGCGCCCAAAGTTCCCGTGTTTGCTCTGCCAGGTAACAGCGCGGCGCGAACCACCCAGCTACCGCGGCCAGGCTGGGCTCTGGACGCGGGTGGCACAGCCCGCCCGGGACGCTAGTGGGGAAAGACGCCGGCAGAGGGCCTGGCCACTGATGGGAGGAGCCTTCTCCTGCCTTTGGGAACCCGAGGCCTTTCCGCGCCGGGCTCGGGCGCCGGGGGATGCCGGGCGTGGCCGGCAGTCCGTAGGCCGGTCTCAGGGAGATGCGTGGCGGTGACTGCGAGGCGCCCAGGTCGCTGCTAGCCCCAGACACGCCTGCTCCCAGGCCAGGAGCCAGGTGAGCCCGCCCAAAGCTCCTTTACCCGAATCTGGGCCTGGAATGAACAGCAGGAGCCGTAAAATTCTGTGCTGGAACGGCCATGTAAATACCCTCCATTCTTTCACCCAAAAGTAAAAAGCCAAAACCCAGAGATGGAGTGACTTTCCCAAGGTCACAGAGTTGTGTCTGCCATTTACAAATGTCTGTTCTTTTATTTAAGGTTTTGTAAATGGGCTACTGTTTCCAGGGAATTAGAATTCAGGGAAGAGGACTCTAAAAATACTAATCGGCATATCCAAATGAGCTGATCAGCATTACTGGCGGGTGACCCTAGGCTTTAAAAGGAAATAATAGAGGATGGTTCTTTTTACTCTGTGTACTTTGTATTTCTGGCCTTTACTCTGAAAATTGGCCTAGATGTTTTACAAAATTGATCTCAGAACTTGACCAGATTATAGAATTTTTCTTATGTTAATTTTTAAAATTTTCAATTATAGTTGACATACAGTATTATTTTATATTAGTTTCAGGTGTACAGCATAGTAGTTTGACGTTAGTATAATTTTCAAAGTGATCCCCCTCCCATAAGTCTAGTACCCACCTGGCATCATACATAGTTATTACAATGTTATTGATTATTTATGCTATGCGGTACTGTACTTACATCCCTCTATTTTGTGACCTCCAACTTGTACTTAATCCCTTCAACTTTTTCACCCATCCCCACCCCCCAACCCCAATCTGGCAACTATCAGTTTATTCTCTGTTATCTATGAGTCTATTTCTGTTTTGTTTGTTCATTTATTTTGTTCTTTAGGTTTCACATATAAGTGAAATCATATGGTATTTCAGTCCTCATTTTTCTTTTCTCTGTCTTTTTTTTCTTTTTCTTAAAAACTGAGGCTCAAGAGGTTAAAGTGATTTGCCCATACTCTTATTGGCTAGTTAGGGGCAGAGACAGAATTGGAACCAAGATCTATGATTGATACCTACTGTTTTCTTGAATAGAAATCTGATTTCACATGAAAGCTGTACAGAACTTGACCTTCATAAAGCCCTCCCTGGATAGCATTCTTGGGAGTGACTTGTGTGTTGGTCCACAGATACTATTTCACTTGTTAGAGTAGGATTAAGCAATACTTGTAGCCATGCAGAAAATTCCTGCTGCGATGAGACAGATATCTGAAATGTTTTTCACTTTTTTCCTTGTACTTTCAACAGAGGAGCTAGTGAATATTAATAACAACATCATGGTTATTTTAGATTTTAGTCCTGTATGTCTAAATTGCCTAAGTTATAGTCCTGATATCTTTGTCACCAGTAAAAATTTCAAAGTATAGTTTTCTGACTTTGTTTAATTTTTAATTAAATAGTTACCTTAAAGATATTTTTATATCTCAATAAAAACTTTTCAATTATAACCTCAAAATCATGCTTCCTCCCTTGTCAGTCTTTGGGTTGCATTTCAGAACTGAATAGAACTAGAATTTATTATCCCTTCTAAAATACCTGTACTCTGTTAGATTCTGTATTTAGGTTTACCTCAAGTTTCGATTTTGACTGATAAAGCCGTGACCCAAATACAAACTTCAGTTGAGTTTACTATTAACTTAAAACCACATTAAACTGCCATGTGTCATATGATCTCTAGGAAAGACCACATGTGGTGGTGGTGCTTTTTCATGAGAGCTTCTTATTGGGATTTTGTAAATGTGAGCGCAGTATCTAATACATGTATTATTATATCACCACATATCATTGTCTGTCATCACTGGGATATTATTAATGCCATTTACTTATAGCAATGTGTTATACTAGACAGTCTACTAACTCTGAATGCAGTTCCTGGTTTTCAGTTTAGCTTTTACCAGTTTCTAACACGTTATCTTTAAGGAACATGGAGTCAGAAATACAGCCACACTTAAATAGAAGATTCTTGGCTATGTAGATAGCCAAGGAGGGCTTCAGTGAAGGCAATATTTTTGTACTATTCAATAGTAGAAATGAAGATTATACATAAATGGACCCAATGCTCTTTTCTTAGGTGCGTCATTTGTTTTACGGTTTCGGTCTTTTCATCATAGGATGGCATTAGCTCTGTGTCTGCAGGTGCTGTGCAGCCTGGGGGTCTGGCTCTCGCTCTACATTTCTTTCTGCCACCTGAATAAGCACCGAAGCTATGAGTGGAGCTGCCGGCTGGTTACATTCACCCATGGAGCCCTCTCTATAGGCCTCTCAGCTTATATTGGCTTCATTGATGGCCCTTGGCCTTTTACATACCCAGGTAGGTGGGAGACAGGATTTTCCCTAAGGGATTTACAATATGGGGGTAGTCTTAGAAGGATGGAACTTTTTCCACAGAATTTGTACAATATCAAAGAATACTGAAAAATAATTACCATTATAATTTGTATTGGGAGTTTTCATTCTTCATTGTTGATTCTGATATTTTATATGTCATTTGTTTCTACTTTTCATAACTGTACTTTTAAAACAAATTTTAAATGTTTTTTATAATGTAGTCCGTCAAAATGTACAAAAAAAACATAAAGCCAATATCAACATCTTCCACCCACCACTCCAAACAGACTGTATTATACATAGTTTGTGGTAACCTGCAATTTTTACTTGATTGTATATTCAGAGGACATCGTCTTCCCAAGTTTATGTATCTGTGTGTGTATATCTATATCTATAGCTATATATCTATATCTATATATCTTCCTTTTTCTTTTTAATTATTATAGAATATTGTGTTGTATGCATTCCATCGTTTATTTAACCAGTGCCTCAGTATTTGGGGCAGCTATATTCATTTTTAAGCTGCTAGATATTCAAGTGTTACTTTCTTAAAATACAAAAATTATATCCCCTTGTATAGTTTGCTGGGGCTGCTGTAACAAAATACTACAGATTGGATAGCTTAAGCAACAGAAATCTATTTTTTCACAATTCTGGAGGCTAGAAGTCCAAGATCAAGGTGTTGGCTGGTTTGGTTTCTTCTGAGGCTTTGCTCCTTTGCTTGCAGATGGCTGCCTTCTTGCTGTGTCCTCACATGGTCTTCCCTTTGTGTGTGTTTGTGTCCTCATCTCCTTGATTTATAAGGACACCAATTACATTGGATTAGGGCCCACCATAACAACCCTATTTTAACTTAGTTACCTCTTTGAAAGCCTTATCTCCAAATACTGTCATATTCTGAGGTACTGGGGGTTAGGGTTTCAACATATGAATTTTGGGGTGACACAATGCAGTCTATAAGTCCCCTAGAATAAGATTTAAAAAAAATAGCTTAGATTCTTTAAAAAAAAAATTCCTTAAGATACTGAACTTTTGAGTTTTCCCCCAAATTGTCAAATTGATATGAAAGCAACTGTTAAGCTTTGTGTTTTATGTGAAGGTTCTTAATGGAATTGGACATGCCAGATTCTTGCACCCTATGTTCTTGGACATGAGAACACATTAATTTCTGGGGTTCTTTCCAAAGTCCACTTTCAAGATGGGTTAGGGTCACCAGTGTCCAATAATCTAACCCAGTAAACTACAAAATTAATCTGATATTCAGGACAAGATAACTGAAAGTTCTGGAAACAAAACTTTAGCTGCTTAAAAAAATATAAAAGGAAAGAAAGAAACTGTAGGATTTTAATTGAAAGAACAACATAACTCAATTTTATGTTGCTGCATAGAACGAATACTGAGATCATTGCTGGTGCTCACATCACTTATTGAGATCTGATTCATCAGAACAACATTTCCTGGGGTCTATAACGTTAGTTTGATGAAGACCAAGGTTTTAGATTTTAGTCTTTCTTTGGTTGTCATTAAAAAGCATGTGCCTGCCATTGTTTTTGCTTTCAATGATTTTAAAAGGTTTGCGAGACAACAATGTAAGATGCCTGTGTAAGGCAGCATAATCCCCAGTCACTCAATTTGCTTATTTTGATTTATTTCAGGCTCACCCAATACACCTCTCCAAGTGCACATTCTGTGTCTCACCTTGGGCTACTTCATCTTCGACTTGGGTTGGTGTATCTACTTCCAGTCTGAGGGGGCCCTGATGCTGGCTCACCACACGCTGAGTATCTTGGGCATCATCGTAGCCCTGATGCTTGGAGAGTCAGGCACAGAGGTCAATGCAGTCCTCTTTGGAAGTGAGATTACTAATCCCTTGCTACAGATGCGCTGGTTTCTTCGTGAAACAGGGCACTACCACAGTTTCACTGGAGATGTGGTGGACTTCCTCTTTGTGGCTCTGTTCACTGGAGTGAGGATAGGCTTAGGAGCTCACCTCCTTTTCTGTGAAATGGTCTCACCCAAGCCCAAGTGGTTTATGAAGGCTGGGGGGATAGCCATGTATGCTGTGTCTTGGTGTTTCATGTTTAACATCTGGCACTTTGCATGGAGGAAAAGCATCAAAAAGTACCAGGCATGGAGAAGCAGGCGGAGTGAAGAGCAGCAACTAAAACATAATGGACATCTCAAAACGCACTAGCCAAGTTTTACTGCGGCTAATGGATTGAGTTAAATCATCCATGGGAACCAGGTTAGAAATATGGCTGTTATGGAATCATGCTTATATAACAAACTTCGGTTTCAAAAAGGGCTAAATTTATCAAACAGTTTTCAAGTGGAGCACATACCAGTATTATAACACTAACTTCTACAGTGGTACATAGTTGTAGAAAGGGAGACTAATCAGTGGTAGTTGTTGAGTAAGCCAGAACTGCATTCCTTTAGTTTGTGGTGATCTGGGTCCTTTTGTCCCATGGGAGGCTTGATGTTCAGTCAGCTTAGAAAAGAACTCTGAAAAAATTAATGCTATTTCCTCCTTACTCCTTTGAAAAGTGACTCTTTCAACAAACACTGTTCTGCTTTCTATGTAGCAATTTAAATAAATTCACCCCATTTACTATAAAATGAGGAACTTTTAGGAAGATACATGGCTTTGGCATTTTGAGCATTGGATCAAGGAACTAGATCTGCTTAAACAAGGGGAGGTGGAAGGATGAAAGAAGGATGGGGGTGAAACTGAGCCTCCCTATACAAACTGTACTGGGGTGTCCAAGACCACCCTTAGGTTTGGTACTTCGCCAAGAGGACTCCCAGGACTCAGCATGTAGTTGTACTCATAGGTTGTTTTTTTTTTTCTCTTTTACAGTGGAAAGATCAGCAAAAGGAAAAGGTGCGTAGGGCAGAATCCAGGGGAAACCCATTGGGATCATACAGGCTGTACTTAATTCCTGTAGCAATGATTTGTGACAATATGTGTGAAACGTCTACCAGGGAAGCTATTTAGAGACTCAGTGCCCAAGGTTTTCATTGGGGTCTGGTCATATAGGCAGCCTTTGCCAGGCATGTAGCAAAATTCCTGATTTCCAGAAGGAAAATAGGTGTTCAGCATAAACCATATTATTTGTACAGTTTAGGCAAGTAAGCCAGTCTTATCAGTTAATGGTTGGGGCCCTCCCAAAATCTGTGTTCCCAGATGCCAGACAAGGGTCAACCTTTCCAAGGACATCAGTTCAGGCCTGTTAACTCTTTTCTGCACAAAAACCATAGACCTGGGTCTTGGATGAGAGATGAATGAGGTGCGCACAGGTTTACCGAGTCTTATGTGGGTTTTGCTCTACCAGGGAAACCATGCCTGTTGTCAGGGTTTGTGCATTAATCTCCTAGGCATGAGAGGCTGTGACTAAATTCCATAGGGATTTATCATGTGGCTTCCACTGTGCTTGAAATGGCAGTTCAGGTTTCAGGTCTGCTATACATACTGCAAACTGGAACCAAAGACTAAAAGTGTGTACTGGCCTCAGGGTGATGAGGCTTTTTTCTCCCCCCCACCCCCCTTTTGGATACATACCCTTTTAGTCTTCTTACTATTTGTTTTCTCTGAAAAAAAAGTGCCACTATCTGTGGACAAAATACAAGGCCATTCTTGGAAGGAAAGAAAAATTCTTAGTGTGATACTCTCAAATCTCATCTAGGAGAAAAGCAGGAATGTAAGTTTAGAATAAGAGGTTTGGAATCAAGAATTCCTGGGTTCTTTTAAAGAATTTTGCTACTCACTTGCCAGATCATAGGGCAGTTCACTTGTTTACTCTTTGCCTGGATTAAATCCTGTTGTGAATGAATGAAATACCATTGTATATTTCACAGAGACATTATTTTAATAATGGAGGTCTTTAATGTAGGGCTTTTATGAAAAAATGAAGTATTATTTACTTATATATTATTTATTTGATTATGTTATTTAGATCAGTGGTTATGGGCCAGCAAGTGTATGGGGCTATTAAAGTTAAAGCTGAAGGTCAGTAGGAAATGTCAGTCCATTCTATGGTCACTGGTAATACTAACCTTATGAGTGGTCTTGAAAATGGGTGTCATTGGCCAGGCATGGCAGTGTGGTTGGAACCACATAAAGTTGTCATTGCTCCCAGCAAAGTAAGTTTAAAGGCATGTTAACAGTGGGTCTTTTAAAATGACTCAATATGGTTAAAGAGTTTTGGTGAACATGGAAATAATCTCACAGTAATATGTCCATCTCTTTTTTTCTATGATCAGTATCCCTAAAATGCTAGCTAGTTTCAACAAAATTGTGGTCCAAGTAGAAAATGCTGATTTTAGCAAAAGCCTAGTTAAAAAGTGTGGCTTGGCGCATGAGCTTAACAAGAAAAAGCTGGCTCTTGAATTTTGGCACAGTGCAACCTGTTCCATACTAGGCAAATGAATAGGCTTAGTTTGGTACCAATTCTTTTCTCCTTACTCTTCAGAAGTGAAGGAATTGCAAATATTGCTCTTTGGGGGTGCTCTCGTGGGACTGTATGAGGGTCTTTTGAGTTTTTAGAAACCTAAAGAATGATAAGGACAAGAGAATCCCTCATTTCAGCATTTCTTGATATTGTAGCTAATAACTATGAAGGAACCTCTCTGGGAGAAAAATGTGAAATGAAGATGACTTAGCAGTTAAGACACTGAGATTTTACATAACAAGTAAATGAAGGGCTAATTAACATCGTGGTATGTTCAGACAAAATGAAGTACTCATTTGCATTTGGGTTACTATGTAATAATGAACACTGCTCAAGAGGATTTATATTTCAATAGGATTTGTACTAAATTTTATAAAAATAAATAACTTTTTATTAACTCAGAGTCTGCCTTTATATCTTTGTTGTATTTTTGCTAAGAGGTTAAAAAAAACAAAAACCCCAGTCTTTTGGCCTGTAGAAATCTTACCCTGTGTTTATATTTATCAGTGAAATACCTCTTACTTGTTCCTTATAATCAACCATTCCTAATATTCTTTGCTTTTGGGAGAGGCAATCTACATACAATAAAAAGTGTGCCAAAGAGAGAGAAACAACTTAATTTCTTTCTTATTTTGCCCTGTTTGGGAAGTTGCCTTGAAAATGATGTTGAGTAGGCTCTATAGGACTTTCGGCTTTCTTCAGAACTGTACATCCAATGCCTAGAACAATGTTAGACACCTATTAGGTGCTCAGTAAGCATGTTGAAAGAATGGATAAAGGAATGTGAATGTGGTTTAGAATAAGCCGCCATTGGAAAACCTCAAAGAGCATGTACAGTGGATTAGGTCACCACTGTCATTTTTCTAGGTAAAGGACTAATGACCCTGAGGTGTGTGTTGTGACCCTTCTGAAGGCATACAGATGGAGGCTTTAGAATAATCTAGAGCTACCAACACCTGTAAATAAGCTTTCAGGGACATTTTTACCATTAGAGCTTTGTGGTTGAATAGAGATTTTCATCATTAAAAAACAGTTCAGGAATGAATAACGACTGGCTTAATTAAGTCCTTTGCTTACCATCTTCTGAAACTTTCCCACAACAAATGCCTTCTTTGCTCAAAGCTAGAACTTTGGATCTGTTTAACTTTGGAAAGATCTTGAAAACAGTCTGCCAAGAGGTTTTGTATGCAAGGAAGAAAAGGTGAATCAGGAAATTTCCCAGTTTGTTTTATTCCTGAAGCTCAAGTAGGGAAGCATTCTTGAAGGGAAGAGAGGAACTCATTTTTAAAATGCACAGTTGATGAGTCATTAGGTCCAATTAACTTGATACGTACACTGTAAAATTAGGATAGAGCAAAAATGATATTTAGGACGTTTAAGAAAGATATAAATTTGAGTATAACTTTTGCATTTTGGTCATTGTGTATAGATGGATGGAACTCTTTCTGGTTATATGAGGTCTGACAGTTAAGTTCCCAAACTTGTTGCAACGATGTTGCTAACCTCTTTTGGTATCAGAGGGATTATTCATTATGAATTTGTACCAACTGGATAGTTAACCAAGTTTACTATTTGGAAGTGCTGAAAAGGCCGAATGAAAAAGTTAGACGACCTGAACTTTTCACCAACAAATCATAGCTTCTGCATCACGACAATGCACCAACTCACACGGCAATATCTGTGAGGGAGTTTTTAGCCAGTAAACAAATAACTGTATTGGAACACCCTCCCTACTTACCTGATCTGGCTCCAGTGACTTCTTTCTTTACCCAGAGATAAAGGAAATATTGAAAGGAAGACATTTTGATGACATTCAGGACATCAAGGGTAATACGACGACAGTTCTGATGGCCATTCCAGAAAAAGAATTCCAAAATTGCTTTGAAAGGTGGACTAGGCACTGGCATGGGTGCATAACTTCCTAAGGGGAGTACTTCGAAGATGACTGTAGTGATATTCAGCAATGAAGTATGTAGCACTTTGTCTAGGATGAGTTCGCGCACTTAATTGTCATACCTTGTATGTAGAAAATTCGCAATTTAGTTTTCAGGATAGAATTGTCATGCCAGGGTACACCAGCAGGTGGCAATGTGTCCTGGTCTGATCATCAGGAAAGTGGCTTAGAACCCTCCTAATCTGCTTCTATTCTTTCCCAAAATAAACATTACAAAATTAGCTGTCTGTGCCCTGAACTTAAAAAAAAATAAAAAAAAATCAAGCGATAAAGAGTTTTCTTTGGCCTCTGTTTATCTTTTCCTTTTTTTACCCGTCTAACGTCAGTCTTAGCTCATACATCTATTCAGGGATAATGATCATTTCATGACCTGTTGGGGATTGACTTTTTAGAAACAGCATTGTTAAGAAGTAATTGTTTCCCCTCTCCACACCCACTGTTTACTAGATTTACATGGCCATTGATTTCCACAAAAAGGTTGAGGTCCTGTGCCCATCAGTACAGGTTTAATAGCAAAAGTCTGAAAGCATTTGGATAAAAGGATAGTCATTTCAGATGTTAGCAGGTGGAATTAAGGAATATGTTGTATGTGGTATTTAAATCACTACAATACCTAATTATGCAATCAAAAAACTAGATGGATATCTAACTCTACCCACTAGGGGAAAAATAAAAGGAATAATTTGGGGAACTCTTCAAAGAACCGTATCACTATCTACTTGATAAATATACTTTCTTTTCTACTCCCATTTCTTTCCACAGCAAGGTTAAGTCGCTGTGGAAAGCACCATGCTTTCCCAATTTGGCAAATAATGCATTTCATTTTGCCGAAGCAGAAGCAGTATTTTTACCAGGAAATCCTTACTCCAATTCCCAACCTTCTTTCTCCTCAGCCCTTCACACATCACTCACTCCTCCAACCCTCCTGGGGAAGGACGTGGGCGCCCAGGCCCTCGTCAGGAAATGAGGGCAGCTGGTGCCCCAGGTGAGCCGGCAAAGGCCAAAACCTCTTTACTGGGGTTTCCTTCGGGCACTTCGACTTCAAGTCGCTTCCAAGGGTTAAATGCACTCTGTACGTGTTACAGTAACGAGGAAAGTAAGGAGAACAAGTACATTCCCTTAAGGAATAAAAGTTTTTAGGACAAGAGGGCGGGTAATTTCCAAAGAGCCTCTCATCCTGCAATTCTCAGTACTTGGGAGAGTGCTCTTTGACGATCTCCGGTTAAAATAAAGCTAGACTCCAAAGTACAGGTCTCCAGCATTACCAGGGGCCTGGGGTCGACGGTGGGCTGGTGGGAGGGGCTCGTGGGCCGGACGATTCCCACCTCCCTCCGCACCCCGAGAACTTTTTCGCTCCCCCAAACAAGACTCCGGCGGAGGCGTCCGCGCCAGCGGGAGCCGCAGTGCAACCAAGACGCGGAGGCCCGGAGCGGCGGAGGGATCCCGGGCGAGGCGAGGCGGATCCCCAAAGTCAGAGCGGAGGAGGCCAAAAAAAGTAGGCGGGGGAGGGGATGAACTCGCTCTTACTGGACGCGGGTGAGAAGACAGAACCGGAACCGGAACCTTTGCACGCGCCGGCAACCGCCTCTTCGATTACCCACCCTTTCCCCCCGCCCCCACCGCTGCCGGAGGCCTCCACCGCCCAACGCGCGGGCTCCCGGGAGCGCCCTGGGATCTGGTGAGCTGGACCGGCTCCGCGAGTCACCGCTGCCGGCACCGCCCGCGGCTGGTGCTTCCAGGCCGGACTGGACGGGAACCTCCCGTCTCTCGCGGGAATCGCCCCCTACCGGCTCGACGGGGAAGAACCGCCGCCTCTGCAGACAGCGGAAGAGTCCGGGCCTCCGAGGGATGGGGAACAGCCCGCGGCATTGAGAGGCCAGGTTCCTGTCACTTCTGGCTGCGGGACTCTCAATCCTCCGCACTCCTGCTCGGCCTAGCTCCCAGAACCTGGTGGGGGCGGCGAGGAAGACGAGAGGGGTCTCCGGGCCCGGGGACATGGAGCCGCGAGTGCCTGGCGCGGAACGGCCCGAGACGCGGCAGAGGCTGCGGCCACAGGCGGCCGGCGGCCCCAGATAGACGAGAGGGCCCGGCTCTGCGGCGGCGGGGACTTGCAGGCCCCGGACACTTCGTAGGAGGATCCGACAGCCAGTCCCGAGCTGATCCCGCCTTACCCCTGGAGGGATTCCCGGGCCACCTTCCCTACGGCTCGCCGACTTCCCTCCGTGACGAAGTTTTCTCCCTGTGTTTTCTCTAGGATTGGTCTCTAGCTCTAGAAACTTGCCTTCTGGCAGGCTTTCTAGGTTTGTTTTGGGAGATAACTTGTTTTGCTCCAAGCCACATCCCCCTTTCTTGACCTTTTCCAGTCGGACGTGCTAGATGACTGAATGGAGTTTTGAGTTGGACTTTTTTGTCCCTTACGGAGTCGGGCCTGATACCACAGCAGTGGGGGTGGGGTGTAGGTATTACTGTAAAATGCAAGTTGGATAAAAGAAGATTTCTCGCCAAGGGCCCCAATGAGTGGCACACAGTCAACTATCACCGACAGGTTTGTATGAAGCTCCCCTTGGATTTGGCCCAACCTAGCAAGAGTCAGTGATTGCCTTTGACTAAGTGCAGTTGACAGGCAAAGGAGAGAGAGAGAGCGTTGTTTAGGAGCTTTACAATTAGTTTGGGATTGCTGCCAATTTACTTGCTTTATTGAATTTGAAAATGTAGTGTTTTTCTGGAGAGAAACTTCACTTCAGGTTCTCAGAAAAGAGGTAGGTAAAACCGTGATGTGGTTTTCTGTCTGTAGTATGGGTTAGGACTCTACTTGTCTTGGAACCAGAGGTAGGTCATTTTGGGTGAAGGTCGGTGCCCGACTTTGGCTGGGTATTGGTGCATCATCAGTTTAGCTTTACTCCTGTAGTTCTCTAGGGATTTCTGTTTGTGAACTTCACTCTGAGGCTGCTGTATGATGATATATGAACTTGATCTCTTTTAAGTATTGACGTGCATAGTGTTTATTATTTAATAATTTTCCAGAATGTTGAAGTTACCAGTAAATCACGGGCTCTTGCCAGGCGCAATATGAAGAAGCTTAAAGAAAGGGGGAGAAATCATGGGACTTGATTTTAATTATTGCATTTTCAGTATTTCATCGTGCAGAAACATATTTAAGGGATGCAAACCCGAAGCGAATCATACATATAATAGTACAAGCATGGCAGGTGGATTTGTTGAATTCTGTAAGTCCTTTGTAGTACTTACCTATTTTGCCTAGTGGTGGTTAGTGAATTGAGCTAGGCTCTTTGTGATTTAAGAGGAATTCTCTTGTTCTTAAAAATTATTCTTCTGAATTTTTAGATTAAGTGATAAAAACATATTAATTCTTTTACTACATTTTTTTCTCAATTTAGTTATGACATTGTGTCCTTGTCCCAGATTTCTGCTTGTTTTTTTGTTTGTTTTTGCTTTTTAGTCATCCTTTAAACTATTATCATTTAAAAAAAATCAAATAACTGAATTGGGGGGCAAAGAAAGCGTTTTGATGAAAAGTGCAACAATAGTGCTTCTGCAGAAAATAATTGAATTTTCTAATAAGTTTCACCTAATTGTAAGACTCATTTGTTGACTTTAAAAGGGTCAAATTCCATTATCATACCATAACAGCAACTCCAGAAACAGAACTTCCTCTTCCTGTTGATGCTCTCCAGTGTCACCTAATGTGAATGTTTACTTAAAAGATACCATTAAATATTTAAACTATTTATATTTATTTGAATATTTTAAAAAATATGTGTTGGTTTTCAGTGAAATAATTTTCAACTTTTTTTACGCTTAACATGAGTAGTAACAATGCTTATCTTGATTTTTTTCTAGTTGTCTTCATTCCTTTTCCTTTCAGGGTGTTTTGCTTCTGAGAAATCACTTTCACGGGTGTGTGGGTAATTGTTATCCGTGTTCATTCAGTTCTCTTCCACTCTGTTGAGCCTGTAAACAATATGTCTTATTAGGAACTGATGTAATGTTGGTAGTTTTCATTTTGGTAATAGGGGTGTTCAATTTTGTAGAAACAGAACTTAGGTTTGTTTGGTTTCGTGCACCAACTCATTGTGCACGAAAATCACCTACAAGCCCCCAAGTAATGACCTTTCTTCCTCATTGCATCTCAAAGATTTTCTTCCTCTTTCCATTATCTTGGAAATAAAATCTTGGGATTTGTGTCCTCTTTATAACTTGGGTGAGATATAAACATACAATAAGCATGCACTTAATGAATGCCTGTTCTTTGCCAGGCACTGTGCTTGGTTCCAAGGATTAAAAGATTAGGAATCTAAGATGAATCTGCAAATTGGTTTGGGTATTAATATCCTAGAATTGGTTCAGGTGCTGCCTGATTTTATATATTTTTTAAAAGAAAAAACAACCTTTAACAGGCACTGCTGAGACATTATGGATACCTGTTTCTTAGAAATTTACTAACAGTTTTTATTTTTTTTTAAAAATAAGAATTGTTCTTATGTGGCCGTTACCTTTTTTTAAACAGGAGAGTTGTCCCTGATTTAAGTATACAAGTATGTTGGGGTGAAATACTGTTTTAGTATTACTGCTGTGTCAGCGTGCCTTAACAAACTTGAGTAGTTCCTAGCTTCTCAGCTCTGCCTACCTCGTCCTCTTTTCTCACTAACTCCAATGTACTGTAGGTATATCTTGCTGATTCTAGAGCTGTTGGCAAATTTACAGTGTCAGTGTAGCTTTTTAAAGATCCTTTCAAGTTTGAAGTACTGTATGTGGTCTGGCTTTGTTTTGTAGAGTGTGCATATCCACCAGGCTAGCTGTATTAATTAGTTCTTTCATTGTGGTGCTTCTGACTACAGAGTCTGTCTCTCCTTAGCTGAAATCAAACTGGATCGTTTTGGGCGTTGTTGTTTTGCAGTTTGTGGCTTGTGGCCGGACACATGGCTGAACAAGATAAGAAAGTTTCATTTTTGTGTTAGGGACTTCTGGGACTGGGATGGAATTCAGCTATGTTTAGGCTCTGATTGGTCACTTTGGATACTCAGAACTCTGTTACATCCTGTTATTATTTTGCAGTTAAATTAACACATTTACTCTCTTTTCTTCCTCTTCATCTTCTACTCCCCAAACCTCCCACCCCCTTTTTAAAAGACATAGCCATCAATTTAAAACCCAAACTATGTTCATAGTAGCTATTGTTTTTATGTAGTACGTCTGAACAGCTTAAAAAAAAAAAATCTAAGCAACTTATGAATAACTTCCAGTCTCTTGCTTTGTAACTTCTGTGACCTGGAGAGTATAGTTTTCAACTTTTAGAATCAGCATTTAAAAATGGGTAGAAATATCTGATTGATGCTTTTCAGTTTGCATTGATCACCACATTCAGTCCTAAAATATATCTTAATTGTTTCCAATCTTCCAAGATGTCTTTTTTGTCCCTGAGAACTTAGGGGAATCTATGGCAATTGGAATTACTTCTGAGAAGTAGAAGAGAATGACTGGACTCAGTAAATGATTTCAGGCTAGATTCTAGAACAACGAATTTTCAGGGACAGTGTAGGTAGCATTTTGTTGCAAGGGTCTTCCTTGAAAGAAATGGACTTTTTTCTAGAACTTAACAGATTTTCTTGTTTTGATTTATACATAAACAAAGGTTTTTGATGTATTGGTATTTTCTTAGCACAGCTTTAAGCTTGTTTAAGTAAACTTTAAAAGTGAATGTGGAAATGTGTGACTTATTATGCGTATAGCCAGTAGTTAGCATTTTCATTCATGATACTTTTTCTGCCAACATTGCCATACAATGCTTTTGATTAAAAAACAAAATGAAAAACTCCTGTATGTGTGCTATTTTCAAGTTTGCTTAAATCATCTACAAGGTGAAATTATTTGTAATATTTACTTGTAAAGTCAGTCATTTGATAAATACAAAATTGAAATCGGAAATCAGTATCACAGTTGTCTTCTAGATCAGTATGAAATCCTGATTCATACAGGTATGCAAAAGTACATTCATTTATTCAGTTTTACATAAGAAAAATGCATAGTCTGAAGTAAATTTGTCGAAAAATACAGAGGTGTGGTCTTCTTGATAAGTGGCACATTTATAAGACGTTCATATTTATTCAATGGGATGAAAGAGAAGCTTTATTTGAATCAATGTAAAAATATGTTAACCTGGCAATACCGCTTAAAACTTTGGTGGTTTCCAATTGTTAAAATGTAGTATAGAACATTGAATTCACATGTAGGATTTTTTTAAAACTAAGTTTGAATTTTCAGTTTAAAAAATGAAATTTGTGGCACACATTGATGGAACCCATAAATGGTGGATTATACATATTTTTCTGTGGAGCTTTGTAATTTGAAGGAAAACAGTTGGAAAATCTTGCATAAACACATGTGGTTGCCTCTTCTAAAAGCCATTTAGAAAAGGGTATGACTTGCCTATCAAGCTGATACATACCTCACAGAAACAGCAGGATATTTTAATGGTTTTTCAGGAGGTAATTGGAGGCACTCTTTTACATTATGGTTGTCTGACAAAGTTACTAGAAACGTTTCTTGTATAATTTCTTATCTCCTAGAAATTGACCATGCCACATTTTAGGGAGCTGGGAGTTTAACTTAATGTGGCCTCAGGTGTTAAAACTTGGCTTTGATGATGTTTTAAAGTTTCATTTCCCTTTTGATAATTAAGTCTTCAAAATGGTGACATTTAAACTGAAATTTTAAAATCCTCAAAATTATAAATATTTTGTCTCCTTTTAAGTAAAATACCCTCATGTATATACTGGTGATATCCTATGGTAGTGTAATTCTTTAGCATTTACAGTGTTTTCGACTCAGCATCGGGCAGATCATCATTTACACTTTAGGCAACTCATAGAGTTTAAGTCAAGTTTATAAAACTGGAAAGAACAGACCCAAGATTTTAACCTAGATTTTCTGGCTCTCAGGTTTCCTAGTTTTTCACTTTAAATTGTTGTCTTTCTCTCTATATTGTTTTTTTCTGTCCTACTTTCCTTAAGTAACTTTCCAATCTGAGCAGGTCAGAGTGGGATATTTGCTCTTACAGGATGCTTTCTAGTACCTTATCCATTCTAATTTTAAGCATCTCTAGAGTAGATAGAGACTCATCATTTTCTCAGGAAACTGAACAAAAATGTGGTAGATCTTGTAGTCAGGAAGTTTTCCTGAGCTTTAGCTCAAAATATTAAATTGTCTTGTTTCTTTGATATATTTGCTGTACAAGGCTAAATAATGCTCTCCCCCCATTTTCTGTCTATGACTCTAAATGGTCCACCACCCTTCCCCTCCCCCAACCCTTATTCTTTCATTAACCAAGTTGTACATTTTCTGTTGATTCATTGTCTAAAAAATCATTCTTTTCATTTTAATATTTTATTAGCTTTTCCTGGGTTGCTCTCCTAATACAAAATGTTTTTTTCCTGTAGATGCTCTTCTAGTACAAAATGTTGATTCTCTGTATTTTATCTTTATCCATATTCTAGAACAACAAATTCCAAGTTTAGTTTTATTGTAATTCACAGGGTCTTCAGTTTTCTCCAAGCATAGCCCAAAATTACAAGTAAAAGGATTCTCAAGATCATTTTAATTTCCTTTTATCTTAGTTTTTAGAAAGGATGTGGGAGATGTCACAATCAAATTTATACAAACAGCATAATTACCAAATTGACTAATTAAGCAGTTATGTTATAAAAGTCTTCTTTTACAAAGTAATTCTTTCAAATATGAGTGCCCCTAATGTAACAAGTATTATCAATTATGTGACAAAAGCGTAGCAAACAGAAATAATAAGTGTCAGAGGCCATCCTTGGTTGAAAATCAATCAAAGAAAGATGAAACATCTCTGATTTTAACAAGTAAATGAAGAGATGTAATTTTAGCTTTAGAGTAAGTATCTGTTGCAGTGTGGTGAGATACATCTGGAGGTTGTTACTTTTTTTTCTTTTTGGCCGTGGTTTTTCAGTGTTACCTTAAGTTATATGACATTTTCCCCCGTTTTGTTTGTTTTACCTTATTTTTTTGTTATTCCGTTTGTTTTACCTTATTTTTTTGTTATTCCGACATATTAGTGGAAAGAAATAGACTTGCAATGCTTAGCAGTATTTTTCCAGTAAAGTGCACTACTGTTAAAATTGAAATAATATTTTACTTTCTTGCTACTGAATGTACAAGATTGTTACTAATAGACAAATACAGAAGGAAGAAGTCCGTATTTAAATTATAAAATATATAATATTATAGGAATCGTGAATTTTAGATCTATTTAATTGATACTAACTTAATTTAAAATTATTTAATTAGATGTCTTCGTAGTTTTGTATTTTGCTAGTGATTGCTTCTTTAAAGTTTAGAATTTTGGGGGACATGCCAAATTTAGGGCATTTTACTTTTTTTCAACTTAGAATATCTAGAGTACCAAGATAGCTGTAGATGAAAGGAATATGTAAAACAGCTTCTAACTTATGTTAGCTTCTAACATGGCTTCTAAGAAAAGCCCATGAAGCTAAGTGCCTAAAATAATTTTCAGCTGTTTGCTTCTGTAGAGGTACTACATACATGATGATGCTGAAGTTAAGAGGCCTTGTCGAAATTGCATAAGCATATGTTACTGACTTAATAAAAGGAGAAATACACTAAGTTTACCTTGTTGAATTAACATTCACCAGTGCATCTGACAGTTTAGATTAATACCAAAACAAAATCTTTTACTGATTTAAATGCTATATTTTGGCTTTTAAGATCATAGTCACATGACAGGTCTGGGTGACTTCCCAGTTTGAGAGATATGCAAATCTAATGGCCAGTGAAAAATTAGATTTCCTGTCTTGGGATTGTGAGTACTAATTCATGAAGAAACTGGAAATATATAAGAAAATCTGGTTTAGTTAATGCTTACAATTACCTACTTGTCACACTGCTTTTTCTTTTGATGTTGTAAAGCCTATTGTCATTTAAAGGTATTTCTCTGAGACTTCAGTTTTGGTTAAATTTTATATTAAAATGCTGATTTTATGCTCACACACAAGACATCAAAGAGGATTTTGTAGTTCTGTGGATTCAGAAAGTGTAGATTATTCTATTGTTGAAAAACTGGAGACTTCATTGGCGGAGAAATTCTGTGTGAAATTGATCATGTAATGCAGAAGGTGGCTAATCTTGCTCAGAAGAGTAACAAGTCCCCAAAATACACTTAAAAACATATAGGAAATCTTGTGAAGGTTCTTAGACATATGCTTCCATAGATTTTAGATATCTGCCTGTGTTCCAGACACAAGCTGATATGTTGTGGTTTGCCCCATACAGTTTCTGTGGTTTTCTCAGGAAGTGGTTCTTGTGGGTGAAGGTCTGATCTGTCTAGAGATTGTTGGTGGCACATGCATTGTCAGCTTATTTCCTGTTTTATTGGCTGTTTGGGCAAGATTTCAGAGCAAGTACTGCTGAAGAGGTGTTTGAATATTTTGTAGAAAGATAGATGACTATAATGTTGTATAATATATATTTCTCAGGTGATACGAGCGTTAATGTTTATAAAGTGCTTTGAGATGCTAGTCTGAAAAGTACAGATATGTTTCTAATCATATTTGCAAGATACTGCTATGTTAAAATATTGCTCAAATTTAAGTAAAATATGTTCGTGTAGTAAAGTCTTAACTCTACGGTGCTTGACTTCTATAGTCATTCAAGTGTTTAATCACTGCAAGAGTCATGGTTAGAATTTTTTCCTTTTTTCTTCTAATGTTTCTTTATAATTTTACCCTACGTAGGCTGACTTAGTAGAGTAGATACCTTGTCTGTAGTAGTACTAGTTAAACTGAGCCTTATTCACAAAACTTAACATCTAGAGCAAGCTTCTTCACCAGTTTAACAGGCATACTAAAATAATGTAATTGAGAGAATTTTCTTTGAGATCAATAGCTGTACCACCCATGTACAAAACCCTATATTTGCTTTGCTGAAACCTGAAGATGAATAAACTCATAGAATTGCATATGTCATACTCTTTTTTATGTCCCTTTAAAAAATTAACAATGAATGTTTTTGGGGAAGAGGCTTTTTTAAAGCTAAATTGTCAACTAATTTTTGAGTTCCTCAAGGGAAGCAGGATAATTCTTAATCACTTTTAAGTAATTATTATTTGCTTTATTATATTTTTATTTTTTAATACTAAAACCATAAGAAAAAGAGTAACCAAAATTACCCAGCAACCTAGATGATGATGTTCAGGTTAAGAATAATACACAAGAAAATTCAAATAATATATAATGGTATAAATAAGGTCTCTTTCTGATCTTATCCCTATCCCTACACATCCACTGGTCCTCAAACTGTCTACTCAGAGGTAACCATAGTTAAAAAAAAAATTGTACCTTCTAAAACATTCTTATAAATAGACCAGCCTATTTTAATATTCTCTGTACCTATCCCATGGTAGGTATATATCAGCTTTTGCTAGATTATGCTACCTTCAAATTTCAGTGGCTCACAAAACTGGTTTATTTCAGCTGTGGATTGGCTGCAGCATTTTTGGAATCCTGGCTGAACCAGCAGCCCCTGTTTAGGATATGCCATTATTGAGGCAGAGGGAAAGCGCAGGAAAACTAATGCAAATATGCGATGACTCTTAAAGCTTCTACTCAGTCATGGTATATGTTACATCAGCTCACACATGTCGTTGGCCAAAGTAGGTTGTATATAGTCAAGCTCATTGTCAGTGGTCCGGGGACGTATAGTCCTCCCATAAGTGGTATTGAAAGTCACATGATAATGGGTTAGGCTGTAAAATCCTCTTAAGGAAATAAAGGGAGTGAATAATTAGGAGTAATAATATAGCCTACCACGGGAAGTGCTCAATAAATGCTTGCTAAATGGGTTGTTTTAAATCTGTGAGGTTTTTTTTTTTTAATGGAATATTTCAAGCATATATAAAAGTACAGAGAATATGTATGATGAACCCCTATGTTCCCATCATAAGCTTTAGTAATTATCATTTCATGGACAATATTGGTTTATCTGTTTCCTTGCTGTACTTCTCCACTGAATTATCTTGAAGCAGTTTCTGGATATCATAATTTTACCCATAAATATTTCACTGTCTCTGAAAGGTAAGGTGTGAAAGTACGACTTCTTTTAGTAAAGTCTTACTGTCTAACACTTTGAGGTAATGGCACTATGGACTGATAGGTGTCAAGTAGGAGAGGATGTTCATGGAGTGTACCTAGAATTTGACAGCCAGCCAGAAACTTGTTTCATTTTGAGTCTTTTCAGAGGAGGCTTACAGCAGAATGTCATTTATTTTTCCAGCATCTCCTTTTCTCGTGTGTGTGAGAGTGTGTGTGTGAGTGTGTGTGTGAGTGTGTGTGTGTGTGTGTGTGTGTGTGTGAGTGTGTGTGTAGAAGCAGGTAATGAGCCTCTGGAAAAAAATAGTATTGCAACATTTGATTTGCAGGAGGTTTCATTTCTCACTGAGCCTCTTGAAATGATGCCATTTGAAAGGAATCCCAGCCCTTAATGGCTCTAAGTCTTCTGGGAGTTCCCAGTCAGTGATGTTATTGACTGGAGAAGAACATCAGAATCATTTGTGAAAATCCTGTATTCACCTATGCTATTTGCTGTGCATAGAGAGGCTCTATCAAATCTTTGAGGAGATCCCTAGGATGATATAAAAGTAAGAAAATGAGTCTGTCTAATTTTAGATTAGAAATAATTGAAACCACTTTTCAGATGCTCAGGTTAGTTCATTAAAGCCTCCATTTTGACACCAGACTTCACAGATTTTATTAGCATACAGTATAATACAGTAAGTTTATTTTCCATTTCGATGGTTATAGGGAGTAATATGCATTTCATTATGGATGTAGGAACATCAGTTTCACAGAACATTCTTTGGGGAGGAAGGTGTTACGTAATCAACAGTGGGAAGCAAATTAAACAGAATAATCCCTTCTTCAGAGATTGTAGATTGGTAGGAGACAATGAGGTGATCAAAGGGGATTTATACAGGCTGGTGAATAAATAAATTATTGTATATAACATGACAATAATTTGATAGCATGCTACAATCTAATTTTGTTTTCTTAACTGGCTTCTTTCACTGTGTATAGAGGCACTAAAATAGTCTTTCTAGATATCCGCATAGTTTTAATTTTCTTAAGTTGTGTTGTTAACCTCATTCAGAATCCATTGAAATGGACTCATTTCAGAATCCATTGAACTGCAGTAGAAAAAATGGCTGTAATTGGCTTTGTAAATAAAATTTTTACTTAATTTGAGTTTTTCTTGGCATTCAATTGATTTAGGCTTTAGTTGCTTGGAACAATTTAGGCTGTTTAAAATGTAAATAATTATTTTTCCATGGAGTGTAACTTTGTGACTTGCCGTTGTTCATGTTATTTTTCTGTTGTATCACGATTGAAAAAAATGTTCTTTTTCAGAAATAATAGTTTGTCAGAATAATATGCTTGTATTTTGTTTAGTTGCATTTGTTAATTGCACAATTTGGAGAAAGGTTTGTGGTTTCTAGTTACTCTATTTACCCAGAAGCTCTACATGATCAGAATTCTCAAGACAGTATTTAAAGGTAAATTGGGTGTGTTTCCTGGATGTGAATAGTTAAAAAAACAAAAGAAGCTTCCACCATGCACTTACTGCTTAATGGGATACAAGGTACAATTCTGTTTCCAAAAATAGGAATTAAGTAAAATATTATATGGATAAACATTAGTAATTATATTTTCACTCTCCTGGAAAAATTCATTTTGAGACTATTCTCTTTGTCAGAGATTTTTAAAAACAGCTTTTAAAGGAAAGGTTATTTCAGCTCTTAATTTTATATATTTTTATTTTTTAGCCTTTGTAAGGGAGGAGTAGTGGAAAGGAACTGAATGAGGATGATGTAAAGAAAAGAGTCTGGGTTTTGTTGTGTCAGACTTGCTCAGTTCCTTACTACCTGAGAGTCCATAGGCAGATTTACCTTTCTGAACAACAGTTTAGTTTTCGCATCTGTAAAAATGGGAATAATAATACTTACTTTGCACAGTTGTTGTGAACATTAAATGAGAATGTGTTTAAATACGTAGCACATAAGAGGTCAGTAAATTATAGTAGCTGTTATTGTTTAAACCTCAGAAATTGGTTTTCCAAAAGCTTTGATCTATGCATGTGAAATGATTTTGAATTCATATGTACTTGCTGCTGCTGTGACTGTTTTTTTCCTTGTGATAATATTCCTTAGCCTTTATATCTCAATTATAAGCTGTTTTTAGAATTAATATACATTTGGAAGTGACGCATACACTTAAGAGAGGCAGTTATTTCAATTCAGACTGTGAAACAATAGCATCTCTAGTTGCAGAATTGGTAAGATTTTCAGGATTAGCAATCAACTTTTAAATCTGCCTTCAATCACTCAGAATTTGTCCAGTTCTGTCTTACAACATTAGTTCATTTTTTAATTCACTTATTCAGTAAATATTAAATGTCTGTTCTGTGTAGGTTGTTGTGTTGGCAAAGTTATTTTGAGCTCTTGCTATCTGCTGATTTATATTTAAGAATTAAGAAATTTTCCTGTAAGAGTGATATTCATTGATTAGGGCTGAAGATTAAGGTGAGAAGTCATGTGTATTTTGGGTAAAGAGTGGTATGAAATCATAATTAATGATTAAATTTATCTTCTTTTTCAAATTAAAAGAAATGAATGTTACTTCCTATCACATACGAGTACTATTCTTTTTTGTGTTCTTTTTTCTTTTCATTATATTTTGGTGAGTTACCTAAACTGAAATGGAAAGGATGTGATGTAAGTTGAAATTTAAGAAACTTTAGATGTTTGTTGCTTTTGAATAGAAGAAATCGCATTTTGTTGATTAGGCATTGCGTTAGTCACTACTTGAAGGGGAACCTCTGTACTCATTAGCTACCTTTTTGAAGGTAGCAGTCCCTTAAACCAATTTGTGCATCCAGTGATGAATACAGTGATGCTTTGATCAGAGGAGGATTCTGGAAACTACAGTAGTTTGATTAGCAGGATAGTGCTTAAATCATGATAACTTGTTGCTCTAATATTGTGTATTTCAGAAAGGTGGCAAGATGAATGTAGCTGAAAATTATCATTTTAAAATAGATGAAACTTCATAAGATGAAGAAATTTAGAATGAGATAAAGGACTTTATATTTACCGAGTGCATACTACAGTGCTGGGCACTGTCCTAAGTACTTACTGTGCGTTATCTTTTTAAATCTCAGCTGTGTAAGTTAAATATTGTTGACCCTATTTTAAAACAGAAAAATCAAGCTTTAAAACATTCACTAACTTGCTCAAGATCACATAGTTTCTAAACAGAAGAGTTGGAATTATGACCCCAGCGCCCATTTTCTTTTGGCCTCCTGGTTTTGGGCTTGTACTGAAATTGGCTCATCTGGATTAGTCAGTTGATCTTTTGAATCATTTGAATGAAACTCAGAAAGTGGATTTTGTCTTCAACAACACTATTAAAGTGTTGTCTTCACATTTTAATTTCATACCTATATATATTTTTTCTTTCTATTCATCATTTATTTACCTATTCCCTTTTCCAGATTTCTGACAAGGGATTTTGCTTCATTTCCTCCAAAAGAATGGTTACATTGTGATTTGGTTTCTTATTCATTGCTTTAGATATGTACATATCTATGTCATTTTCTGTTATAACTATTCTAAATTTCTTACAAGTTTAAGGCCCATCTAATACAGGTTTTGTGGTTTTTGATTTTTGTTTTTTGGTGCTTTAGGCAACACAAAGCAGTAAGAAAGTGACTCAGAAATTGTTATATTGAGTATGTAAGAGGAAGGAAAGGCAACAAATGAATGATTTCAATAGTAAATGACCAGGTCTTCGTGAAATATAAGTGATTTAAGCAAATTGGATTTAATTTTTTTCTTAGCAAGAGTCTGTTTGGTTAAGTGGCAATGGGCATAGCATTTTCTTTTTAAAGATTTCTTGTTATAGTAGTGATCTTCCCTTCTTTATCATTTAGTGTATGTTTTCTACCACTTAAGAAAATAAGTAATTAAGCCTTTTATTCTAGTTCTAGATTCATCTTCTGCTCCATAAAACATTGTTGCCCTTAATCTTCATTTCTTCTTTGTAAATGATTCTTTTCTGTTACTGAAATTCTGTGGTGTGAATTATTTTAGTCTAGCCACTCTTTATGCCATAGCACTGGAAAGAAAATTTGCTTAAGAGATATTTAAGTGTGTTATTTTTTAACCTAATCCTTTTAACTATAAATTGTTTTCTTGCATTTTCTTGGTAACCCCAGAGTATCTACAACAGATGCAGGCAGATAGTTGGTTTAAAAAAGAAGCCCACAGACTAAATCTTTTATTGAATAACTACTGTTTCTAGGTAGAAAAAGACTAGAGAATTATAATTTGAGAATTTTACTAGGTTTAAGATGTGCAAAGAGGCTGCAGGCAACGAGGAAATGCCCTTTGAAGCATTTTTACGGATACAGAGTCTTTATAGCCCTTAGGGAGCTCTACAGACATCCGCTATGCTGAGTTCTGGAAAGCTACTTTTTCCCATGCTTGCAGTCTCCTTGTGGGGTAAAGTTCTGTTAATTTTGTGTAAATATTTACTATATCTCATTTTAGCTGGCATTGCTTCCTCACACTATTAGCAATAAGGAAACCTTTGCTTATTCAATTTGAAAAGTTTACTATTATTGATATGACTAGTCAGGAGAATGTTCTGTTATCTTTGAGAGTTGACGAATTTAAAAAGTCAGATTGGAAATAATGAGGAAGTCAATAACCAATTCGCATTCCATAAATAATCTGGTTATTACAGAAATATTTGCCCATGTTTGTATTTCCATATTTTAAAATGAGGTTATTGCACAAACAGTATAATTCACTTCAGTCTTGTCACATCTGACAAATGAAATTATTGTCACTTTTATATATTTATTTGTATACTAGTAGTAATTTACATTCACATTTACTATACTTTTGCAACTATTTCTTCATTTAGTAGCAATAATAAACAGCTTCCATTTACTGAGCATTATTCTAGGTACTTTACAGGAATATTTAATACATACAACAATACTGTAAGGCAGATGCTATTCCCATTTTACAGGTGAGAAAAACTTAGATTCAGAGACATTCATTGACTAGTCCAGTATTCCCCCAGCTAGTACATTTCTGGAACCAGGTCTAAAATCCGGGTCTTTTGACCTGTGGTTCATTGTATTTGCTATTGCCCACAAGTTTGGGTGGCTATCATTTCTGTGAAGTTAGAATCCAAATACAGAGTATAAAGTTGAAATTAGAAGATTCAGTCAAAAAAGGTTATTTTGTTTCTTGTCTTTTAATGTAAATTACAGAAACAATTTCTAAACTGTGTTCCAGAGAACATCCAAGGCACTTTAATAGGAATGTAATTTTTTGTTTTGCCTAATTGTCTTATGAGCCCTATTTATTATCTTAGGCACTAAAGGCAAAGGGTAGAATGTAAAACGAAATTAACATGCAACCCCTAAGCTTTTACTATTAAAAGGTCCAATTTATTATTTAAAAAATGGTCCAATGTATTTTATTAATCAAAAATGTCCAAATTTTGCAATGTCATATAATTTATCCTGGAGTTATCTATCAGTATGACTTTGAGGTCTGACTGCGACAGTGTTGCTAACCTGTTCTGATATCAGAGGGATTATTGGTTATGAATTGGTACCAGCTGGACAGTTAACCAAGTTTCCTATTTGGAAGTGCTGAAAAGGCTGCGTGAAAAAGTTAGACGACCTGAACTTTTCGCCAACAATTCATGGCTCTTGCATCACGACAATGCACCGGCTCACAGCACTGTCTGTGAGGGAGGTTTTAGCCATTAAACAAATAACTGTATTAGAACACCCTCTCTACTCACCTGATCTGGCCCCTGATTACTTATTTCTTTATGTGAAGATAAAGGAAATATTGAAAGGAAGACATTTTGATGACATTCAGGACATCAAGTGTAATACAAGGCCAGCTCTGATGGCCATTCCAGAAAGAGTTCCAAAATTACTTTAAAGGTGGACTAGGCACTGGCATCGGTGCATAGCTTCCCAAGGGGAGCACTTCAAAGGTGACCGTAGTGATATTCAGCCATGAGGTGTGTAGCACTTTTTCTAGGATGAGTTCGCGAACTTAATTGTCTGCCCTTGTAGATCTTACGTCTTGATTAGAAGGATTCTACTTTCAAATTACTGTTTTTCTCGCTTACCTCCTTCTCCTTCTCCCCCATACCTTTCTGCATGTACTCTTTGCCTTCATTGTCATCACCAGGCTTCTAAACTCTATCTGACCCCATCTAGAACCTCTGCTCTTCCTCAGCCTTTTATTTATGTCTGGTTGATTCCTTTTGCTATTCCCTGACCACATAGTAGATACCCAATACACTTCCTGGATTACTTATTATTTTTCTTTAGCCTAACAAAAAAGTTATTTTAAAGATGATACCTTTCTTTTTGTCCTTTCTCATCCTTTCTTTACCTACCTAGGAGGTGGTAACACAACCATTAATCTCTCCTTCCAAAATTCATTTATTGAGTAAAAGTTATGTAGTAGGCATGTTAACATTTTATACATATTATTTTACTTAGTTCTCACAATGACTCTTTGAGGTAATGGGTTTTATTATATAATCTCCATTTTACAGGTGAAGAAACAGAAGGTTACAAATTTTAAGTAGCATGCCTATTGAGTGGTAAAACTGGGATTTTATTTAGTCTGAGTTTTTCTGACTTCCCAGACTGTACACTCAAACATTTGCTGTACTGCTAGATATAGTCAGTATAATCAGGTACTGTTTCTGCCTTTTTAGGGACTTCTAGTCTAATAGAGGGAGACAAACATGTAGGCAGTTGAATACACAGGGTATAGTGGAGATTCAAAAGAGAAGAATCAGTACTTTCTGGATAGATTAAAACAGAGGAGATGAATATTTATTTCTGTTGCATCCTGAAAGATGGGATGTAGTTACCAGACAGGTGAGGGATAGAAGAACATTTCAGGTGGGATAGCAGTATGAACAAAGGCACAGGGGTGAGATAATTCACGTTTTCTAGGCATACGTATAGTTCAGTGTGACTAGAGCATGGAGGTTGATGATGGGCACAATAATTGGTAAAGCTGCAGTAATAAGAGCCACCAGGTTATTTTTATGTTTTTAGGGTTATGTCTTCTGGATTGTGGAGAGCCACTGAAGGCCTTTAGGTAGAGGGGTAATAAGATCAGTGTTATGTTATAGAAAGATGGTTCGGTAGCAGTGTGAATAATGGATTAGTCTTGAGAAACAGTTTTAGGAGCAGAGATACCAGTAAGGAGACAATTTTTAATAATCCAGATGAAAAATGATGAAGGCCTGAACTGAAGTTATAACAATACAGTTTGTTGTATTAATTTAAAATAGAGAAGACAAACAGAGCTATTAAGAAGATATTAAGAATACCAGTAGTATGAAAATGGCAGGTGGTGAAAGTGAAGGCCTTATTGGTCTGAGAGTTTGGTGTTGGTACCATTCACTAAGGGGAATAGTCACATGGAGGAACATGAAAGGGAGTAGGCAATGTTTAGTTTTGTTATTTCTGTTTGGTTGACTGACTAGATGAAAAACGAAGAATAGAATAGAATATATAGTGAGGGACACAGTTTAAGGTACTATACAAGGTCTGACAATTAAGTTCGCAAATCCATCCTAAAAAAATGCTGCATACCTCATTGCTGAATATCACTACGTTTACCTTCCATGTCCTCCCCTTGGGAAGCTGTGCATCAACGCCAGCGCCTGGTCCACCCTTCAGAGCAATTTTGGAACTCTTTCTGGAATGGCCATCGGAGCTGTTGTCATATTACCCCCAATGTCTTGAATATCATCAAAATGTCTTCCTTTCGATATTTCCTTTATCTTTGGGTAAAGAAAGAAGTCATTAGGGGCCAGATCAGGTGAGTAGGGAGGGTGTTCTAATAAAGTTGTTTGTTTACTGGCTAAAAACTACCTCACACACAGAGCCAGGTGAGTTGGTGCATTGTCGTGATGCAAGAGCTGTGAATTGTTGGCGAAAAGTTCAGGTTGGCCAACTTTTTCACGCAGCCTTTTCAGCACTTCCAAATAGTAAACTTGGTTAACTGTCCAGTTGGAACAAATTCATAATGAATAATTCCTCTGATATCAAAAAAGATTAACAACATTGTTTTAACTCTTGATTTGAACTGACGGAACTTTCTTTGGTTGTGGAGAATTGGCTGACTTCCATTCTGCACTTTGACACTTTGTTTCAGGGTTGTATTGGTACACCCATGTTTCATCACTAGTGGTAACATGGCCCCAAACATCGTCTTGCCTCTCCAAAAGGTCTTGGCAAACTTCGACTCCCCTTTGCTTTTGTTCATCGTAGAGGTCCTTCGTGACCATTTTTACGCACACCTTTCTCACGCAAAGATTTTCAGTTAAGATTTTCCTGTTTCTCTATTGATGTTTACTTGGTCTGCTATGCTTCTCACAACCGACGATTTTGACGCAAAATTTGACGAGTATTTGCAATGTTTTTGTCAATTCTGCTCGTTACTGGCCACCCTGATCTCTCTTCATCAGAGAAACGTACTCGCCCCTCAGAAAACCGTTTAATGCGTTTGTACACTGCCATTTTCTTCATGGCATTATCCGCATAAACTTGGACAAGCATGTCCCTGATTTCACTTCCACTCTTGCCAAGTTTAACAAGAAATTTAAAGTTAGTTCATTGCTCTAATTCAAGCTCAGACATTCTCGCAATGGCACACAAAAACACACAACTATAATGAATGCCACTCAGCAAGACACTGCCACACGTTAACAGAAACACAGCTGTGAGACACCGTTATACCAAGGTTATGAAACCTTACTGAGCTGTTTGTACAGTGCTGTCAGTGTAAGCACACAGTAGCAAGTTATTGGACTTAATTGTCAGGCCTTATATTAATTATCTATTACTGTATAATACATTATTCCAAAACAATAAATAAACTTGCACTATCCGACACAGAAGCCACGAGACATGTGACTATTTAAATTTAAATTGGTAAAATACAATTGAAAAATTAACTTCTCAGGCACATTAACCACATTTAAATGTTCAGTAGCCACATGTAGCTAGTGGCTATTGTATTGGACATTGGACATAGAACATTTAATTATTGCAGAAAGTACTTCTGGACAGTCCTGCTAAACATTTATTATCTCTTTACTGTGATCAGGAATCTGGGAGCAACTTAGCTGGGTGGTTATGGTTCAGAGTTTCTAATGAGGTTGCAGCCGACATGTCTGCTGCTAAAGCACGGGCTCCTTGCTGGAGTTGGTATGGATCCGCTTCCACGGTGACTCACATGCTGGGAAAATGAGTGCTGGTTGTTGGTCGGAGGCCTCCCTTCCTCACCTGGAAGTGAGGTGGACCTCTCCATATGGATGTTTGAGGCATCAGGCGTTACCCAGAGCAAGCGATCATAGAAAGCAAGGTAGAAGCCATACTAACTTTTGTGAGTTGACCTCAGAAGTCAAACTCATTTTTGTAATATTCTGTCTGTTATACAGATCAACTGTATTTAGTACGAGAGGGAACTACACAAAGGCATGAATTCCAGGAGGCAAGACTCACGGGGGGTTATTTTCGAGGCTGCCCAGCACAAGTACCTCTGGAATATCCAGGTGCAAATTGTCTTCATTCTAGTTGCTGAGGGTGCAGCTCGCTGTCCCATGTGGGTTTTGAACAGGCAGCCCAGTTGCCCAACTGAGGTGCTCTAACCAACTGAGCCACTCGTCCATCCCCAATATGTACTTCTTAATCCCTTCATCTTTTTCACCCATCCCCTTAATGCCCCTCCCACCTGGCAACTATCAATTTGTTATCAGTATCTGTGAGTTTATTTTTTTTAGATTCCACATATAAGTGAAATCATAGCGTCTTTTTCTGTCTGACTTATTTTACTTAGCTTAATATCCTGAGAGTTCATCCATATTGTCAAAAATGGCAAGATTTCATTCCTTTTTATGTCTGAGTAGTATTCTACTGTATGTTCCACATCTTCATTATCTATTCATGTATCAATGAACACTTAGGTTGCTTCCATATCTTAGTTAGCTATTATACATACTGAACATAGGGGTACATATAGCTTTTCAAATTAGTGTTTTGGATTTCTTCAGATAAATACCCAGAAGTGGGATTGCTGGGTCATGTGGTAGTTATAGTTTTAATTTTTTTGAGGAACCTCAATATTGTTTTCTATATGGTTACACCAATTTTCAACAGTGCATTAGGTTTCCCTTTTCTCCACATTCTCACCAACACTTGATTTATTGATGATAGCCATTCTGACAGGTATGATGTGATATACCTCATTGTGGTTTTAATTTGCATGTTCCTCATGATTGGTGATCTTAATCATATGTCTGTTGGCCATCTATGTCCTCTTTGAAGAAATGTCTATTCAGACCCTCTGCCCATTTTATTTTAATTCAAGTTTATTGGGGTGACAATTGTTAGTAAAGTTACATAGATTTCAGGTGCACCATTCTGTATTATATCATCTGTAAATCCCATTGTGTGTTCACCACCCAGAGTCAGTTCTCCTTCCATCACCATATATTTGATCCCCTTTACCCTCCTCCTTTCCCCCTTACCCTCATCTCCCACCCCTACCCCCCTTACCCTCTGGTAACCACTAAACTATTGTCTGTGTCTATGAGTTTTTCTCATTTGTTTCTCTTTTTCTTTTATTACTGTTTTTGGTTTATATACCACATATCAGTGAAATCATACGGTTCTCTGCTTTTCCTGTGTGACTTATTTCGCTTAGCATTATACTCTCAAGATCCATCCATGTTGTCACAAATTGTACTATTTCATCATTTGTTATAGCCGAATAGTATTCCATTGTGTATATATACCACAATTTCTTTATCCGTTCATCTATCGAAGGACATTTTGGTTGCTTCCATGTCTTAGCCATGGTAAATAAAGCTGCAATGAATATGGGAGCACACATGTCTTTATGTATAAATGTTTTCAGATGGTTTGGGTAGATACACAGGAGAGGGATTGCTGGGTCATATGGCAATTCTAGTCGTAATTCTTTGAGGAACCTCCACACTGCCTTCCATAATGGCTGCACCAGTCTGCATTCCCACCAACAGTGTATGAGAGTTCCTTTTTCTCCACAGCCTCTCCAACATTTGTTGTTATTTGTCTTGTTGATGATAGCCATTCTGACTGGGGTGAGGTGATATCTCATTGTGGTTTTTATTTGCATTTCTGTGATGATTAGTGATGTTGAGCATTTTTTCATATGTCTATTTGCCATTTGTATGTCCTCTTTGGAGAAATGTCTCTTCAAGTCCTCTGCCCATTTTTCAATTAGGTTGTTTGTTTTTTTGTTGTTGAGTTGCATGAGTTCCTTGTATATTCTGGATACTAGCCCCTTATCGGAGGCACTGTTTGCAAAAATCTTCTCCCATTCAGTTGGTGGCCTCTTTATTTTGTCAATGGTTTCTTTTGCTGTGCAGAAGCTTTTAAGTTTCATATAGTCCCATTCGTTTATTTTAGCTTTTACTTCCATTGCCTTTGGAGTCAAATTCATAAAATGCTCTTTGAACCCAAGGTCCACAAGTTTAGTACCTATGTTTTCTTCTATGCAGTTTATTGTGTCAGGTCTTATGCTTAAGTCTTTGATCCATTTTGAATTAACTTTGGTACATGGTGACAAATAGCAGTCCAGTTTCATTCTTTTGCACGTGGCTATCCAATTCTCCCAGCACCATTTATTGAAGAGGCTGTCTTTGCTCCATTGTATGTTTTTAGCTTCTTTGTCAAAAATTATCTGTCCATATTTATGTAGTTTTATTTCTGGGTTCTCAATTCTATTCCATTGGTCTATGTGTCTGTTTTTCTGCCAATAACATGCTGTTTTGATTATTGTAGCCCTGTAGTATAAGCTAAAGTCAGGGAGTGTGATACCTCCATTATTGTTCTTTTTTCTTAAGATTGCTTTGGCTATTCGGGGTCTTGTGGTTCCCAACAAATCTGATGATTTTTTGTTCTATTTCTTTAAAATATGCCATTGGGATTTTGATGGGGATTGCATTAAATCTGTATATTGCCTGGTAATATGGCCATTTTAACTATGTTGATTCTTCCAATACATGAGCACGGAATGTCTTTCCATTTCTTTGTGTCTTCTTCAATTTCTTTCAAAAATGTCTTATAGTTTTCAGCATATAGGTCTTTCACATCCTTGGTTAAGTTTATTCCTAGGTATTTTATTCTTTTTGCTACAATTGCAAAAGGAATTGTTTTTGTATTTCTTTTTCTGAGATTTCATTGTTAGTATATAGGAAGGCAATGGACTTTTGTGCGTTGATTTTGTAGCCGGCAACTTTACTGTATTCGTTGATTGTTTCTAATAGCTTTTTGGTGGAGTCTTTAGGGTTTTCTATATATAGCATCATGTCATCTGCAAAGAGTGATAATTTAACTTCTTCATTCCCAATTTGGATGCCTTTTATTTCTTTCTCTTGCCTGATTGCTCTGGCAAGGACTTCCAACACTATGTTGAAAAGCAGAGGTGATAGGGGACATCCCTGTCGTGTTCCTGAACGTAGAGCAAAGGGCTTCAGTTTTTCCCCATTAATTATGAGATTAGCAGAGGGCTTGTCATATATGGCCTTTATTATGTTAAGGTATTTTCCTTCTATACCCATTTTATTAAGTGTTTTAATCATAAATGGATGTTGTATCTTGTCAAATGCTTTTTCTGCATCAATTGATATAATCATATGATTTTTGTCCTTTATTTTGTTTATGTGATGTATCACATTGATGGATTTGCGTATGTTGAACCATCCTTGTGCCCCGGGGATGAACCCCACTTGGTCGTGATGAATAATCTTTTTAATGCATTGTTGTATTCTATTTGCTAGAATTTTGTTTAGGATTTTTGCATCGGTATTCATTAGAGATATTGGTCTGTAGTATTCTTTTTTTGTGCTGTCCTTACCTGGTTTTGGTATCAGGGTAATGTTGGCCTCATAAAATGAGTTAAGGAGTACTGTCTCTTCTTCAATTTTTTGGAAGAGTTTGTGCAGAATTGGTATTAGATCCTCTTTGAAGGTTTGGTAGAATTCACTAGTGAAGCCATCTGGTCCCGGACTTTTGCTTTTGGGAAGGTTTTGGATGACTGATTCAATTTCGTTACTGGTGATCGGTCTGTTTAGATTTTCCAGTTCTTCATGGTTCAGCCTTGGAAGGCTATATGTTTCTAAGAACTTGTCCATTTCTTCCAGGTTGTTGAATTTGGTGGCATATAGTCCTTCATAGTATTCTTGGATGATCCTTTGTATTTCTGTGGTGTCCGTGATAACTTCCCCTTTTACGTTTCTGATTTTGTTAATTAGTGTCTTCTCTCTTTTTATCTTAGTAAGTCTAGCCAAGGGTTTGTCAATTTTGTTAATCTTCTCAAAGAACCAGCTCTTTGTCACATTAATTTTTTCTATTGTCTTTCTGTTCTCTATTTCCTTTATTTCTGCTCTAATTTTTGTTATTTCCTTTCTTCTGCTGACCTTGGGTTTTACCTGTTCTTCTTTTTCTAGTTCTTTAAGGTGTAACATGAGGTTATTTATTTGGGAGTTTTCTTGTTTCTTGAGATAGGCCTGTAATGAGATAAATTTCCCTCTTAAAACTGCTTTTGCTGCATCCCAAAAATTTTGGTAGGATGTATTTTCATTGTCATTTGTTTCTATGTATCTTTTGATCTCTCCTCTAATTTCTTCTTTGACCCAGTCCTTCTTTAAAAGTATGTTGTTTAGTCTCCATGTATTTGTGTTTTTTCCCGCTTTCTTTTTACAGTTGATATCCAATTTCAAAGCCTTGTGATCAGAGAATATGCATGGTATGATTTCAATCTTTTTAAATTTGTTGAGTCTGATTTTATGTCCCAATATATGGTCTATCCTTGAGAATGTTCCATGTACACTAGAAAAGAATGTGTAGTCTGATGTTTTAGGATGAAGTGCTCTATAAATGTCAATTATGTCCATTTCATCTAATGTGTCATTTAGGGCTACTATTTCGTTATTTATTTTCTGTTTGGATGATCTATCCATAGCTGTCAATGATGTATTTAAGTCCCCTAGTATAATTGTGTTTTTGTCAATTTCTCCCTTTAGTTCTGTTAGTAGTTGCTTGGTGTATTTCGGTGCTCCCTGACTGGGGGCATAAATATTGATGACTGTTATGTCTTCTTGTTTTACAGTCCCCTTCACCATTATGAAATGTCCATCTTTGTCTCTTGTTATCTTTTTCACCTTGATGTCTGTTTCATCTGATATCATTATGGCTACACCTGATTTTCTCTGGGTACCATTTGCTTGGAGTGTCAATTTCCACCCTTTCACTTTGAGTCTATGCTTGTCCTTGTAGCTGAGATGTGTCTCTTGGAGACAGCATATGGTTGGGTTTAGTTTTTTGATCCAATCTGCTACTCTGTGCCTTTTTATTGGTGAGTTCAGTCCATTTACATTTAGGGTGATTATTGATATGCGAGGATTTCTTGTCATTCTATCTTTAGTTTTCTGGTAAGGCTGTGTCTCCATTGTTTCTTTGCCTTTTTGTTGTTGTCTATTATTTCTGTGTGGTGGTATTCTATGATGTTTCCCTCTGTTTCTTCTTTTATTTCAGTATATATTTCAGTTCTGGATTTTTTTTGAGTGGTTACCCTTAAGTTTATGTAAAAGTAAGTTTGATATTTAGAGTATTCCATTTTCTTCAGCACGCTTACTTTCTCCATTCCCATATTCCAGTTCAGGCCTTTACTCTCCCCCTTTTTGAGTTTTGGTTGCCACAAATTGTCCCTGTTGATGGTGGTCGAATAGCCTCCTTTAGTATTTCTTGTAGTGCAGGTCGTGTATTGGAAAATTCCCTCAGCTTATGTATGTCTGGAAAGGTCTTTATTCCTCCTTCATATCTAAAGGATATCTTTGCTGGATATATTATTCTTGGCTCATGATTTCTCTCTTTCAATAGTTTGAATATTTGGTTCCACTCCCTCCTGGCTTGTAGAGTTTCTGCTGAAAAATCTGATGATAATCTAATGGGCTT